>NC_089268.1:17325694-17647694 GCF_963930625.1 Muntiacus reevesi | reverse complement strand
TGGTTTGGATCTGATCTGGGCCAACCAGGGCCTGACTGGGAGCGCTGCACAGGGTTAGGGTCTGCTGGCTGGTACTGGCCTGGGAACATTCCTTCAGGGCCAGCCTCAGACTCTGTCCCAGGAGATGGGGGCTTCTCCCCAGCAAACTCACAGCCCCTCATTGGTGAGGACGAGGGAACGAACACACCATGAATCCACGACTGAAAGGGACCTCGTGGGGTCCACACCAAGCCTCCCTTTACACTGGCAGGAACTGAACCCAGAAAGGGAAGGTCATTCCATGCCTTCATTGCCAACCATGCAGCTGGCGTGGTCCTAGCCAGAGCAGGGCCATGAGATCGTGGCCGACACGTGCCTTCCTGTGTCTCAGGCACCATCCCAAGTGCCTAGTGTGTGTTAACTGAACTGATAGAGAAACTGAAGCTCGGGATGGGGAAGTAACGTGCTCAAGGACAGGCAGCTCATAAATGGCAGAGCTGGGGTTTGTAGCCAGGCTCCAGGATCCAAGTTCTATCGGACCATCCTACCTGCCCCTCCACCTGCAACCTAGAAGCTTTTCCTTCTCCCCTGCCAGCATCAGCCTGCAGAACCACCTGCATCTCCTGTGTCTGCCTCTCTGAACTCCTGCCTGGCCTTTTGGGGATCACAGACCCCTCTGAGACCATGCTGAGGCTGTGGGCCACATCCACACGATCTTGCTTACAATTCCAGCACAGGGATCTCAGGCCCCAGACATCCACCTATGATGCCCCTTGAGATTAAGAGCCCTGAGCCTGACCGCCTGTGACCCCGGGACATGTTTTGCTCCTGACTCAGGTCCTAAGATACAAAGCAGCCTCAGCATCCTTCATCACCCACTCCTGGGTTATGGGGAATCCAACTCCTCTGCCTTAGGCTCTGGACTGAGGCCTCTGCTTTCTTCTCGCCGGGGCAGAAGGCCGGGAGAATGAGAGGCAGGAGGACAGAACTGCGGGTGGTGCGGGTTCACACACAGACGTGCACATGCACACCCTGCTCCCCAGCCCCGCCCCCCCCTGCCCAGCCAGGTGGGGTGGGGAGCTGGGCTGTGACACCGCCTCACAGCTGGGCCTCGCCTCCCCGTCCTGCCTTCCCACACTCAGGGGGCTCCTCCCAGGCCTGACCCTGGGGCAGGGGAGGGGGCAGGCTGCAGTGCCCATGACAGGCCCATGTTCTTCCCTGAGTGCCATCCAGGCCGGGCCGTCTTCTGAGCTCACAGTTGCTCTCACGACCCCTCACGAGCCCCGCCGTGGGACGGTGTGAGAGGCAAGGGCAAGATGAGGAGGGGAAGGGCACGGCTAGTGCTTCTGCTTCCTTCCTAGACCTTCCTTGCCTACTGAGGTGAAAGTGCAGAGGATGGAGAAATATCTTGGCCAACTGCATACTTCCCCAGGCAACTGGCCACCAAAGGCCAGTTACAAGAAGGACCTTGGGACCTCTTGGTGTCTGGGACAGGCTCTGGATTGATCCTCGGGTGGTAGGCACCAGTCCTGGCTCTGCCTCTGGGCTGTGAAGCCCTTCCCCTCCTGGGGCCTCTGGCTCCTCACCCATCAGCAGGGTTACATGGGATGGTCTGCTAGGGTCTCCTCAGTTGTGACTTTCTGTGTTCAAATAACTCACTAACAGAGGGGCAGGAGGTGAGGTCAGCTCCCTGGAGGCCCCCAGAGATGCCAGGCCCTTTAGCCTCCAGGGCTCCCCCCACCAGCCCCGCCCTGACTTCCTGCTCTGATAGCTCCAAGGAGCTGGATTAGCATGGCAAACTTCAAAACTGGGGGTTGGGGGGGGTGGCTTGGAACTTGGTTAACGTCAGAAGAAGAAAACTGAAGCCCAGGGAGGAGGGATGCATGCAACTCCCTCAGCTCCATGGAGGCAGAGACAGACCCCAAGCCCAGGTCTTCTCCTCCCAATTCCTGTGTACACCACCATGGATGGGCCTGGGCTGAGTGGGAGAAGTGTCCTTTCTCCCCACTTCCTTCTCCCTCCAAGGGGAAGCTCAGCCCAGAACTCAAGCCAGAGCCTGTCCCTAGCTTCTGAGAGCTGAGACGGTAGGATGGTAGGACGGCTGGTGGTGGGAAGGGCAAACTTGTCTCTGGGGCTGCCTGTGGCCCTACCCCAGTCTGAACCCGACCATCTCCAGGGCAATGCATATGAGGAATTAACAAAGAAATGCCAATGAGGCAAATATGGGGAAACTGGCCAGACAGGTCTCCCTGGGTGCCTCCGGTGGTGAGAGCTCCCTGGGTCACCCCACCCTCTGAGTCAGGCAGGGCTGGCAGGGCCTGGGGAGATGTCAAGCTGGGCTCTGGGCAGGAAGCCTGACTGTTTTGGGCCCCACCCTCTACTCAGCAGAGATGCAGCCCTAGTCAGCTGGATTTCTCCTTTCTACTCTTCCTCTCCATCCCCCAGCCCCAGGAGCTGTCTCGGAAGCCAAGGCCCAGGCTCCCTTTGGGGCTGGCGCTCCTTGGGTGAACTGGGAAGGGCGGTCGGTCATGATTGGCTTTTGAGTGATTCCCCTGGCTGAAGTTAGCTGTCAGGGCTCTGGGGTAGGGGAGCTTTGTGTGTTCCTGTGGGAGTGGGTGTCAGAAGCCTGCAGCCAGTGCGCAGATGGAGCACCCCTTCCCCGCCGAAGCCACCCTGCCTCTGGCCACCTTCCACAGGGAGGGCCTCAGCCTGAACCCCCAAAGCCCAACACACACCCTCATCCTAACCACATATGACCGCCCCTTGGCCACCCTGTGGGGCTTCCCAGGTGGTGCTAGTGGTAAAGAACTCACCTGCCAACGCAGGAGATGTAAGAGATGCGGGTTCTATATTCCTGTGTTGGGAAGATCCCCTGCAGGAAGAAATAGCAACCCACTCCAGTATTCTCTCCTGGAAAATCCTATGGACTAAAGAGCCTGGCAGGCTACAGTCCATAGGGTTGTAGAGTCGGACACGACTGAAGTGACTTAGCACACACGTGGCCACCCTGTGGGTTCAGGGATGTGTGCCCCCCGCTCAAGCTGCCGTCGGAAGGACTGGTTGGGGGAGAAGCTCTGGAAGTGACCTAAAGTGTGAAAGTGTTAGTCGCTCAGTTGTGTCCAGCTCTTTCCGACCCCGTTGACTGCAGCCTGCCAGGCTCCTCTGTCCGTGGGGATTCTCTAGGCAAGAATACTGCAGTGGCTTGCCATTATCTTCTGCAGGGGATTTTCCCAACCCAGGAATTGAAACTGGATCTCCTGCATTGCAGTTCTTTACCACTGAGGCACCAGAAGAGGCCTAAGGGCCTATTTAAATGGAGGATTCTAGGGACCTTGGTGTCTGGAGCAAGGGCAGGAAGGGGGCGGTGGGCTCTCAGGGCTTGTCTCCTTGAGCCCGTGGACTCCTTGCCCTGCAGGGAGACAAGAGTACAGCCGTCTATAGATGAGGGGCCAGGGTCAGGCCCTGTAGCCCGTCTGAGAGATCCTGGAGTGTCAGGTCGGTCCAGAGTAAGACTGCATCGTTGGTGGAATTCTCCATCCCCCAGGAAGGGGGCATGAGCCTTGGCAGAGGGCAGAGGCTGGGGCAAGGAAGTCCTGGAGCTCTTTTTATATTAAAAAAGAAATTTTTTTTCCTAAGGTTATTTTTTTTTTTAACATGAACCATTTTTTTAAAAGTCTGTATTGAATTTGTTACAGTATTGCTTCTGTTCTGTGTTTTGGGGTTTTGACACGGCACATGGGGTCTTAGCTCCCCAACCAGGGATCAAACCCACACCCCCTGCACCGGAAGGTGGAGTCTTGACCACTGGACCACCGGGACAGTCCTGGAGCTCTTGGTTGTAAATGCTCACTGGTTCCCAGCTCCAGAGAAGCTGTTGTGTGGGTGACACGCTGCCGACCCTCACACCGCCCCCGAGAGCCAGGAAACAGCTGGCCGGGCTTCACCCAGCTGGGGACGTCGGGGGCCTGGAGGGGTCTTCTTGTGGCCTTCACGCCGGGGGCCCATCCCCCTGCTCCCCAGCCTACAGCAGTGTTCCCAGCCATTCCCGGCTCTGACTCTGACTCAGGGTCACCTCCCTCACCCCCTGAGCGCTGCACCCCACCCTGAGGTGCCCCAGCCAGGCTCCCGGAGGAGCCTCTGAGGAAGTTTGCATTCCACAGTGTATCACTGAGGCTCTGAGCTGGCTCGTGCTCAAGGTCAACTGTGTGTAGCCCGTTGGCCCAACCCCTGTGACCCACCCTTGGGGTTTGCCTGCGTTCTGAGGAACCCCAGGTATGAGGATGTGTGTCCCGGCCCAGGGAGGCCAAGGGGACTGGGCTGGGGCCATCGGTGGGGAGAGGCTGTCCCCCAGATCCTTGGTGGTGCAGCAGGGGGCCAGTGGTGGGCTCTGACTCCCTATCACTTTAAGGGGGAGACAACCTCAATCCTCAGATAGTGAATGCTTTCCTCCCCTCCTCTTTTCTGCTTTCTTTCCTCCTTCTCTGAAGGAGGAAAATATTTAACTCTGAAATATTTGTGGTCAAAAGGGCAGTAGGGGATTCCCGGTGACCTGGCCCTGACTCTGGGGAAGCACCCATCTATCTCTTCAGACCCAACCAGACAGACACATCCCAGGAGCCCTTCCCAGAGCAGAGTATCCATGGACTCGGGCCACTGCTCGCCCACTGAGCCTTGTTAGGACCCAACGGGGGGGAGCGCCCGGGGAGATGCCCCCTCCTTGAATGCTTCTCTGCGGGATCGCTTTAGGTGTGGGGAGGCCTCTGATGTCACAGCAGAGCCATGGAGGTGGGATCAACCCCATCTTACAGATGAGAAAACTGAACCTCAAAAGGCAAGAAGCGGGCTCACTTCCCGACCACTGAGTGTGTGTCTGATTCTGTCTTTGAGATGATGGAGTTAAAATTGCCAGTGTGGTCTGCCTGCCTACAAAATCCATGCTTTTCTTCTTTTTTTAAGTATTCATTTATTTGGCTGCCCTGGGTCTTAGTGGCAGCACACAGGATCTTCACTGCATCACGCAGGATCTTGTGTGGCAACACCTGGACTCTCTAGTTATGGTTCGCAGGCTTAGTTGTTATGCAGCCTGTGGGATCTTAATTCCCTGACCAGGTTTTGAGCCCACATCCCTTGAATTGCACGGTGGATTTTGACCCACTGGAGCACCAGGGAAGTCAGTCCCCATGCTCTTCTTGATTACAAGAACTTAAAAAAAAAACAAACAACTATGTATTGTGTGTGTGTGTGTATTTTTTAATTGTGAAGGAAACAGAAGTTCATTGTTAAGAACTGAAAATAGAGACAAGTATAAGGAAGGAAATGTATATAAATAATCTCAGAATGGCGCTTCCGTCCCTAGGCTCCCTGCCAGCTAATCATTGCCGGGTGACTTCTCGGTATACGAGGCTGTGTTGGGGCCGCTTGATTGAGCTGGGGAGCTGGAGCTTGCACCCCTGTGAAGTGGGCAAGGTGACAGGGATCGTAGCTTCTGGGTGTTGTCCGGGTGTGGGTTCGGGAAGGGCTGAGGCCCAGCTTCACGGGGAATGCCCCACCTGGACTCTGCCCCAGGCGTTGAGCAAGGGCTGCTGTTGCGGAGTGGGGGTGGCTTGGCTGAGGACGGAGGCGCCAGGGGGCTGCCCCAGCAGGGGGGCTCGATGCTCACTTGCATGTTCTTGGTCATTTCCCTTGCCCACCGGATGGCACACCCCGGTCCTTCAAGGACCAGACATGTCTCCCTCCTGAGTCTACTTGAGGGGCACGCCAGCCCCTGCAGGCAGCCCCCTGGGGTGTGGGGTCTGTGATTTTCCCAGGGCAAGCGTGCTGAGGGTGGGGCAGCCCTCGTCTGACTGCAGCGGTCACCGGCCCGCGTCTGAGCCAGCGGTGACCTCAGGCCCAGTCCTGCCTGCTTGGCCTCGCCCTGTGACTCCTGGAAAAGCAGCTTCACAAACTCCTCCCTCCCCCCTCCTCCCCCCCTGCCCCCACTTGTTCCGCCGCCCCCTCCCCCCGAGAACGCTCCTGAGACGAGGGTGGAGGTCTGTCCCAACACCTGGTCGTGGAAGGGTGGCCTCCGGTGTTCAGGCCGCTGCCCACACGGCACAGACGGGATGCCTTACGGGCCGGGACTCACAGAACCAGGCTGGAGATGATCCTAAAGAGCGTTCACAGGAGAGGGAGGGAAGGAGGCCCTTTGTTCCCAGTTAATATTGGTGGTGGGTCTGGCGCCAGAACACAGACTTTACACCTCCCTGTCCTGCGTTCTTTCTACCTCTCATTCATTCATCCAGGAGTTTCTTCACTCATCTCTCACTGAATTGCCCCATCTGTGCCAGGCGGGGCAAGAAGACTCAGCCATCCCCCTACCCACAGGTAGGCTGGGCTGGGCCAGCAGAGACCACAGTCACCTGCAACAGGCTTCGTTTATGCTGGAGGAAAAGTGTGAGGATGAATACTGTCGTGGTAAAGAGGGCAGGCTCTGAGTTCCAGTCTTGACTCTGCTGTTTATTAGCTGTATGACCTTGGGCGATGTACTTAGCCTCTCTGTGCCTCAGTTTCATCTTCTATACAATTAAAACAACAACCTACCTCTTAGGGTTACTACGAGGATTAACTAGGTTGCTACGTGTGGAGTACTCAGAACAGTGCCTAGCACATAGCAGGCACCTAATAAATGTCAGCTAGCAGAACGCACACACAGGGTGAGGAACACACTGAGAAGAGAGATGAACTCGGGCTGAGGTTGCCAAGGAGGGCTTCATGGAGGAGGGGTATTTAATCTAGGGCTTAAAGGATAGGTAGGAGTTTGCTGGACAAAGAAGGGCATCCAAGAGAGACTAAGAGCCAAAGTTAAAGTAGATAATGAATAAGGATCTACTTTACAGTACAGAGAACTCTTCTCAATACTCTGTAATGACCCATATGGGAATAGAATTTTAAAAAGAGTGGCTATAGATATATGCATAACTGATTGATTTTATTGTACAGCAGAAACTAACACATTTTAAATCTACTAAACTCTAATTTAAAAAAAAGAGCAAAGCAAGATTTGGGAGGTCTGAGAGGATGTGGGAGTGAATCTCAAGCAGCTGCAGTGATTCTCCATGGTGGGGGAGGGGAGCAGAGCCAAATCATCTAGGGGCTTTTTCAAGTTATAGATTCACCCCCAGAACCTCCAAATATGCCCTCCAAGGAGTGGTCTCTCTGCCTTACTGAAGATCCCTGCTGCAGGGAACCCATTTGCTCTTGAGTGAGGCAGGTCTCCAGGGACACTGGTGGAAAAACACAAGAACCACTAACCAGAGCCCAGAGTTTGTGGAGTGGGTGGGAGAAGGCAGCAGGAGCTGTGGACAGGACAGCTTATGAAAAGTCTAGAACGCCATGTGAAGGCGTTTCAGTGTCAACCTCTGGACCAATGGAAGGATGCTGAACAGGGAAGGGACCTGCTCTGGGATGCATTTTATTTATTTATTTTAAAAATTTTATTTATTTTTGGTTGCATTGGGTCTTAGTCATGACGCCTGGGCTTCTCTAATTGAGACATGTGGGCTCAGCAGTTGTGGCCCACGGACTTAGTTGCTGCGAATCAGGTGGGATCTTAGTTCCCCAGCCAGGGATTGAATCTGTGTCCCCTGTGTTGGGAGGCAGAGTCTTAACCACCAGACCACCAGGGAATTCCCTGAGATGCATTTTAGAAAGAACATCCTGGCATCAGGCTTAGAGAATGGGGTGAGGCAGAAGTCAGGGAGATGATGGCAGTAGTCTGTCTGTCTGCCTGGGTAATAGACAGTGAGGACTGAAGGAAGGCTGAGCTTTCGGGGTAGCAGGAAGGGAGGGACACAGGATGTGCCTGGCAGAGCCAGGTGAAAAGCTGGGGGTGTGGGTGACGGGTGGATGCCTGGAAAGAGTGATACCTAACTAGCTGTGAGTTCTTAGGCAAGTTGCCTAACCTCTCTGCCCGAGTTTGCTCATCTGTAAAGGGGAGGTAGTAATAACACCCATCACATCTCATGTTGTGAAAAGTAAATGAGCTAAAAGATGGAAGACAGAGCCCCTGGTACAGAGTGAGTGCTAAGCAGCAGCTGTTAAGGTTAGGGTTAAGGTCGGGAATATCAGAAATGGGAGAAAGAACTGAGATGCTGATGTCTGTCCAGTGGATGGTAAGCTCTAAGTCTCCCGCAACACTTTCTCTCTTGACGGTCTTCTTCTTTTGTTTGTGGGTGTGTGTGCCAAGTCGCTTCAGTCCTGTCCGACTCTTTGTGACCCTGTGGACTGTAGCCCATCAGGTTCTGCCCCTGAGATTCTTCAGGCGAGGATGCTGGAGTGGCTGCCGAGCCCTCCTCCGGGGGATCTTCCTGCCCCAGGGATCGCGCTCTCCTGTCTTACGTCTCTGGCATCGGCAGGCAGGTTCTTTACCACTAGCGCCACCTGGGAAGCCCTTGGTCTTTTGTTTGCTATGTTTTCACTTCTTAAATTGTAAGATACATAACATACAGATTACCATTTTAACCATTTTAAAGTGGACCATTTAAGGGTATTAAGTAACTTTTTCTTTTTAGCCAACCCTAATGTGCAGAGCAATTGCAGGAATAGTACGAAGAACTCCCTAGAACCGCCACCTAGATTCACCGCATTGTGCTCCATTTGCTTTATTTGCTCTCTCTCTTGTTATTTACACACTTGTTTCTAAAGAGTAATTTGAGACATCGGATCCCTTTTTCCTAAATACTTACCTATTCACAACATTGTAAATCAACTATAATGCAATTAGAAAAAAAACAAAAACCTTCCCCTCTTCAAAATAAAAAGAAAAAATCTTACATACTGTGTGTGTGCTATGTAAGCACAGAGATATTCTCTGCACAACTAGCAAATTCAGGAATTTAATATTGATACGACACCATTTTCTGATATACCTTTTACATTCAATCATCGCTGATTGTCCACTGAGACCCTTTTACAGCATACCCTTCCCCCCGTCGCAGGATCACACATCGCATTGAGATGTTACTTCCAGCCCCTCTTCCAGAGGCTTCACCTCAGTCGTCTTGGCTAAGGGAGGCAGGTGAGGAAGTTCACTCCCCGTGGAGATGGATGCTGTTCACATCTGTGCATTTGTACACTGAACTCTGTCACCACCCAAGCCAGGGCACTGGATGCCAGCTCCCTGGGTCCCCGTGTTGAGAGGGGAGTGACCTCTCAACAAGGTCCTCAAACAAGACCTTCTAGGTCTGTTTTACAAGCATTTGCATTGAAAAGAGTTTTTTATTTGCCTTCCCCAATCCACACCAGTGGAAGGGACAGCTAGCCCAGGCAGGTGGGAGGGGAAGAAGCAGGGTCAGCTGGGGCTTGGGGCTGTGTTCAGTTCAGTATTGGGGGCTCCTGAAGGGATGAGGCTGGATGTTGGGACCTACCCCAAGGGTAATAGAGTACCACAGCACCTCAAGCACTGTGGGGATGTGGTAGGTGTGTCCTGGACTCGTGTGTGTGTGTGTGTGTGTGTGTGTTCGTTCCAAGGCCGCTCAGGAGACAGACTTCCATCCTGTGGTCTTTGGGGTCTAATGCATCTTCAGAGTTAAGATCAAAGGTGGGGTGGGCAGTATTACCTCCAGCCCATAAAGTTCGTCTGTGTTCCTCATTCACACATAATTATAGGGTGATCCAGAAGGTGCTTCTAGGATTCCAGGCAGCTTGCTTTGATTGTTCACAATATTTTCACCTTTGTGGGGAGAAGATTTAGAACACAGATTCCTGGGTTAGGAGCATTATCTCGTTTGGTCATCATAACGGCCCCACAAAGCAGGAAGTATCTCCATTTTATACAAGAAGAAAATGAGTCTGATTTGTAGGAAAGGGAAGTTGGGAGGCCTAGGTTTGCACCCTGTCTCTTAAGGAATTTGAGATAACATAATGCTGGCACAGAGTAGGTACATAAGTGATAGATTAACATCATGGCTGCTACGGCTCATCCAAGGTCACTCCACTGGCAACATCACACATGCACAGGCAAAATCCAGAGCACGACTGGAATCTGAAAACTCTTGATAATAAGTCCCTAGGTCTTTCTACTTTCCAATGATGTGCAAAAGAGTAATGAGAGCTCAACCCTGGCTTTTAAAGGCCTGGCCTCCATCCCATCAAAATCAGAGTATACATACTCCATGAGGGTTATTAGACAATCAGTCACGGGTATACCGCAAAGAATCAGACAGGACTTAGCGCCTGAAGAACAACTAGACAGTCTTGTGTACTGCAGTATGTACCGCATCTCAGAATGCAGGATTGAGAGATGTTGAGAACACGTATGTGCCCATGTGACTCAAACAGAGGCAGAAAAAAAGTAGATGATGGGGCAAGGCCATTCCAGTTCTTCAGACTTCTTTTAAGAACAAAATGAGTTGTTTGCTGCCCTCATAGAACCAGAGAGTAATTCTGAGACTGCCCTTGGTAGCCCGAGGTCTTGTGGATGTTTATGAAACATCTGCCTTGAATCCCCCTTCTTATATATTAAACCATTAAGTCTAGAGAGTTGGCGCCATCAGCCCATCAGTGAGTAACAGCTTGGCTTACTATGTGTCCATGTTTGTGGGATTCATATAAGACACGTTCCTGGGCTCCAAGGAGCAACCAGATCTCACTGGAGGAACTAGGGGAGTATCTAGAGAGTGAACAGGAGTCCTCCCTTGTGGGACTTGGCTGTGGGTTGCTCTGAACATTAGTCAGTCAGTATGGCCTGGTGCAGACAAGGGATGGCTCTGTAGGAATAAGAGCTAACGTTTATTGGGTCTTCACCGCATGCCGGGAGCTAAGCGCTTCTTGTGTATTGCACCACTTAATCCTCACAACTTCCCTAGAATAGGTACATTCTATTTTTTCTTTTGTGACCATGCTGTGTGGCATGTGAGAACCTAATTCCCCAACCAGAGATCGAACCTGTGCCCGCTGCCATTGGGAGTGTGGAGTCTTAACCACTGGACTGCCAGGGAAGTCCCAGTAAATTCTATTTTTAAATCAGTTTCATAGTCAAGGAAACTGAGGCACAGAGAACTTAAGTCACTGGCTGAGTCATATAGCCAGTAGGAGTCAGAGCTAGAATTCAAATTCAAGCAGTCTGGCTCCAGAACTTTCCTATTCCCTCTACCATCTTTCTAGAGGGGCTCTGTGAATCCTTTTAGGATTAGAGACTTGGACTTTAGTGAAGCAAAATTCTCAGGGGTGGGAGCTCCACAGACCTGGGCTTAGCACCACTGGTTGTGAGACTGTAAACAACTTATCAAACTTCTAAACCTCCGAATTCTCTGGCTCATGGGGACAACTTTGTCACAGGGTAGTGTGATGGTGAGCATGTATTTAGGGCACAGAGCAAGGGGTGTTACTGTTAGAAGTGGAGGGTGGGAAGAGGGGCACAGCCTGGCCAACACCCAGTATCAGGGATGAACATGAACCAGAGGGGTGTGTTGGAAGGATCCTAGAGAGGGAGCTGGTTCAGTTAGATTGTCGGATTGGCTGTAACAGGTGAGTGGAAATAAACAGTATCCTGAAGGATACTGCCAGGGTGTTGAGGACCTTGAAAGCTACCATAAAACGCCCCATAGCTCCTCCAAAGGACAGGTGTGTGGACGTTGTTGACATATGGAAATGTGTGTTTGGAGGGGGAAAAAAAATAGAATGCAAAATAGTATGTACAGACCAACAGCTGTGTAAACGCATTATGGTCTGCAAGCCTAGAGATCAGAAAGGCATCTGCAGTGCTGTCAATACTCCAGGTCACCGCTCTTTTCTTATTTACTTTTCTGTAACTACCTAATGAAAACTAAGAGTGAACAGGAAGCCAGGCCAAGGGGGGGTTGGCTTTTGATTTGTGGACATCCCTGGGGAGTTAGGCACAGGTTTTTTTCTTGGGGGGGGGGGCATCTGTTTCAATTGAGATACAAGTTATATACAGTTGATTCTCATTATTTGCAGATTCGGTATCTGTAATTTGCCCACTCGCTAAAATTTATTTGTAACCCCCCAAATCTACTCAAGACACTTTGGCACGAGCGGAGCAGTGAAAAGTTTGTCACCTGCTGCACGGGGAACCAGCTGAGGCCGAACAAGACATTTTGCTTCCTTGTTTCAGCCCTTGTACTGTAAATAAGCATCCTTTTCTGTTTAGTGCCATGCTTTTCATGTTTCTTTGCTTTTTGTTGGTGATTTTTCTATTTAAAAATGGCCCTCAAGGACTTCCCTGGCAGTCCAATGGTTAAGACTCTGTGTTTCCAGTGCAGAAAGGCATGAGTTTGATCCCTGGTTGGGCAACCAAGATCCCACATGTTTCATGGAATGGCTAGAAAAACTTTTTTTTTTAATTTTAAAAATTAAATAAAATGCCCCCTAAGCACAGGTCTGATGTGCTGTCTAACATCCCTACATGCAAGGAAGCTATGAGGTGCCTTATAGAGAAAATACGTGTGTTAGGTAAGCTTCGAAGGCTCAAGTTATGGTGCTGCTGGCTAAGAGTTCAATGTTAGTGTGTTAACAACAGACATTAAACAAGGTGTCTTTAAAGAGAAACATGCATAAAGACAAAGTTGTATATTGATCATCTGATGAAAGTGACTTGACTATGATTTACAGGATCCTAACCCTGTATGGATGGAGAAGGAAATGGCAACCCACTCCAGTATTCTTGCCTCGAGAATCCCACAGACAAAGGAGCCTGGGGGCTACAGTCCATGGGGTTGCAAAGAGTCGGACATGATTAAGCGACACACACACACACACACACACACACACACACCCCCCTATATGAATGCGAGAGTTGGACTGTGAAGAAAGCTGAGCACCAAAGAATTGATGCTTTTGAACTGTGGTGTTGGAGAAGACTCTTGAGAGTCCCTTGGACTGCAAGGAGATTCAACGAGTCCATCCTAAAGGAAATCAGTCCTGAATATTCATTGGAAGGACTGATGCCGAAGCTGAAATTCCAATATTTTGGCCACCTGATTCGAAGAACTGACTCATTGGAAAAGACCCTGATGCTGGGAAAGACTGAAGGCGGGAGGAGAGGGGATGACAGAGGATGAGATGGTTGGATGGCATCACCGACTCGATGGACTTGAGTTTGAGTAAGCTCCAGGAGTTGGTGATGGACAGGGAAGCCTGGTGTGCTGTGGTTCATGGGGTCTCAAAGAGTCGGACACAACTGAGCGACTGAACTGAACTGAACCCTGTATTTCCCTCAGGGCATGGATCCAGTTTTTACTAATTCAGTGTTTGCAGCAATTTCACAGACCCTAACTACTGCGAATAACAAGACTTGACTATATCATAAAATTCACCCTTTTAACTAAGCCCATATTTCAGTATACTCACTGGTTATCCCTGTGAATTTTCCAGCAATTATAACGGCCTCACGGAGCAGCAAGTTAAGAACTGTCTTTCCCTGTCCCCTGATGGTTCTGCTCTCTTTCAGGATGCCCAGGAGAACCATGGACTGGCTGTACCCACCCCCTGTGTGCCAGACAACTTTGCAGACAAACAAGTGACAGGTAAGAGGACCCCAGGCTTGAGGCTTGTCTACCTTTCTTTTTCACCTCCTTAAGCCCAAGCATCTGGACCTCCCTCCCCAGCTGGTGATAAAGCTGGTGATAAACCCCAGGCCTCTTGCCTGCTAGCTGCTGTGGGTGGGAGATAAGGAGAGCCAGAGCTAAGGCCCAGGGGAGGAAGGATGGTGAGGGCTGGGGCCAGAGCAGGAACAAGGGCAGCGTGAGTGATAGAAAGAACCCTGGAGTCAGGCAGCCCTGGCCTTGAATCCCAGCTCCCCTGCATATTAGCCTTGTTCCCTGGGGCAAGTCACTTAACCCCTTGCCCCTCTGTATCTCCGGGCAAGACAATTCCAGTTCTGAAGGCACAAACAAAGTACTGGATAGGATGAGAGTCACTTCTTGTCATATCACTTGCTCAAAACCCGCCAGTGACTTCCCTTGTCACCTAACAGAAGGGTTCTTGCCAGGACGGCCAGAATCCGGCCCCACCTGGCCTAATCTGCTGGCTTTCTCGTCTCATCCCACTCTCCTTGCTGCTCCTTCAATATCCAGGCTCGTTTCCACCCCTGGGCCTTTGCACTCCCTGCGGTCCAGTCTGTTCTTCCCTTGCACGTGTGCACAGCTCTCTCTCCCTCTCTCATTCCGTCTTTCCTCCAATGTCACCTTCTCAGCCAGGTCTTCCCAGACCTCCCTATTCACATTGCACCCCCAGCACCCCTCCTGAGTTTTCCCCCCATATCACTCATCACCTCGATGTGGTGGAAATTTACTGATGTGTTCATTGTCTATCTCATTGTCCCGTTAAAACACAAGCTGCAAGAGGGCCAGTATTTTGACTATGTTTTGGTTTGTCTTTTACTGCTGTGTCCCAGCTCCTAACACTTGGGTGCTCACTGGATGTGGTCTTTATTTTGAAGTCAGGAAACTGGGAGGAGCCCTTCAGAGCTGCACATTCCTGGGTTTGTTTCACTCTGTGCCAGAAATTGAGAGTTGGGGGAGGCAAAGGATATGTGCCCTTCAGAGAGGAGTAACTCGGGCATCCTGGTGGTCTGCAGGAGGCAGGGACTGGGGCCCAGGGGGTAGGGATTTGAGCCTCTGGGGCCAGGGAGGGGGACTCAGTATATCTCTAGCGCCTGAGTCATGCAAGTCAATTCATTTCCACTCCATCCATCCGGCAGTCCAGAGTCTGATCCAGTTCTCTGCGAGGTTCTCTGGATTCTTGGTAGATTCAGGATCTTTAGAAAGCAGGAGTTGCTCATGCAGATTTCTTCCTCCCAAACTTTCACCCAAACTTCCTCACCGACATGTCCAGGCCCCTACCCCCATCCATGATTTCCTCTGTCTCCCAGCTTCCCTGTCTTACGCAGAATGGAAAGTTAAGCACAGGCGGTAGTAGTCAAAGTGATTACCATTCTCTGGACCTAGCACCTGATAAGCTCTTTCCATTCTTTTACTCTTAATCCTCAAACAGATTTATGAGGCAATTGCCGACGTTATTCCCATTTTACAGATAATGAAACTGAGGCTCAGCAAGTTTAACCAGCCTGTCCAAGGTCACACATTTAGTAAGCAGAAGAGCCTGGATTTGAACCCTGGCATTTCTGGCCAAAGCGAGTTTAGTAAAGGGATGATATATAGGACTGTGAGCAGGGCAGAAGCCTGGAGCCTGAGCCTCGGAAGCCAATGGAGAAAATTCAGCACAGGCTCCAGGGGCTGTGCCAGGGGCACAGGGGTCCCTCCCTGGAAAGAAGAGGGTCCCTCTCAGGAGAGGTCAGGAGACTGGAGACATGGCTGCTCCTCGCTTGGTGTTCGCGAAACCAGCCAGCTGCTCTCTCAGGAGGTCAGCAAGCCCGCGCTGCCTGCTCACCCTCCACATCTCTGCCTCTTCCTCCTTCCAGGCACCAGCACGCTTGTCAATGGCAACCTCCGACTATACAGCTCTGTGGGGGACCTAAGGCCTGGGCAGTATGGCCAGGACTTACTCATCCCCCCACCGCCCCCGGGCCCGGCGCCGGCGCCGCCCCTAGGCACCCTGCAGCCTCCAGAGGAGCTCTCGCCGCCACCTCCACCCTCCACAGCTCCCCCGCCTCCTCCCCTGCTGGAATCACTGCACCCACCCCCACCCAGCACGGCCCCAGCTCTGCCCCCAGGAATGGGGGCCCTTTCCCCCGCCCCCACCGTTTCCTCCCCATCCACACCCACTCCTCCAGACTTCATTCCGCCCGCCCCACCCCAGGCCATTCAAGCCCCACCTCCACCCCTCGTGCCAACCCCGACACCCCCAGCCCCAGGGTCGCCCCATGCCGTGGGGACCCACCTCTTCCCTGCTGGGGGTGTCACCAAGTGGAAATCGGAAGTAGTGCTGAATGGCAGGCAGCCTGACGCCCCCAGAAGCAGCCCCCCCAGGAGCCCTGCTGAGCCCAAGGGGGGCCTCCTGGGTCCGGAGTCCCACCTCACCTTCCCCCGGTCATTCAAGGTGCCTCCCCCAACCCCAGTCAGGACTTCGTCCATCTCCATTCCAGAGGTACAAGGGGCTCCTCCTGAGGACGAAGAGCCCACCAAGAAGGGCCCCAGTCGACCCTCACTGCCTCCCAGCTTCCAGATCCGCTCTGCGTGCCAGGCCTACCCAGACAGGGCTTCTGAGCTAGTGCACCCCGAGGAGCCCGGCGCTGTGGCACCGGCTGGCCCGAGGCCGGGCCAGCCTCAGGTCCAGAGCAGTGAACAAGCCAAGACACCACCTCCAGCCCCTCCCCTGCCCCCTCCTGCACCCCCACTCCCTCCGCCAGCACCCCCGCTGCCCCCAGCCGCCCCTCCTCTGCCATCTGCCGAGAAGGCAGCCCCTCCACCTGCTGGGTTTATGAAAAGGCCCAAGGCTAGCTCTCCTGCTCCCGAACCCAAGCCTGACCCCCCGAGCCCGGAGGAGACAGCCTCTTCGGAGCCCATGGACTGGCGGGATCCCAGCCAGATGGCAAAGCTGCGGGACGAGCTGTCAGCCTATCTTTGCGGCTCCAGGAGAGAGGACCGGCTCGCCAGTCACAGACCAGGTCCAGCGGCAGCCTCTCAGGGAAGGGAGGACCACAAGCATCCCAGCCTGCCAGCGAAAGAGGCGCCCCCAAGTCTGCTACAGAAGGAGGCGCCCCCAAGCCTGCCGAAGAAGGAGGCCCCTTCAAGCATTCCTGAGGAGAGTCCCTGCAGCCGGCCAAAGAAGGATGCCACCAGCCTGATGCTCCCTCCTGTGGATTACCTCCCCCAAGACGCGCCAACTCCTAGCGTCTGGGAGATTCGGAAGAAGCTGGAGGCCCAGCTTTCCTCATCAGCTGAGAAGGAGGCCAGGCCCAGCAGAGGCTCTCTGCCTCCCAAACCTCAGCCAGAAGGGGGAAGAATCTTTGAAAACAGAGTTGATAACGGCAAATTCTCCAAGCCTGTGGCCAAGAATCTGCCACCTCTATCCACCACCCCTCTGCCAAACACACCACTTCAGTCCAAGGTCACACCCGGACCAGCCACCCCACCCAAGGCCACGCCTGGACAAGCCACCCCACCCAAGGCCACACCTGGGCCAGCCACCCCACCCAAGGCCACACCCGGGCCAGCCACACCACCCAAGGCCACGCCCGGACCAGCCACACCACCCAAGGCCATGCCCGGACCAGCCTCACCACCCAAGGCCACACCCGGGCCGGCCACACCACCCAAGGCCACGCCCGGACCAGCCACACCACCCAAGGCCACGCCTGGACAAACCACACCACCCAAGGCCACATCTCTACCCATCACATCTTCCCAACTGATAGCAGAAAAGAACTTGGTCGCAGCTGGGCAGCGGGAGAAGCCAGAACATGAAGAACTTGCAGTGCCCTCCAAGCCAGCGGTAGAGGGGCACTCCTCAGAGGCCAATAAGCCTCCTACACAGGGAGCCCGCTCATCTCCAGCCTTCCCCCCAAAGATATCACCTGGGCGAGAAGAGGCGCCGTGTTTCTACAAGCCCCATCGCAGCCAGAGCAGCCCCAGCAGAGAGGTGGCCGTGGTGACGCCCACTCTGTCCAGAGGAGAGGCTGCAGGGTCAGGCAAGCCTGTGGAGGGGAAGGAGCCCCAGGAGCTGCCGCCCAAGTCCCCAGCCTCACCCCAGGCTGCTGACGAGCTCCTCAGGCACCCGGTGACGGGGGAGGTGGTGGAGCGGGGCTCCCCAATGGCCCTGCTCCTTGCAGCCAAGCAGAGGGCCCAGAAGGGGAGGCCCAGGGGGACTGCCCTGGGCCGGTCCTCCCTGCCAGGGAGTGTCCGAGGCCCCAGCCAGCCCGAGGCAGGCTCTGATACCATCTTGTACAACGAGGGCCAGCCCAACTCCTTCACTGTGGTCCCCAAGGTGTCCAAGGAGACTGGGAATGTCCCCCAGCTAACCTCGCCAGAACAGCCCAAAGGACTCCGTCAGTGGGAGCCCCAGCCCCGCAGGGACCCGAACGGCACGGAGTCGGGCCGCGGGCCCAGCTGGACAAAGGTGGAGCCCCGGGCCTCGGCGGCCTGGGAGAGACCAGAGCCCTCCAGCCTCCTCCAGGGCCGCCTGCTGCCCAAGTCTTTCTCTTCCCCTCCTTCTCCTTCCCACAAACCGGAGGAAGACAAGGAGGAGGAGTTCAACTTTGAGGTCATCCCGCCACCGCCAGAATTCAGCAATGACCCCGAGCCCCCGACCGCCCCCTTGCAGTATCTGGGGCGCCGGGGTTCCCCTCCCCGGAACAATTTCTCAGACTTGGGGCAGCTCGCCAACGCGGGCCCACCTCGCAGCTTCTCTCACTTCTCCGCCGATCCAGGTCCGGCCCGGGGCCTGGAGCGCTTCTCGGGCGGGGGCGGGGGTCGCTCGCTCATCAAGAAGCGCCTTTACGTCGGGGAGCCCCACCGCAACCCCGGGCCGCCTCGCGGCGGCACCGGCCGCAGCCTGAGCTCCCCCAACTGCTTCGGGCCGCAGCCCGGGGGCCCCTTTGCAGCGCCCAGCGGCCCCGAGATGCGGCGCGTCAACTCGGCGGGCCGCGGGCCCCCGGGCGGCCTGCACTCGCGGAAGATGTCCCTGGAGGGCGCCCCTCGCGGAGAGACCAAGTACAAAGCTCGCGGCGGCGGCGGCGGCGACTACGGCTGCGCCCCGGCTACCGCTACCGGCAGGTGAGCGGCGGGCCAGGGTGGCCAGGGTGATGGTGGGCTGAGAAAGCAGGGGAGATGGGGGCTGGGATGGGAAGGCAGGGGAAGGGGGTGCTGGGCAGAGAAGGCCGGGGAGAGGGGGGCTGGGCAGGGAAAGCAGGGGAGAGGGGGGCTGGGCTGGGAAGGCAGGGGAGACAGAGGCTCGCCCCCAGACCACCCGGAGCTGGCCAGGCTGCAGCCATCCCCCCGGATATTTGGTTTTCTCCATCCTGGCTCTCAGGGCAGAGAAAAGGGGCAAGGAGGCGCGCTTCCCTAAACCCACTCTCCTTTGTCTTCTCTCCCGTCTCTCTCTTCCTAGAGTCCCCGTGTGGGGTGGGGGAGAGCTGAGTGGTCCTTGAGTGCTGAGATTTCCCATCACCGAGATGCATCCAGAGCCAGGCTAGGAGGGAAGGGTTCTGAGAAGGAGGGTATTGTGCATGTACTCTGGCAACAGGGCCTGGACAGGAGGGAACCCTGTGGCTGATGGGTCAATACTGGGGTCCCACTGGGGAGGATAAGCCCTGGGCTTGAGGGGCAGCTCCATCCTTCCTCTGATGGCCCTGGGGAGATTCTCGGGGTGATGGTTAACCAGCTGCAGATACTAACCGCATCTCTCTCCTGCTCCCCACCAGGTCTCCCCACAACAACACACACTATGGAATCTCCATCAACACATTCACTGTGAGGCCTGGGACCCGCCATCCCATCTCCTATGCCTACTCAGGGGCCCATTGGAAGGCCCCGTCCTGAGCTCAGGGTTTTCTCAGCTGTCCTCCAAGGGGTCGGATCCGGGCGCTTGTTTTGGTGGGGTTGGGAGGGATGCAACTGGTGTTAGGTAGCCTCACTCAGACACAGAAGAGTCTTTGTTTCCCAAAGACAGACAGACGGACAACGAGTGAAGCAGTGGCCCCAGGGAGATCAGGATTGGACTTCTGTTTCCCAAAGCCTTGGTGTGGCTGTGGGCTGTCTGCAGAGGAGGGTGGGAGGGAGAAGGAGGGAGAAGAGAAGGAACCTTTAAGGACCCGGAGCCTGAGTTTTCACTGTCTGGGACTATTTGCCTTAGCAGGGCTTACTGAAAGCAGTTTTCCAAGCAGCCCTGCTGAGTAGGTTGTAAAATCAAGGGCAGGGGCACTGGCTCTGAATGGGAACTCAATGGGAACCAATCAGAATGGCTGTGGTTGCCGGTCAGGTTCTCATGAGGGGCTGGGGACCAGCCCTGTCTGGGTGGGGGTGCAGGGTGCTACAGATTGATCTCAGCTTCCACCCGCCCACCAGTTGCCAATCAGAGGTGATACCTAGAGTTGCTGGTATGAAAGCCACATTGAGGTGGGACCAGGAATATGCAGGCACAAGTGGTGGAGGTACCAGAACAAAGTACTTTGCACTGACCATGAGTGGGGATGGGGGAATTGGAGGTTCATTTCTCCCTGGCCTTGAGCTACAGAAGGGCCTAGAGAGGGAAGACTTGGCAAGTTTGGGATGGAAGACACAGGGTGGAGGCTTGCTTTACTACTCAGACCCAGGTAGCCATGATTTGGGGGGTTGGGGCCAAGGAGCTAGAAAGCCTGGGGCTTGACACCAAAGGCCTTGAATGATGGTCAGGTCCTGTATGGGACTTGGAGGGGCATCATTCCAACCACCCCTCCCAACCCCAGTACTACAGGTCCCCAATATTATCGAAGCCTTGGGATGTGTAACCAAGATGCCAGAAGGCCTTGGAGAGTAGAAAGCGACAGAGATGGGAATAGAGGTCTAAGAAGAGTTTGCTGTGAGTAGGGACCGTGATTTGGAAAGTCAGGAGTGCAGGACCAGGCCCGTTCAGAGCAGGGAAACCTGATCAGTAAGGTGACCATTTGTTCTTTGGTGGGAAGTCTGGGTTTAGGCCTGCTTTCCAGTGAATTAGAACCCCTTCCACTTTCAAAAAACAGTCCTGGTGTAGATGATGTCTGGTCATCAGACATATCAGGGAACAGTATTCCTTGGTCCATCTTGTCTTCAGGTCTTGGTGGGTTGAACTCCTGGGGCCAGGCCAAGGCAGGCTACCTGGGTGAGGGAATAGGGCAGGGGGTGCCCGCCTGAGAGGAGCAGGCTGGTGGGGGCACCCAGGAAGCATTTCCCTTTGGGGCACGATGTTGGGCCTCTGTGATGTGTGCTAACCACTGACAGTACCAGGGTGGGGGGTAGCAGAGGACCACTTCAGGGAAAGAGTGCTGGGGTGGGCAGGTGCTCTGATGGGGCAGGATCTGGTTACCTGTGTCTAAAAAGCCAACTGCACCCCAGTGCCAGTACTGGCTCTATATATATGTATGTATTTCCCCCTGTACAATGTTTTTTACAAGATTTCACTAATTTATCTGCTGTGTTAAGGCTTGAGGGGTGGGATGTGGACTCCTAGCTGTATCTTGCTCTGGGGTTGGCAGGGAAGGACTGATTCTCTCTTGGCTTGGAAATACACAGGCCAGTCTGGATGTCCTCCAGTCCTGTGGCTGCGGATTGATGACTGGGACGTACTGGGCTGTCATGAGAGGCTGGGGAAGTGAACTCAGCTGGGGAAGGCCGAGCACAGGGTGGTGGCTGAACTGGAGCCATTATGCTGGGCCTAACTCTCTCTTCTGACCTTTAGGTTTTCTCATTCTCCAAGTCCTTTCAAGGGGAGGGAGTAGAGCTGAAGTCTGGTGATAACAGACTGTGCCCCAAAGCAAATCTCTGAGTCTCTGAACCTCAGTTTCTTCTGTACAATGGATATGATAACCTACCTCATGAGGCTGTTGTGACGACTAGAGACAGTCATTTAACAGGGATCTGAGTGGCCACGAGATAGTAGGCACTGTGCTTAGCACCGATACACAGCCATCAACATTGACACGCCTCCTACCCATGGCAAGACTAGTCTCGTGGAGGAGAGAGAATGGAAGGAATGCATAGAAACAGCCTCTATTATAAAGAATGGTAGGGAGGGGAAAAAACAGGGACTATGAGAACAACTGGAGGGTGGGAGAGAGGAGTGGATTGACTTTGACTGCCTGGTCAGGGGGAGGCCTCGTGAAAGGGTGCCGTTTATGTGATCCCAGTCAAGCATCCAACATATATCTGGTACTCAGTAATTGCTCAATAAACTGCATCTTGTGTGTGGCCCTGCATGGTTTTCCATAAAGCATCTTTAACTTTCCCAGAAGAGGAAACAGAACCAGAGGTCATCTCAGGACAGTGTGAGAGAGTGTGTGCTTGGGGTGTTTGCTGTGGCTGAGTCTTTTGGGGGGGGGGGGGTTCTGGGAAAGGGAGGCTGGGAGGGTGACTCACGTGTCCGGCAACTTGGAAGGGCCTCCCCTCTCCCATCCTGGGGCTCCCTGGTTCTCTTGTCTCTCACCGTCCCCACCCTGAACTGTGAGCAAGGATGGGGCCCTGCCTCTGGCTGCTCTGCGGGAGGGGAGGATCAAGGGATCACCTTGAGTCATCTCTAACTCATCTTGAAAGTGACCGGGATGGATGCGTGCTGTGTGGGGTTTTTTTTGGTGGGGGGGGGAATCTTTTGAACCTGCTGCATGGCATGTGGGATCTTAGTTCCCCAACCAGGGATTGAACCTGTGCCCCCTGCACTGGCAACACAGAGTCTTAACCGCTGGACCACCCTGTGTGTGGTCTTAAACTTAGTCCCAGACTTCTTTAAATAGCTGTTGAGAGCTATGCATCCTCACCCCAGAAAGATGCCCCCACATGCATTTTTACAGGTTATTTCAGGCACTCCACAGATCCCCCCAGACTGGGCTCCATGGACTTCACGGTGAGAACTCCTGATGAAATCGTGGTCATGGTAACCACCAACAGTGTACTTAATTTTGACAGTTTGGAAAATTCATTCTTTTGCTCGTTTACTACTGACAGTTGTCTAAGGTGTGCTGGCCTCGTAATACACCTACCTCCATGTTGAGAAATTAGGGCTTCCGTGAGAAAATTAGAGCTCCAAGAAGAAGAGTGAATTGTTCAGAATAGCCCACCTGCCTCCAGCCTCTGCTCCTCACCGCTGCCTGCCTCCCATCATTCCCACGTCTCATCCCTCTCCCAGTCACATCACGCCTCCCCCAAACTGTGTACCTGTCGGAGCAGGGATTGGGAGGGCCTGAGGAGGGGAAAGCTAATAGGCAAAGTTAATGGGTGTAGGTGGCACAGGTGTTTCTGGATCGGGGTGGTTGCACCTTGGTTTCTGGAGCCTCCTCACTGCTTCCTGGACATGGCCCAAGTCCAGTACCCAGAACCACCATCCCCATCTCCCTTTGAGGTCTGGCCCAAAGCAGCAGCGGGTCAGGTCCTGGGGCCTGCAGTGATGTCTGAAGGGCCCTCTTCTCCCAAAGGAGAAAGCACAGCTTTCTCCAGGGTGGGGTTTCCTGGAAGCAGAGAGGTCTCCTCCCACCCCTGCGGGAGGCTGCAGGAGAGAGAAGTGCCTTCCACTGAGGGAGGAGCTCCCTCCGTGCCAGCCGTCAGCCGGGCCTGCCCCCGCCTGCTCACCGCCCACCGGCCTCCCCTCTGCGGCCTGTGGCCACTTTCATCTCTGCAGCTCGAGGGCAGTGCTGGTTTCCCACCGTGAGTCAGTCAGCCGCCCGCAATGGGCGGCCCCTGAGTCCAGGCAGAGGAGCTGGGCCTCCTCCTCCCGAAGGCCCAGGGCCGGCTGCCGCTGCGGACCCGCTGCTGGGGCCTCTGGGGGCACTTTTGGCCAAGAAGGTGAGAGAAGGAAGGTGCGCTTCTGGGAGGGGGCGGAAACCCAGGCGGCGCCTTGCGGATGCACCCTCTTTACCTGGACGGTCCTGTGCTCCAGCTCAGGTCTCAGAGCTCTAGAACCGTTGTCAACACTTGGCACAGGGGAGCCCCTCCCCGCTTCCGTCCTTGAGAACTGCCCTCGGAACGCCTACAGATGGTTCTCTGAGATCTCCTGTCCTTCAGGAGACCTGTCTCCTTCCTTCCTCTGCCAGCCAGTCTTCCTTCTCCATAGCATCCTTGTCAGGAGACTCATGGCATCCCTGCCCCCGAGGTCCCCATTTCTAACTTGAAAGTACTCTGCTCCCGGCCATTTCCCTGTGGATCCTGCCGGCCACTCAGTTCGGCCTCTCCTCTCCTCTTCCTTCCTTCTCACACAATCGTGAGGCTGGAGCAGCCAGACCGATGGCCTCACTACCCGCCCCCTCGGCTTCCTCAAGACTGACTTGCTCAAGGCCCAGCCAGCCCCGCGCCACTCGGAGACCCCTCCCTCCTCCACACCGCGGCACCCACTTCCCTTGGTTGGCTCATCCTTTGGGCCCCCCAACATCCCTCACGCCCTCCAGACATCCCTCTCGCCCTCAGCCACCTCAGCTCCTGTTAAAGCTCCCCGGTTCCCCTCATACATCTCCCGCCCCAGCAGCCTGTTTTCTCCACAAGGATGCCTGTCTTATTCATCACAGTATCCCCAGCATCTCAGGCTGCTCCTGGGTGCACCAGGTACTAATATGCATTTGTTGAATGGCTACCTGTTAGTATGTAATCAGATGCTATCATGCACTATAAGTTCCGTGGGGGCAAAGGTGTTGTCTCCTATGGACTCGTGATCACACAACCCTCTGGTGGGTTTTTTTTTGGCTGCACTGGGTCTTCGATGCAGCATGCAGGATCTCTGTTGTATCACTGGGGCTCTTTCGTTACAGCACACAGACTCTCTAGTTGCGACACCTGGGCTTAGTTGCTCCACAACATGTGGGATCTTTCCGGACCAGTGATCGAACCTGCCTCCCTTGCATTGCAAGGTGGATTCTCAACCGCTGGACCACCAGGGAAATCCCAACCCTCTTATTTCTAGATGTCTGTGACCTGATCTAATGCTGAGGTTCCTGCAGGATGTAAAGTAATGGCTTTAGGGACAGATCTCGTGGGTTTCACTATAAAGGCGTCAAGATGCCTTGAAGAGGCTCCTGCCTGGTGCGCTGAGACATGATGCCCTCTAAGTGGAGGCAGAAGGAGCTGGGTACTACAAGGTGTGGTCCACCTGGTCCTCAGATGACCCTCGTACCAGGTCAGAGCTGCTGCCCCCTGGAGCTGCCAGCGCCAAGCAGCCCATTGACCTGCACTGCACATTCACTCCCCTGCGGACCTCCCATCCTCAGCGCCGTGATTGGTCTCCAGCCTGTCCCTATGCTATCAGGGTCACCGGGAATGCTTCTGTCAAACGTGGGCCGGACAGTGAGAAGCAGCAGCACCTCTGGGGGCCAGGGTGGCAGAAGCCAGCCAGGATCAGCCTGTTCACTGTCCCCCCGCCCCTCCTACAGAAGGGAGCCTGACAGCTCAAGGGGTTTGGGTTTGTTTTTGCTCCCCCCCACCCCCGTTAAACAGTGAGCTCCCTGCACAAGGCCCTTGGCCTTAGGCGGGACCCACACACAGAATGCGGACCCAGCGACACTGCCGTCTCCCTTCTCCTGCCGCAGTGTGTTGCTGAGGCGGGATGCCGCTGGAAGCCCGTCTGTGGGGCATTCCCTTCTCATCCCTGAAAACTGTATTTCTTCAATCTGTCTTCCCCAGACTGAGCCTTCGGTCTTCTTTAAGACTTCCTCCCAGGAGAGGTCTGTCTCTTGACTTCTTGTCACTGTCATTTGTGTTCTGAGCCACTCAAAGAGGGTTTGGTGGGTGCCTGTTTCCTTTCTTTCTCTCTCTTACCCTATCTGTGAGCTTCTTGCCTTTTGGTTCAAAACTTTCCAGCATTTGTTCCAAATGCCCGAGGCGGCACAAACCTGAGGCAGTTCCCTCCCACAGTGTTAGAAGGCTGCACAGTACAAGGCAAGGAGCCAACAGGAATTCCCTGGCGGTCCCGTGGTTAGGACTCCATGCTTTCACTGCCAAGGACCTGGGTACGATCCCTGGGTAGGGAACTGAGATCCACAAGTCACCCAGTATAGCCAGAAAACAAACAAAGGCAAGGAGTCAGGCAAGAGGCTCACAGTCGAGTGCAGGACACACATACATACACACACACAAATAACTAGGATATAAAGCAAGACATTTCAAGGCTCTCCCACCCAGGGGAGCCGGGTGGCCAAGTAGAGCAGGTGGCCACACGGGTCACACTGCTGGCCTGGCACCACGGGTGGTCCCCCTTGCTGGCCTGTGACCAGGTCATCAAGGCCGCCCTCAGCCCTGTGACCCCAGTGGGAATTCATGCTTGAGCGGGCAGAGGAAGGAGGGCAGGCATCTCTTTACCTGCTTCCTCTACAGATTTTGACACTCAAACCCTTGGGAAAGGGTACCTGTTATTGCTGATGCAAACATACACACTGCTGTCGTTTTCGATGACCTCTCCTGGCCATTTAAGGCTGCCCTTGACATTCACTTTAACCTGATTTCTCCAGGGAGAGTGGAGGGGAGCGAAGAGAGGAAGTTTGTGTCATAGCACTGCTGTCCTTGCCCCAGAGGTCTAGGCTAAGTCCCTATGTGTGAACATCATTTTACATGTGAGGTTGGCTGTGCATGTAATCAGCAGGTGGCGCTCTGCTCACAGGTACCTGACCTCAAGCCCAGAAAATGACGTTCCTGCTGAGGTTGACAGGGGTCCCCTTAGAATCTAGGCACAGAGCTAAGTGCTACCTGATCTGCCAGTATTTCCCAAACTCGAGCTGCATTAGATATATTGGAGGATTTGTGAAAACACAGAGCCCTGGGTCTCATTCCCAGCACTCCTGATTCAGTGAGTTTGCTGTGGGTCCTGAGAATTCACATTTCTAGTCATGTATGGATGAGAGAGTTGGACCATAAACAAGGCTGAGTGCCAAAGAATTGATGTTTTTGAACTGTGGTGCAGGAGAAGACTCTTGAGAGTCCCTTGGACAGCAAAAAGATCAAACCAGTCAATCCTAAAGGAAATCAACCCTGAATATTCTTTAGGACTGATGCTGACGCACCAATACTTTGGCCACCTGATACAAAGAGTCAACTCATTGGAAAAACCCTGATGCTGGGATTGAGGGCAGGAGTAGAAGAGGATGACAGAGGATGAGGTGGTTGGATGGTATCACTGACTCAACACACATGAGTTTGAGCAAACTCCAGGAGATAGTGAAGGACAGGGAAGCCTGGGTGCTGCAGTCCATGGGGTCGCAAAGATTCAGACACAACAAATGAATAACAAAGCTCCCAGATGGGGCTGCCAGTCTGATGACCCAAGGCCCACACTTTGAGAACTGCTGCAGTGCAGTATCTTATTTAATCATCCCACTCCCCTCTGGGGAGGCAGTATCCAGTTATCAGTGAAGAAACTAAATTCCCAACAGGCCAAGAGACGTGGCCTAAGCCACATGGCGGAGGACAGGGAAGATCCAACCACCCGGGGCCTGCCCTCTGCCTCAGGCGCTGTGGATGGGGTAGCCATGACGTCACCCCTCCTGATTCCCGTAGGGCAGTAGGAAGAGAGAACAAAGGAAGGATAAGCAGGGTGCTGAAAGGAGGCAGGAGGTGCTGTTAGGCTGGCAGGCATTTCTGGGGGTCCAGAGTGTTTTAAAAGCACTTTACTTCTATTGAAATATAGTCTGGGGGACTTATCTGGTGCTCCAGTGGTTAACACTCCACACTCTCAATGCTGGGTTCAATTCCTGGCCAGGAAACTAGATCCCCCATGCCACAACTAAGTCCTCGTACAGTCAAATAAATAAATATTTTAAAGAAGAAAGAGAGGAAAAAAATATATATAGCCTCATAATACTGGCCAATGAGCACTCACACCGCGGACCCTGTGTGGCCACCCTGAACCCCTTCCTTTTCAGGACTGAAGCTCTGGCTCCCCCTGCTGGCAGAGATGCTGCATCTGTTTGTACTCAGCTGGGTCCCTCCCCGTGGTCCTTTCCACGTGACTGACTGACTGCCCTTTCCATGAGACAGCCACCTCACCCAAGGCCATGTCGGCTCCCTGGAGGCAGCCCACGTTCGTTGACGGCCCCTCCTTCCAAGTCAGGACAACTCTGAAGACTCCTCACAACTCCTGGGCTCCCCCCGGGGAGGCTAGCCTTCTCTCCTGCCCTCCCTCACCCCTCCCTACTTGACAGGCATGCATCCTAAAGGCTCTCCCCAAACACGTCCTGTACACAAATCACAGTGTCCCAGGAACCTGTCCTGCCACAACTTGTTACACACCACGCACTGTTCTGAGCATTTACACATATTATTTCAAAGAATCCTCCCAATGACCCCAGGACGTAGGTATTTTTATCATCTCCGGTTTACAGATGAGAAAAGAGAGGGAAGATAACTTGCCTAAGGTCACAGAGTCAGCACGCTGCACAGCCAGGATTCCTATGCAAGCTCTGAAGTGTTACACACACTGTCTTCTAGAACATTTCTGTGGTCTAGCTTCAAAGAAATTAAAGGAGTCAGCCAAAGGAGATTTATTCTGATTTGAAAGGGGAAAAAAAGTCTTGACTGCTCCCAGTTCTTTTCAGACAGCTCTCTCCGGTGTCTGAATATGCAGCCCTGGTGCCTAATTTTAGTTCAGTGGTTCTTACGGCGAGGAGGGGGGTTGCTCCCTAGGGAACTTTGGCAATGTCTGGAGATATTTATTGTTCTTGTTGTTGCCAGATCTGGGAGAAGGGACTTCTTCCAGTCTTGGTCTAGTGGCCAAGACTCCATGTTCCCAATGCAGGGGGCCTGGGTTCAATCCCTGATCAGGGAACTATTAGTAGATCCCACATACCACAACGAAGAGTTTGAATGCCACAACTAAAGATCCCACATGCAGCAACTAAGACCTGGGGCAACCAAATAAATAAATAACAACAACAACAACAAAAAAAAGACCCTTGAGATCCTAAGGGCGTTTAGCAGGTGGAAGTCACAGTTACTATTAAATGTCCTACAATGCAAGTAAATCTAGCCCCAAATATCAGTGGACTACAATTGTGTGTGTGTGTTTCACTGTCCATGGGATTTCCCAGGAAAGAATTACTGGAGTGGGTTACCATTTCCTCCTTGAGGGAATCTTCCTGACCCAAGGATCGAACCCGTGCCTCCACATTGCAGACAGATTCTTTACCGCTGAGCTATCAGGGAAGCCCAGACTGAGGTTGAGAAACTTCGTAATCTGGCTTTAAAGCCCAGTCTCCCAGCTGCTTTTACCCTCAATGACTCCCAGTTTGATGACCACTAGAGAGCAGGCTTTGGTGGAGGTGGTCAGAGATGATTGAGCATGGGGGTGGAGAGAAGGTCGGGAAGGCAAACCTCCTACCTGCACATCCATCTAGCTAGTAGTCACATGCAATGAAATCCCAGAGGCACAAAGCCACTTGTCACATTAATGCTGGAAATAGCAGGAGGAAGTTGGAAACCACCTATGTGTCCCTCCCCTTGGAATGGGTTAAATAAGTAAGCCATGGCAGGGCCATACAATGGGAATGGTGCAGCCATAAGACAGAAAGAAGTAGCTTTTTATTATTAGCATGGAACCACCACCAAATATACACTGGGAAGTCGGGGGCGGGGGGAAACGTGGGTAGTTTATACAGCATCTCCCATTATATAAAAAGGGAAGAAAGTATATACAGGCATTTGTGTTTGATGCATAGACTATGTCTTGAAAAATACATCAGGTGATATTGACACTGACATATTGGAGGCCTCCAGGGAAGAGAACTGGGCATCTGGGAGAGAGGGCAGAAGGGCGATGCTGAGTTATTACTTATATCTTTTTCTGTCTTTTAAATGTTATATTGTAGACATATATTTACTATCTATTCAAGATTAAATAACTTTTTAGTAAACTAAGAAAAAACACCACCACCATAATAAAATAGAGATGACGGTGAGCCCCCTGCTCCAACACGAAGGGAAAACACCTTGAACCCAATTCCAGGAGTGCGAGTGTCCACGGGAAATCTGTACCCTCAGGTCAGCTGCTCCCCACCTGTACCTGCACGCTGTCAGACGACATCAGAGAGTTAAAGACTTGTTTCAGGACGAGCCTGAGTTAACAGAAGCAGGGTAGACCCACTATCAGTAGTTGAAGAAAATGCATACACGAATGCCTGAAAATCCAAAAGAAACACCACTAGAATTTGGGGCCCCAGGGCTTTTTCGTGATGGCAAATAACTGACAAGGCCCCGGTCATCCCTCTGCTCACAACACAAGCACTTCTAAGAGCCTCCGAGGATCCTGGCCCTTATATTTAAAAGCCTCCCGGATCATCAGCAATTCATCTGAGTAAAGGGGCTGGGCCAGGGCCCCTTCCAGCCCTGGACCCCGCCAGATTAGGTGACCCCTTTCCTGGGGCAAGGCTGGTACAGAGCTGGCAGACACGCTCCAAAACTCAACCTGCCCCACGGGGGTACAATCTGAGGGCCAGTGCCCTGGTGGGGGTGGGAGGACTTCTGCCAGCTCTACCAGGAGAAGTCTGGTTCCCGCTGACAGCAAACCTCACAGGAGAAGACCATGGGAGGGCAGCGCTAGGGCAGTTGAGTCCCCAAGGCCGGGTCACCTGCCTTCCCTCAAGCTCTCTCTGCCCTCCTCAAGCCTTACTCACCTCTTCCGGAAGCTTCACTTGCTCACACCCTCCCTGCCCATTCAGATCTCAGCGCCCCTTTATCCCTTAAGTCCGGCCCTCTATTGACCCTGGCTCCTCTGTCTTGCTGAGTGGTGGTAAGCAGGTTCTGGTGTTTATCTGTCTCCCTGACAACTCTGCAACAGCCCAGAGGAGGGAGTTATCTGAGTGTGTTTGTGTTTCCGCCTCTCCCCTAGGTACAGGACTCAGGATGCAGGGAGCAGTCCCCCTCGGCCTTGTTGGCTGTCCTGGGGCCAGGACTTGCTTCCCCCCAGCTTGACCGTGTTTGTTAAGTGCCAGACCACGGGAAAGTGACTGAAGAGAAATGGCAGCTCTTATGTCCTTCCAGCCAGAAGGCCACCCAGGAGCCAGAAGGACCCTTTGACAAGTTAAGTCAACGGCTGTCACTGCCTGGTGATCCATCTCTGAATAGCACCGAAAGCCCTGACTCAGGCTGTGTGCTCTGTGGGCTCTGCTGCCCCCTGGCCCCCTGATCCTCCCCAGCGCCCTCTCCCACTGCTCTCCAGGGTCTAGGGGCCCACATCCTGCCTCAGAGCTCCTGTGCTTGCTCTTCCCTCTCCTCGGAATGCTTTTCCAGGCAGCCGGCCCCATTAATGCAGGCAGGGCCCTGCTCTGACAGCTCTCCTTCCCCACCCTGACCTAGCCCTTTTCATTTGCCCCTCCTGATCCAATCTGCTCACTGTCCATCTCTCCACCCTGCATGGGCCTCGGGAGGCTGGCCGCTCTGCCTGCATGGATAGGCTCCATGCCCTCTGGCTTCCATTCAGCAGAGAATGGGCAGGATACAGGAAGGGAGGGGATAGGAGGCCAGGGTGTTAATCCCTGGATCGGCTCTCTCCCTGCAGGGTGGCTGCTGCCCACTGGCCCCCTTCAATGGCCTTGGCCCCAGCTCCTGGCAGAAAGGTCTCACAACAGCCTCTCTCCAGGTCTGGTAACTGCGCCCTCCCTTCCCTGTTCTCACCCAGGTCCGGCTACCTGTGTTGCGCTCCCGTTACCTCATCCACACCTTAGGAGGTAGTCCCTTTATTAAACCTTCCTCAAATTCCCCAGCCCGAGTATAGTGTCTTTTCTTTCAGGACCTCGATTCACCACCCATTGCATGTCTATGGTTTGTGAGGTATCTCACAAACCCCAGCTGGCCCCCAACAAGACCAGAAGGTCAGAGAATGTAGCAGCGTAGTTATCCTCTGCGGTATCCCAACATCTGAGTCAGTGCCTGTGCATAGTAGCTCAGTATCTGTCGAATAAGTGAATGAAGGGAAGGATCCCTGTCATCTGGAGAAGGGCTATGGAGGCGGGAAGGACAGGCTGAGATTTTAGGAGGAGATGGGGAAGAAGAGCAGCAATGATGAGGATGTCGCCTCCACGCCAGCATAAAGACCTCTGTGTATGTCCTTCTTAGCACTTCACCATCTGCGGTGATCATAGTTTTGTTTTCTTTGTATGTCTTCCCACTAGAATGGATTCCCCGGGGGCAGTGTCCATGTCTGTCTTGTTCACTCTGGTATCCTTAGAGCCTGGCGCTGTGCCTGACATACATAAAAGGCTCTAGATCCACACTTGTCAGATAAATGAAAGATACATGAGTTATCTAAAAGAAACAGTGAGTTGGCAGAGGGCCTGGAAAGCCTGGTTGGGCAGTTTGGAAGTTGCATGCAGAGTGGTAGGGATGAACTTACAAGTCTAGTGCAGGAGTGGGGGTGGGGATGACAAAGGTGGAGCTTACAGAAAGACTTACAAAGCTTACAGAAAGAAGGAACTTACAGAAAGCCTGGCGGGGGATGCAGGCTGGGGATGAGCAGGGAGGCTGCTGCAGCGTCCAGTGGGCAGGGAAGAAAGAGGTGGCAGACACTGGTGAGTGATCAGATGCAGATGAAGGATGAAGAGTTCAGACCATCTGGAGGATGAGATGATGCTGCAAAGCTGGTGGTCCTGGCCCAAGGTAAGTACTCTGGGCCCGGCTGCTACTGGCCTCGCTGATTCTATAACTTCTGCATCAAGTGGGAAAGCTGGGGAGCGGAAGTGGTTTGTGGGGCAGGGGGTGGTGGTGAGTGAATAAAATCCAATCTACCTTGTTGCTTTGAGGGTATAACCAGATAGCTCAGTGGAGAGCGACAGACAGTCGTTGAGGACTCACAGGGTGGCGACAGCCGGGGATGGAAGGGCAGATGTGTCATGTTCTATGTAAGCAGAGGGTGGTCTGGGATCACACCCAGCTGGGCGGGTCGCGGAGGGGAATAAGAGGCAGCAAAGAAAAGGGAGGCCAAGAGGGAGAACAATCAGGAGATGGGGGCAATGTCCTGGAGCCAAAGGGACGACTCTGAAGAAGGAAGGGGCAGTCAGCAGACCACTCATCAGAAGCGAGGCCAGGCTGGAGCTCCCTGAGGGCCGCACCCTTGAGGAGCACCTTTCTGCCGCCTCTGGACCGGCCGGGGGCACTGACGGTGCCGAGCCAGGTGTGGCCTGTGCTGGAGAAGGGTTTGCTGGCTGTCCCACTGAAGCCTTCCCGGGCACGTGTCCTAACCCTCACTGTGTCAGAGATAGCCGGCTGTCCACCAAATCCATTCTTTCCTTGCTGACAAGCCCCCCACGTTTGTCCTAGACACAGAGCCCGATTTCCTCAGTTGCTGGGCAGCTTGGCAGGGCCTGGGAGGGGGGCAGCTTCTGGGCCCCGGGCTCCCTTCACACACATGCGTCCACCCCTCCCCACCTCCCCACTGGAGCATGGGCCCAGCAGAAGGGGCGGCAGCACAGACGTGAGCGTCACCTGAGGTGACGGGGGAGCCATGAGACTGACGGAGCCTTGACATCATCAGGCCACCAAGCCGGCCTGGAACACCCACCCTGGCTTTCACAGGAGGCACGTAGTCTTTCTTAAGCGACTCCATTTGGGGGACTTCTTGTGAGAGCAGCCTAACTCAGGTTGGAACATACCATTTAATCCAGCAGAAATACCACTTTGGATCAGACCAAAAGTCGTTCCAGCCCATCTCTGCCAGGGGCCCCAAGGGGAGTGACGGGGGCCACAGGAATGTCCCTTGGCAAGACTCACGCTCTCCACATACCAGGAATTGTAAGTCTCCTTACCGATCTGTTACAGAGCCATTACTCAGAAACCACTCAAAATCCTTGATAGTAAACCTGCCATCTACTTCATCAAGGAACAAATAACAGTGACTAGAAGCCTCACCAACACTCTCTGCAACGGATTTCATTTCCAGCTCCCAGGGACAGTGTGGGTATGTGTGCGGGTGGACCCACGTGGCACACAGTAGTGGCAATGCCTTTGAGGAACAGAATCGTGTGGCCGTCAAGCAAGAGCATGAAAGGTGAACAAGCGTGGACTTGAACAGGATCACTGTGGGCAGGACCACAGCTCTGCTCCTTATCAGCCAAGCAGACTGAGCTGTTTCTGAGCTCTGGGGCCTCCAGACGCTCCACTGCAAGTGGGGACAGTAAGGGCATTTACATTTGAGGTTACTGTGAGGATTAAATGAGTCCATATGTGGAAAACACCTATAACAGTGACTGACCAGCATTAAGTTCTCAATTAGTATTCGCTTGTATGTCATTTTTAAAGCAACAGAGAAGAAAAAAGTCTGGCAACCGAGTAACATTGTCACTTACAAAGCACAGGTACAGATGTTCTCATTAAATCTTCTTGATGAGGTATCATCATTATCCATTTTATGAAAACTGATTTGGAGTTGCCCTCCATCTCACAGCTAATTCCCAGGTGGCTCAGTGGGTAAAGAACCTGCCTGCAATGAAGGAGACCTGGGTTCGATCTCTGGGTTGGGAACATCCTCTGGAGGAGGGCACGGCAATCCACTCCAGTATTCTTGCCTGGAAAATCCCATAGACAGAGGAGCCTGGTGGGCTACAAGCCTATAGGGTTGCAGAGTCGGACATGACTGAAGCGGCTGAGCACGCATGCACACACAGTTGGTAGGTTGTGGTAGAGCCATAAATACAAATAAATGTCACTGAGTCTTGTTTTATAGAACCATCACCATTAAGTTGAGCAACTTAAGGATTCCAGAAAACCAAAGCTCAGGAAGGCTAGCTCCATTTAGGGTGTCCTACCCAGCCCCCAAACCAGGCCACTTTGTATTAGTTTCTCAATTAACTCCACTGATCACCTTATTTAACTTCCTCATGATCAGAAAAGAAGAAAAGGACCTGCCCAGCATCTCACCCCCAGGCCAGAGCTGGGAGGGACTGTCATACACTTTCGAGATGTGAAAACCTAGGGCAATGTGTGGATCTTATTTTGGTCCTGATTCAAACCAGCCAACTATTAAAAAATAAAATAAAAACATCTTTGAGATAACAGGAAAAATTTGAGTCCGAACTGGATATGAGAGGATATTATAAAATCACTGCTCAGGGTACTTCCCTGGTCAAAGTGAAAGTGCTAGTTGCGCAGCTGTGTCTGACTCTGCGATCCCATGAACTAGCCCCGCAGGCTCCTCTGTCCCTGGGATTCTCCAGGCAAGCATACTGGAGTGGGCTGCCGTGCCCTCCCCCAGGGGATCTTCCTGACCCAGGGTCTCCTGCAGTGCAAGCAGATTCTTTACCATCTGAGCCACCACTCTCATACAAAAACCTAAATTTTTGACAAAGACACAAACATCATTCAGTGGAAGAAAGGTAACTTTTCCACAAAGGGTAACTGAATCAGTTACCTGACATCCTCAAGCAAAATAGTGAACTCAACCTAAACCTCAACCTCATAAAAAGTATATCAAAATAGATCAAGGTCTAATCATCAAAAAGTCTACAAACAATAAATGCTGGAGACGGTGTGGGGAAAAAGGAATGTTCTTGCACTGTTGGTGAGAATGTAAATTGATACAGCCAAGGGGAAGACAGTACAGAGATGCCTTAAACAACAAGGAATAAAACCACCATATGACCAGCAATCCCACTCTTAGGCATATACCCTGAGGAAACCACAATTGAAAAAGACACATGTATCCCATTGTTCACTGTAGCACTATGTACAATAGCTAGAACATGGAAGCAACCTACATGTCCATCAACAGATGAATGGATAAAGTTGTGGTGCATATACAGTGGAATATTATTCAGCCACTAAGTAATACTGAGTAAATATTACTCAGCCACTGAGTAAAAAGGAATGCATCTGAGTCATTTCTGATAAGGCAGATGAATCTAGAACCTATTACACAGAGTGAAGTGAGTCAGAAAGACAAATATCATATTCTAATGCATATATACAGAATCTAGAAAATGGTACTTAAGAATTTATTTACTACCAGCAGCTCTATGACAATAAAATGGACAACTTGGAAGAAATGGACAAATTCTTATAAAAGTATAACTTTCCAAAACTGAACCAGGAAGAAATAGAAGATCTTAACAGACCCATCACAAGCACGGAAATCAAAACTGTAATCAGAAATCTTCCAGCAAACAAAAGCCCAGGACCGCTTCACAGCTGAATTCTACCAAAAATTTAGAGAAGAACTAACACCTATCTTATTCAAACTCTTCCAGAAAATTGCAGAAGAAGGCAAACTTCCAAACTCATTCTATGAGGCCACCATTACCCTAATACCAAAACCAGACAAAGATGCCACAAAAAAAGAAAACTATAGGCCAATATCATTGACGAACATAGATGCAAAAATCCTTAACAAAATGCTAGCAAACAGAATCCAACAACATATTAAAAAGATCATACATCATGATCAAGTGGGCTTTATCCCAGGAATGCAAGGACTCTTTTAATATCTGCAAATCAATCAAGGTAATACACCACATTAACAAATTGAAAGATAAAAACCATGTGATTATCTCAATAGATGCAGAAAAAGCCTTTGACAAAATTCAACATCCATTTATGATAAAAACTCTCCAGAAAGCAGGCATAGAAGGAACATACCCCAACATAATAAAAGCTATATATGACAAACCCACAGCAAACATTATCCTCAATGGTGAAAAATTGAAAGCATTTCCCTTAAGGTCAGGAACAAGACAAGGGTGTCCACTCTCACCACTACTATTCAACATAGTTTTGGAAGTGTTGGTCACAGCAATCAGAGCAGAAAAAGAAATAAAAGGAATCCAGATAGAAATAAAAGGAATCCAGATAGGAAAAGAAGAAGTAAAACTCTCACTGTTTGCAGATGACATGATCCTCTACATAGAAAACCCTAAAGACTCTACCAGAAAATTACTACAGCTAATCAATGAATACAGGAATGTTGCAGGATATAAAATTAACACACAGAAATCCCTTGCATTCCTATACACTAACAATGAGAAAACAGAAAGAGAAATTAAGGAAACAATACCATTCACCATTGCAACAAAAAGAATAAAATACTTAGGAGTATATCTACCTAAAGAAACAAAAGACCTATATATAGAAAACTATAAAACACTGATGAAAGAAATCAAAGAGGACACAAACTGATGGAGAAATATACCGTGTTCATGGATTGGAAGACTCAATATTGTGAAAATGCCTATACTACCCAAAGCAATCTATAGATTCAATGCAATCCTTATCAAGCTACCAATGGTATTTTTCACAGAACTAGAACAAATAATTTCACAATTTGTATGGAAATACAAAAAACCTCGAATAGCCAATGCGAACTTGAGAAAGAAGAATGGAACTGGAGGAAACAACCTGCCTGACTTCAGGCTCTACTACAAAGCCACAGTCATCAAAACAATATGGTACTGTCACAAAGAAATATAGATCAATGGAACAGAATTGAAAGTCCAGAGATAAATCCACGAACCTATGGACACCTTATCTTCGACAAAGGAGGCAAGGATATACAATGGAAAAAAGACAACCTCTTTAACAAGTGGTGCTGGGAACACTGGTCAACCACTTGTAAAAGAATGAAACTAGAACACCTTCTAACATCATACACAAAAATAAACTCAAAATGGATTAAAGATCTAAATGTAAGACCAGAAACTATAAAACTCCTAGAGCAGAACATAGGCAAAACACTCTCTGACATAAATCACAGCAGGATCCTCTATGACCCACCTCCCAGAATATTGGAAATAAAAACAAAAATAAACAAATGGGACCTAATGAAACTTAAAAGCTTTTGCACAACAAAGGAAACTATAAGCAAGGTGAAAAGACAGCCCTCAGATTGGTAGAAAATAATAGCAAACGAAGCAACAGATAAAGGATTAATCTCAAAAATATACAAGCAGCACCTGCAGCTCAATTCCAGAAAAATAAATGACTCAATCAAAAAATGGGCCAAAGAACTAAACAGACATCTCTCCAAAGAAGACATACAGATGGCTAACAAACACATGAAAAGATGCTCAACATCACTCATTATCAGAGAAATGCAAATCAAAACCACAACGAGGTACCATTACACGCCAGTCAGGATGGCTGCTATCCAAGTCTACAAGCAATAAATGCTGGAGAGGGTGTGGAGAAAAGGGAACCCTCTTACACTGTTGGTGGGAATGCAAACTAGTACAGCCACTATGGAGAACAGTGTGGCGATTCCTTAAAAAACTGGAAATAGAACTGCTGTATGACCCAGCAGTCCCACTCCTGGGCATACACACCGTGGAAACCAGATCTGAAAGAGACACGTGCACCCCAATGTTCATCGCAGCACTGTTTATAATTGCCAGGACATGGAAGCAACCTAGATGCCCATCAGCAGATGAATGGATAAGGAAGCTGTGGTACATATACACCATGGAATATTACTCAGCCATTAACAAGAACTCATTTGAATCAGTTCTAATGAGGTGGATGAAACTGGAGCCCATTATACAGAGTGAAGTAAGCCAGAAAGATAAAGACCAATACAGTATACTAACACATATATATGGAATTTAAAAAGATGGCAACGATAACCCTATATGCAAAACAGAAAAAGAGACACAGATGTACAAAACAGACTTTGGGACTCTGTGGGAGAAGGCGAGGGTGGGATGTTCTGAGAAAATAGCATTGAAACAAGTATACTATCAAGGGTGAAACAGATCACCAGCCCAGGTTGGATGCATGAGACAAGCACTTGGGGCTGGTGCACTGGGAAGATCCAGAGGGATGGGATGGGGAGGGAGGCGGGAGGGGGGATCGGGATGGGGAACACATGTAAATCCAAGGCTGATTCATGTCAGTGTATGGCAAAAACCACTATAATATTGTAAAGTAATTAGCCTCCAACTAATAAAAATAAATGGAAAAAAAATAAAGTTGAATCTAAAAACAAACAAAAAAAGAATTTATTTACAGGGCAACAAGGGAGAAACAGATATGGAGAATAGACTTATGGACATGGAGAGAGGGGAGGAGAGGGTGGGATGTATGAAAAGAGTAACATGGAAACTTACATCACCATATGTAAAATATGGCTCAGGAAACTCAAACAGGGGCTCTGTATCAATCTAGAGGGGTTGGGTGGGGTGAGAGATGGGAGGGAGGTTCAAAACAGAGGTGATATATGTATACCTACGACTAATTCATGTTGAGGTTTGACAGAAAAAAAACAAAAGTCTGTAAAGCAATTATGCTTCAATTAAAAAATAAAAAGAAAAAACAGATCAAGGCCTAAAACATAAAACATGTATTTATTAAAATATTAGAAAAAATATGGGAAAAGATTTTCAGGACCTAGGACTCAATAAAGAGGTTTTAGGCCTGTCAACAGAAACAATCTATAAAAGAAAAAATAAATTGGATTTCATGAAAATTAAAAACTTTTGCTCTCCAAAAGATCCCTGTGAAGTGAATGAAAAGACCAGCTAGAGAGTGGGGGAGAGTATTTGCAAACCACATATCTGACAAAGTTCTTGTATCCAGAATATATAAAGAAACCTAAAAACAAAGAAGCAATCCAGTTAGAAAATGGACAAAAGATTTAAATGGATAACTAACCAAAGAAGATATACAGACAGCAAAAAAACGCATGAAATATGTTCAACATTTAGCCATCAGGGAGATGCAAATTAAGATCACAATGAGTATTATCACATGCCTATCAGAATGGCTAAAAAAACTGTTTAAATGATAACATCAAATACCAGTGAGGATGCGGAGAAACTGGCTTATTCATACATTGCCAGAAGGAAGGCAAAATGATACAGGCCACTCTGGAATAGTTTTTTTTTTTTTTTTTAATGAAACATACAGTTACCATAGGACCCAGTGGTTGCATTACTGGGCATTTATTGCAGAGAAATGAAAATTTATGTTTACATAAAAACCTATACACAGCTGTTCACAGCTGCTTCAGCCATAACAGCCCCAAACTGGAAACAGCCGAATGGTTAAACAAACATGGTACATCCACACCTGGGAGACTGCTCAGCAATAAAGGAGCTGCTGACACACACCACCTGGATGGCTCTCACTGCTTATGCTGAGTGAAAATGCCAATTTCAAAAGGTCACAAACCGGCTCCTCCTGCGCCCGCTGCTGGCTCTGGGGGCGCGGAGTGGGGCCCAAAAAAAAAAAAAAAAAAAAAGGTTACAAACCTTAAAATTCCACTTATATGATATTTTAAAAATAAAATTAAAGAAATGGAGAGAGGAGAGCAGTGGTTGCCAGAGGGGAGGGATGGGGAAGATGTGAGAGGTGGATATGGTTATAAGGAGACAACATGAAGGAACTTCATGGTTATGAGAATGTTCTATCTTTTTAAAAAAATTTTATTGGGGCAAGTTGATTTACAATGTCGTGTTAGTTTCTGCCATACAACAAAGTGAATTGGCTATACATATACATATATCCACTTTTTTAGATTCTTTTCTCATATAGGTCACTATAGAGTATTGAGTTCCCTGTGCTATAGAGTAGGTCCTTATTAGTTATCTATTTTATAACTCTTATGTGATTTTTTTTTTTTTTTTTTTGGTTACACTGGGTCTCCGTTGCTGCATGCAGGATTTCTTTAGTTACTGCGAGCAGGGGTTATCTTCATCGCTGTGCACAAGCTTCTCATTGTGGTGGCTTCTCATTGCGGAGCACAGGCTCTAGGCACACGGGGTTCAGTAGTTGCAGCACATGGGCTCAGTAGTTGTGGCTTGCACGCTCCAGAGCTCAGGCTACTCTTGTTCTGGCACATGGGCTTAGTTATTCCTCTGCCTGTGGATACTTCCCAGACCAGGGACCAAACCCATGTCCTCTGCATTGGCAGGTGGATTCTTATCCACTATACCACCAGGGAAGTCCAATCTTTTTTATCTGTAGTAGTGTGTATGTCAATTCCAACCTCCCAGTTTATCCCTGCCTGCTCCCTGATGTTCGATATCTTGACTGTGAATTTACACAACATGATTACATAGAGTTACACACACACACAAAGGTGAAATCTGGATAAGCTCTGTGGATTATACCGATGTCATTTTCTTGGGTTTGATATTATATTAGTTATTTGAGATGCCACTAGTGGCACCTCCCTTGTAAAACATTTTTTTGGGGGGTAAGGTAACATTCTCTCAATCTGTAATTACCTTAAAAAAAACTTTAAAAAGTCTATCAGAGATGCATAACAACATATTTACAGATTACATGATACAGCTCTTAGGTTTGTTTTAAAATATATTCTAGAAATTAAAAAAATAAAACAGTAGAATACATAGATGAAACGGAATTGAAAAGATGTTGCTAAATGTTGAAGCTGGGTGAATACACAGGGGAAACACTAGTTTTGTGTTTGCAGACCTCCCAAATAAAAAGTTTTAAACATGGAGAAGGAAATGGGAGCCCACTCCAGTATTCTTGCCTGGAGAATCCCAGGGACGGGAGCCTGGTGGGCTGCCATCTATGGGGTCACACAGAGTTGGACACGACTGATGTGACTTAGCAGCAGCAGCAACAAGCACCTTATGGTTAATAAAAAGTCAAATCTTAAAAAAAAAAAGTTTTAAACACCTTAGAAGGACTAAGCCTAACTTACACAGTCTTACTTAATGCTGTAACTTCTGCACACAAATTTGAGTTCAATGCTTGTAATTGTTTCGTTCACAAAGTTTATTATGACCTTTGATTAAGAGCTCATAAATCACATGCTTAATCCAATTTCATTGACTACTTTTTCCCTCCACGCATTCTCCCTAAGTTATAAAAAATAAACATTTATAAATATACAGTGAGGATCATGCAGTTTTTACACAGTAAGAGTTGGGTCAATGTTTCAGGTTGTCCGAGCATCTCCCAGTGTCTCGTTCAGGGCAGAATTAGAGCAGATTGGCCTCTGAAGTCTCAACAGCAGAAGGGCAATTCTTTTCCAAACTTCACCTCATCACTCAGCATTACAGGATCAACAGGTGCTTGTCTGGGAAGTATCAGGATAAACTGCTAGGATGACCACTTCAGGAAGTAGAATTTTAGCCCTGTACCTGCCATAGCTTGACCCTGGGACTGTATTTAAACTTAACAAAGAGCCAAATGACAAGCTTGGAAGGGGTCAGCACAGGCCTGATCTGACAACTATAACTGGAAGGGTTTCAGATCACTACAGATGGGGGAAACTCTTATTTGGTCCAGAGCTGGGGAATCCGATTTTCTCATTCCGCTTCCCTTGTTCAGTTACTGGTAGCAGCACTTTCCTTCCAGCCAGTGGGATGAAGTGTTTAGAGAACAGCGAGGCCAGCACATGGAGCCTGCTGCCTGCTGTCACCAGATTTTTTGAGTTTTCAAATTCAACCAAGAGGATGGAGGATTAAGAGATGACTGTGGAGGCCGAGTATCAGGAGAGCTCAGGATGGACTAAGGACTTTACCCAGGGTCTCGTGTTTTCCGTGTATTAACTTCCAGGTTTCACTGGCATTTCTCTTCTTCTTAGTTTGAAAACCTCTTCCTATGGAGACCAGCCAAAAAGGTATCAGCTTGCCCAGCATCCTTCTTTCTTGATTTGTAGGCACATCAAGGATGAAGAGGCAAAGAGCCTGGGTAGATTCAGACGTGCAGGTTCTTCTTGGCCCACTTCTGCCGTAGGTGGGCACATGGCCTTCGATCTGTGCCAGCCTCCAGCAGACCCACAAGGTTTCTCAGCCTTTGGACCATACGGCCAAGCCCGGCCTTCAAAATCTCATCCCCGCCACCTCCCAGTCCCATCGATCCTTTTCCTATTGCATAAAATCAATGATTCTGCTATCAAATCATAGCATAATACATCCACTGATGTAGGCTCTTGCCAAAGAAAAAATCTCTTTTCCCAGGATGGTGCAGAACTTGGTCATTCCCAAGCACAGGCTCCATGACGGGACAGTAAATGATAAATCCCTCAGGAGAGGGCACTGCCCTGCCTCAGGGAGATTTCATCAGATGTTGATGAGAGTCAGTGATGTCTTCCATTCTCCTCCCCATGAAGGCATCTGCTCACGCCTCCTGACTCCTGCTGGTCCCACAATGAGGCTGCAATGGGTGAGTCTCCTGCTTCCAACATGTTGAAGAGCAAGTCACCTTCAATCAAATCAACAGGGCGCTTGCAGCCCAGGTGAGCAGAGAAATAAGGAGTTTCTAGGATGATAAATTGGTGCCACAAATCGTCAGCCAATGAAAGGGTCCAGATACCCTGAAACACTTTAAGTACACCGTCTTTCTGGCAATGAGCACAGCAAGCAGAGAGCCCTCTCTCTCTGCCACCTTCTCTGGTCTCCCAGGTTTCAAAGAATCAAGTTCCATGATTATAAATGAATTCACCATTCCTGTACCCCACGGTATGGCCAGCTGATTAAAAGTCTCATCATTTCATTTCTTCATCAACCCCAAAATCCAGTGAAAACAGGTAATCGTAATAGAGAGTTGGCTATTAAAATCATGCCTGGTTCACACTCCACAGCCTCAGCTCGACCCCGAGATGACCACCTTCCTCTTCCCTCGAAAGGCTTTAACTCGCCAAGGAGGGTGGCATCCACATCTCTGTACAAGGCAGGCTTCCTTCTCGGCTCAGGAGAGGGACCTAGAAAGAAGAGGAATCCTTGGAGCCCAGCTGGTGGGGGCTCTGCTAGCTCTCCTTCTGGTGAGGGGAACAAACTGCTGGGCTGTGCGGGCTGGTCCCTGGGCTGCAGGATGCTCAACGTCCATGCAACAAGAAAGAGGTACATGCAGGAGACGAGGCTGGAGAGGAAGGGGGGGGGAAGCATTTCCTCTCACCGAGTAGCTCTGCCCAAGGCTCAGACCCACCGTGAGCCTCTTTTTTCTGCCCAGGAGCAGAGAAGACCACCTCAGTCGGCTGGGGAGGCCTCTCTGCACCCCAGCCTCCAACTCACTTCTTCCTGCGGATCTTGGGTTTCTTCACGGGCCGCAGATAGGGGTTATCGATGATACTCTCCTCCCCGTTTCGGCTCCCTGACAAGGAGGGGTTCTGCTGCAGAACAGAGGTGTTCTCCTTCTCGGCTCCAGAATCATCCTTTGAGCAAAAGCCGAAATAAAGCAAAACAACCAGCAGCGTGAGGAAAGAGACCATGCCTGTGGTTAAGAACTACTGCAAGCACGCCTCTCATTGAGAAATCAGAAGCCAGGCTAACGTGCCTCTCTCTGCCCCAGAGGAGGCCAGGCAGCAGCTGTGATCAGAGGAAGGGGGGAGCACCAGCGGTGACACAGTGGAGCACAGAACACAAGACCCTGAGAAGGCAGGGACAGAGACCTGGGGGGGCAGGGAGTCAGGGACCACAAGTCAGATGCTTCGGGGAGGCATGCTTCAGCCTGTGGGGAGATGAAGTAAAAGGGAAGTGGGACTTCCCTGGTGGCCCGGTGGCTAAGACTTCTCGCTCCCAAAGCAGGGGCTCAGGTTCAATCTCTGGTCAGGGAACTAGATTCCACATGCCACAAAAAAGATCAGAGATCCGGAGTGTCACAAGGAAGCCCCAGGGCAATCAAATAAATAAATAATACTTTTTAAAACTTAAAGAGAGAGAGAGAAGGGGCCCTCAATCCCCTGCAGGACTGAGAAGTACAGGACCAGAACAGATGGTGTGCACAGAGCCCCTCCTGGAGCTAACCTCATGTAAATCATAATCTACTTTCCCACAAATTCTTAAGCATCTGGTACTTGCAACATGGTGCCAAAGGTCATATCCCGGCAGAGGCCAGAAACTGCTGGAGCCCCGGGAGCTCCCACAAAGGCACCAACATGGGAACGTCATCCACCACCCCCACGTGTCGCCCGTGGATCAGGCCTCTCACTGTTCATTTTTTGATAAAAGTGACTTTTGGAGAAAAGTTTCTAAGTTTGAATATAGTCAATATGATCGTGAAGATTTTTTTAAAAATCACAATTGGATATAGACATAGAAAACATTAATGATACTGAAGTTTTACAAACTGCTTCTGGAAATATGGGTGACTGATTTTCCTTTCCTTTTTTACACTCTCTTCTGTTTTCCAAGTTCTTTAAAATGAGCAGAAGCTGCAGGAGAGGTGTTGGGGGGAATCACACGAAGGGCTCAGGCCCAGGGGGCAGTAAGTGACCAGAAGTTGCTGGTTGGGCTGCAACCCTGGTGACAGGCTGAAGGCTCCATCACTGAGGTTCCTGTTCTGTACTTTTAACGTGTTTTAGTCGCTCAGTCGTGTCCAACTCTTTGCGACCCCATGGACTGTAGCCTGCCAGGCTCCTCTGTCCATGGGATTCTCCAGCCAAGAATACTGGAGTGGGTTGCTGTTTCCTCCTCTAAGGGATCTTCCTGATCCAGGGATGAAACCGGGGTCTCCGGCATCGCAGACAGATTTTTTACCATTTGAGCCACCAGGTCAGCTGTTGTGCAACTTGAGGCAAAAGAGGATCTGACCTCAAGCAGGCGATGGCGCTGTCAGAAGACAGCAGAGCAGAGGACACTGTCATCAGCAATAGGAGGAGTAGATAGAAGAAGTACTAAACTGACAGATTTGTAAAGAAGAGGTGGGAGTAAAAAGGTGTGTCAGGAGTGACTTGGGCCCAGAAAGGCCAGACTCAGGCAATGTGCATGCTCTGTGTGAACCCCAGGCACCCAAGGGTGCTGCCTCCAGCCTCACAGGTTCCAACACCATTTCCACAGCAACATCTCCCACTTGAACCTTCTCGATTATCACCTCTCCTGCATGGCCGCTGTCACTCGACCACCTGCCATCTCTGGGCATCTCAAATTCAATGTGCCTGAAACTGAACCCTAAGCACAAACAGCTCCTCCCACTGACATCGGTGACGGCAACTCCATCCCCATTGGTCCAAGCCCCAAAATCTGCAGTCATGCCTGCTTTTTTTCTTTCTCTGATATATCCCCCAGCCAATCTGTTAGGAAAACTTCTTGGCCTTACTTTCAGAATACAGGCAGAATCTACTTCCATTATCTCTAGTGGAACCCCCTGGTAGGACCCCTTGCTGTCTCCCACCTGGATGGACAGCCGCCTCCTAATGGCCATCCCGTCACAGTCCATCCTCTGCCAGTCCTGTGGTCACCAGCATGGCCAGTGCTCCTGGAGAAGCTCAGACCTGCCCCTCCTCCTCCCCACATCCTCTCATGACTCCCACTTCACCCCATGGGAAGACAGCTCTTCAAACTGCTCATAAGGCCCTTCCTGACCTGACCTCTCCCTCTCCCCCACGCCCATCCCACCTTCCTCAGTCACAGCCCCACTCGCCTCCCTACTGTTCCCCTTCCAGGACACTGCCCCAGAGAGCCCAAGGCTCAATCCTTCACCTCCTTCAGGATGGCTCAGATGTCACCTTCCCTGTGATGTGGACCCTGAGCACCCTATTTAAAACTGAAACCTCCCCACTTTACCCTGGATCTTTCCCTACTCAGGGCCCCCCACCTCCACCCAGAGCACTTTTCATCTTTAACGTACTATACAGTGACGGATTTACATACTACGCTTCATGATCAAGCCCCCACTGCCAACACACGGGCTGCCAAGAGGCAGCTGTTGTCTTTGTGCTGGTCACTGATGTGTCCTCAGCACCCAGAACAATGTCTGGCACCTACCAGGTATTAAATAAACCCTTGTTGAATTAGTGAATGGTACATTGTTCAGAAAAGAGTAAAGGGTGAGGCACCGGGATTGCCTGCAGATGGCAGCTGGCTCAAATGTAAGAGAAAATAATCATCTGACACACCAATTTAAAATGAATAGCCCCTTCATGTTCGTGGACAGAGAAACCAGAACCAAGCTCAACAAAGTTAACTACCTAGCAACAGTCCATGAGAGCTTCGTCCTCCAGAGATAAAAGAACACTTTAACACACCAGTTAGTGAACTCACTGTTAACAACGTCTGTAAACACAAAAGACAGGAAACAACCTGAGTCCACAGGGGACTGGCTTGTAAAGTCCACACGAGAGGGGGCATTATGGGGAGGGGCGAACAGCTCTGCACACAAGGATGTGGAATGACCGCCAAGTAGCTCCACAAGGGAAGGAAGCAAGGGGTAAAAACTCTGATTTGCTGGGTATGTTCAAAACAGCAATTAAAAAAGCATCTCTAAGGACTTCCCTGGCGGTCCAGTGGTTAAGATTCCACGCTTCCAATGCAGGGAGTACAGGTTTGCTCCCTGCTCGGAGAACTAAGATCCCATGTGCTGCACGTCGTGGCCAAAAAATAAATTCAAACAAAGTCTCTAGAAGGATTCACAAGAGAGTGGGGACACTAGCTGCTCTGTAGGCAGGAAAGGGAGAGTGAAAGACGGTCACCACACATCTTTTTGTAGATTCCGAATTTCAAATGTGTGATTGTGGCCAGTCCAACAAAATAACAAGCCCAATTGACTGTCCATAAATTGTTGCTGGAATCCTTCTCTTGAAGTTTTTTTATTTCTCTATCCTGTACAGAAGAGCACATGGCCATACAACAGGGGAGGGGAGGGGGTCGGCAGGGGTGCCATGGGCTGCCGTATGCCAAGCACCCAACGTAGATAAGCTGATTTTATCTCAGGCTCCTCACTTCCCCTGGAAGTAGGTGTTCCCATTTGTGAGGAAACAGACTCAGATATTGGGTCAGGCAACCAACGTCACTTAGCGGGAAAGCAGCCCGGTCTGGATTGGCAGCCAGGCCAGTCTGACTCTCAAGGCTCAGGTCTTTTCACTCTTTGCTGTCTGGCTTGGCCTCCAGGGATCCCGGAGTCCTCAGGCAGCTCCTGGCATCCAGTCCGCCTCGCTGCATTCAACGCCATGGCCTCACCTATGTCACTCCCCAGAGTGTTAGGTAACTCAACTGCAAGCCCTTGAGCTTACTTACAAAAGGATTGTGATGTCTGTTTAGAAGATTCCTCATCTTAGTCCATGACCCAATCACCATATTCAGACCAACTTAACAGAGTCCAAAACAGAAGCGTAGGATAACAAGCTCCTCTGCTTTACGTAAAGCCATGGGCTGCCAGCCCTAATTCTGAAAGGAATAATTCAACATTAAAGAGGTATGTGATCAGGGAGACCGTCAGCAAATACTAGTCAGAACTGGCACTCTCTACCTGCATTCCGGGGCTGTGGGCTGCTACCTGGGGCCTCACACCTGAGAGCCCTCAGTCTAGTTATGACCACTAAGCCATCCCTTGCTTAAAAGCCAAGGCCAGCTTTAAAGGATGGATGAATATGGCAACCTCACTCTAAGGGTCCAATAAGCCTGAAAGGCATTAAGAGCTTCTGGCAGGTCTGGGCCTCTCTCCAGACTGGAACTTTCTCCCCTGATGCATAAATAAGAGTGGGTCTTGCCCTCTTACTTGCCGAGGACAATACATCATAACCAGAAAGGAACACCCACAAGTCCCCACAAGCATACTCCCCTCCTCAACCTTTATCTCCGTCTCCTCTCCTGGCTCGGAAAAGTCCATAGTCAGGCTAACCCCTCCTCTTGGGTACTGGATTCCCTGCCCTACCAAAGATCATCATTCCAAAATGTTTTTCTCTCCTGAATCAACTGTACCAGATCATTCCCATCAGCATGGGCATCTTGTTACACCTCTCTGACCTTAATTCTTTCCCTTTAGTTACCACTCCATTTCTCACCTTCCCATCACAGCAAAATTCCTTGAAACCACAGTCTACCTTTAATGGAACTTTCTGTGATGATTTAACTGTTCATATCTGCACTGCCCAGCAGGCTAGCAGGAAGCATAGGCGGCTATGGAATGTAGCTGGTGTGACTGAGGAACTGAATTTTTTGTTATATTGATATTTACATCAATTTAGACTTAGTTGCCTGTGGACTACTGGCCACCGTGAAGGACAACACAAGTCTGTACTAACTCCAAGTTCTCTCCTCCCATTCTCTTTGAATTCACTTGCTCTCCTTCTTCCTGAAATGGCTGTTGCCAGATCTAAGGGACAAAGTCTTGGTCCTCACCAGGCTGGAACCAGCTGCAGCTGCAGAGAGAGCAGACCAAGCAGATCACTCTCCTTTTCCTGACATTTTCTTCCCTTGGCCTCCAGGACGCGCCACCTTTCGTGCTGTGCCTTCTTCACCTCCGTGGCTGGTTCCTTGTCTCCTTACCTGCTAAACAGTGCAGAGCCCCAGGGCTCACTCCTGGTACTTCTCTTTTTTATCCTCATTGCTCCCTAGGTGCTCACCTGATCTCTCGTGGTTTTCAACACTATCTACATGCTGAGGATTCCCAGACTTGCACTTTGAGCCCAAACAGCTCCCTGAACCCCAACTTGCCTATCCACCTTCCTACCTGACATCACCACGACTCTTTGTGACCCCACAGACTATAGCCCACCGGGCTCCTCTGTTCATGGATTATCCAGGCAAGAATACTGGAGTAGGTTGCCATTTCCTTCTCCAGGGGATCTTCCCGACCCAGGGATCAAACGTGTGTCTCTTGCAGCTCCTACAATGGCAAGAGGATTCTTTACCACGGAGCCACTAGGGAGGCCCCTACCTGATTTCACCACCCGGATATCTAACAAGCATCTCAAACTTACCTCAGTACACCTCAACTCCTGGTCTCCCCCTACCCCCGTTCCACCCAAAAACCTCCCCTTTCTTGGCTGGAGGCAACTCCTTCTTTCCTACTGTTCAGGCAAAAAACCTTGCGTTTGTCTTTGACTCTCTTTCTCTCACATCTCACATTCACTCCATCAGTTGGTTCTTTTCTGAAAATTATCTAGAATTTGACCAAATCATCTACCTGACCATGTTTTTCCCTCTACCACCATCTCTGTTTCCTGCACCAGCCTCCCGACCAGTCTCTCTGCTCGGCCCTCACCCTGTGCAGTCCACTGGGACAACCTCACCACCTCACCGATCCCGAGACCCACCGCTGCTTAGCGGGTCCCGCAGCTCCCATCTCACTGACAAAAAGCCCAAGTGCTGGTGTCCCATGAGGACCTGAGCCCCAGGAGCTCCCTGACTCCGGCCCCTGCTGCTGCCCTCTTACTCGCATCCCCTGGTCACCCCCATGGCCTCCGCCCTTCTTCAACACAGCAGCTCCCACCTGGGGGCCTTCGCATCTGCCGCTCCCCCTGCGGGGAAGGCTCCCCTCCCAGATATGTGCAGCCTCGTTCCCTCAGGCCTTTGCTCACCTGTCACCTTCTTACTCACCCTGTCTAATACCACACCTCCCAGGCCCATACCTACTCCTGTCCCCTAACATCTCATTTTTCCTTAGTTCTGTGAGGACAGGACGTTTTGTCTATTTTGTCTTCTGCTAATTTCCCAGCACCCAACACACGCCTGACTCTGGCAGGGGCTCATTCAGTATTTGCTGGATGACGAACAAATCCCCAGGGAACGAGAGATCACGTCACCACAGGCCCATCATGCAAGTCCCTCACAAGAGGCCAGAGACTGAGGGGGTCCTGACCAACCCCCAGGGAGACAGGCAGGGAGCAGCACGGGCTACTTCGGGGGGTGGGGGTGGGGGGTGCGCTGAAGCGGACAGAGGCTGGACCCACCGGGCTGATGTGAAGAGGGAGGTTCTCTGTGTCCGTCTGCTCGTCCTGCTCCGAGGAATCCGTCTCCTCCATCTGCTGCATCTCCAGCTCGGACGGAAGAAGAGCCGTCAGGTAGGGGATGGTGAAAGGCCTGGCAGCGATCACTGGGGGGTTGGAAGAGAGGCCGGGAGCCTTACGACAGATCAGCGAGCAGCACCGAGTGGCAGGGATAGCTAACATGCTCGGGCACTCACCATGGGCCAGGTAACACTTACGCGTTACCTTTAATCCTCGTCTCCACCATATTAAACAACTACAGTTACCAGCCTCATCTTACAGAGAGGGAACCTGAGGAATGGAGGGGTTATGCAACCCCTTCAAACACACAGGAAGTGGCAGAGCGGGAATGAACCAGGGCAATATGACTTCAGAGCCTCTTTTACCAAGCATCAGAGAGGACTGGGGTTGAATTCAAGCGAAGCATCAGCTTAGTGATCTTATACCCAAAGCAAGGACTCAAGTCCTGACAGTAGAACTGAGAACTCTCAGCCTGGAAGTATATCCACAGAGCCAGAAGGCAGTTCAGGTAAAGGAGCGATCCAACTCCTCTAAAAAGCAATGAGGCTGAGGAGGAGAAATTATTGTTTAAAAAAAAAAATTGAAAGAAAGTGTCTGTGTATATTTCCATGATAGAATGTCATTAACAACAGACACTTGGAAGATTATTTTCAGCATGGCTCAGATGTGGGTCCCGCACACAGAGAGACCTAGGTCTGAATACCACCTACTCGCCATGTGACCTTCGGCAAATTACTCTGTTGCTTTTCTCTAGAAGCCTTGGCTTCCTGGAGGGGCAGTGGAAACAGTTCCTGACTCAGAGGCTCACTCAAGGAGCTCATGAGGTAACAGAAGGGAAGTGATCAGCACAGTTTCTGGACCTAGTAACCTAGCTGCTATAGATCTAGGGCCAGGAACACAGTGAGGATCCACCAGGAGCCTGCTGAACCATCCAAGCCCATCACCCTCGCTCCCCTAGGGAAACCCTGAGGCTGATGGACAGGAGGGAACTTGGTCTTGAGGAATGGAGGGGTTATGTGACCAGCGAAATGGTAGTGCTGAGATGAGAAATTCAGTGGTGGGCCCTGTGAGAGGACACCACGAAGGCGAAGCCTGGCAGAGGCTCTGTAACTGCCTGGCCCCTGACGCCAGGTCCTTCTACCACCAGGGTTGCCCTCTCACTGGATGAGCCTCTCTGATGCCCAGGGCTCAGTCACCCTCGAGGTGACCTCAATTCCACGAACCTCAAGCGCCCACTTCCAACACTGGTCATGACTATTTTGCAGTCATCAGTTAGGGACAGGCCCTGCAGATCTGGGAAAGAGCCAGAAATCTGAAGAACAAGTTCCACCCAAGATAAGGACAAAGCTTACTTGTTTCTTCCAATCACAATGAGGGAGGGAAGAGGGGATGATGGCCTCGAGGACAAGGCAGGGTCCACAGAGGGGAGAGACTCACGTGGAAACGTGCTGACGTCATCTTTGAAAAGACTCTGGGTCTCGCCTGTCTTGGCCATGAAACGGGTGAGCGCTCGCTCCACGTCGCGTCTCTGGGACGCGGCCTTCTCCCGCAGGACCTGGTAGTCTGACACGGGCTCACGGTACGTCTAAAGGGAGAGCAGCAAAGACGCTAGAGAAATACCCGTGATTGCACTGCTTTCCTCGGGTCCCTGCCTTGCTGTTGCTCTGTCCTCCCACCCTTTAAATGACCCTCTAGCATCACCCAAAGCAGAGATCTCCAAGGGCAGTGGAAGGGCCGAAAGAAAACAATAAGACTATCATTAACATTAACTTTGAATCTTAAAAATTAAGAAATGTACAAATATTTATATAGTGATTGATCCTAGGCCTTCATTTAGCTCCCACGACAGCTGCACTCAGCCGTAAGAAACGTATCCTCAAGGGAGAGCGGGGAATCCTCACCCCCCAACCCCCTGCAGGCCCTGATGGGACCACCCGGGACCCTTGATGTAATGTGATGACAAGATTTTCTGACATGTTTGAAATCTTCCCCAAATGAAGAATTTGATGAAATTCTGAACACTCTGGTTAAAAACATTAAAAAGCAAGATCTTATGATTATTTTTAAGACAACTGCTTGACATGTATTATAAAAGTTAGAAATTTATTAACAAAATTCTTCAAATAATTGGTAGGTGAGAATGAAAAAAATTACTTTTATGGTTTATTAAGGATAATTTAAGATGTCACCTAACTTTGTAATGTATCTTTTTCAACTATGAGAGCTGTCAAAGTTTCAAAATAAACAGAACCTAGAATCAGACCTGTGACTTCGTATTCCACCAAGATTTAAACCAAGATTTCAAAAAACGCAAACCTACAGGCTATCATGCAGTTGCCACTAAAAAGGAGCCAACAGGTTTCCCGAACCTTGAGTAAGGGTCAGACGATTTTCCAATGTACATTGTTTTTATATGGAATTACATTATACCATGCATGTAAATGAGCAAACAAATAACGGAGCATTTAATACTTTTACTGACAGAGACGCACTACAGAAGTTAAGACAGGGACTTCCCTAGTAGTCCTGGGACTAAGACTGCGTTCCCAATGCAGGAGGCCTGGGTTTGATCCCTGGTTAGGGAACTAGATCCTTCATGTTGCAGCTAAGAGTCTGAATGCCACAACTAAAGATCCCTAGGACTTGGTACAGCCAAATAAATAAATAAATGTTTAAAAAAAAGAGAGAGAGAGAGATTGCTGTGGGTTGATTGTAGCTCTCTAAAGAAAGATGTGTCAAAGTCCCAACCTCAAGGGCCTCAGAATATGATCTTACAGTATTTGGATACTTCCAGGGCAAGATGCACTCAGTGAACATGAAGTGTCATGCAGTAGGGCAGTACAAAGCCACATGACTGGTGCCCTTAACAGAACCGGTCACATGAAGGCGGAGATACAGAGTGAGGGCCATGTGAGGACGGAAGACTGGAGTAATGCATCTACAAGCCGAAGGACCCCATGAACTGCCTGAAGCCACCAGAGGCTGAGAAGAGATTTCAGAGGGAGCCTGCTGACACCTCGATTTTGAACTTCTGGCCTCTGGACTGTAAGACAATGCATTTCTGTTGTTCTGAGCCACCTAGTTTGTGGCACTTTGTTACAGCAGCCCTAGGACACTCATACAGAAACCACTGGTCAAGGGCAATGTCTGTGCTGCAGTGGTGGGTGACTACTTGCTCTTTTGCCCTCATATCTTGAGGTGTGGAAAAATCTCCCGGATGACTTGCTCTAACCCCGCATTGTGGCCATATTTGCACCAGAACACGGGGACACAGGAAATGAGCAGAACAGCCTCTGGAGACTCCTGGCCACCATGTGCCTTCTAAGGGAAGGAGAAATTGCTAGAAGGCAAACTAGGACATATCAAACCACAGAGGAAAATTATACTTGTCCCATATAGACCCAAAGCTCACAGTTTTGGTAAGTTGCTGCTGCTGCTGCTGCTAAGAAGCTTCAGTCATGTCCGACTTGGTGTGACCCCATAGACAGCAGCCCTACCAGGCTCTGCCATCCCTGGGATTCTCCAGGCAAGAACACTAGAGTGGGTTGCCATTTCCTTCTCCAAGGCATGAAAGTGAAAAGTGAAAGTGAAGTCACCCAGTCGTGTCCGACTCTTAGCGACCCCATGGACTACAGCCTACGAGGCTCCTCCGTCCATGGGATTTTCCAGGCAAGAATACTGGAGTGAGCTGCCATTGCCTTCTCCTATGATAAGTTACATTTCACATTACCAAGTTTTTTTTGGCTGTGCCACATGGCAGGCAGGATCTTAGTTCCCCGACCTGGGGTCGAATTCATGCCCCTGCAGTGGAAGAGTGGTCTTAACCACTGGACCACCAAGGAAGTCCCACCAAGTATGTTTTAAGTAACTTTTACCCTGATTTCAAAAATAACTCTTACCTATTATGGAAAATTTGGAAAACCCAGAAAAGCATACACAAACACAGTTAGCTACACTCTAACCAAGAATTACTACCAGAGTTTTGTGGAATAGGTCTTTTCTTTACATGGCTAGGTACTTTTGTATCTAGAAAATATTAAGAAGTGATGGCAAGAATACACAGAAGAGCTATACAAAAAAGATCTTCATGACCCAGATAACCATAATGGTATGATCCTTCACCTAGAGACAGACATCCTGGAATGTGAAGTCAAGTGGGCCTTAGCAAGCATCGCTATGAACAAAGCTAGTGGAGATGATGGAATTCCAGTTGAGCTATTTCAAATCCTAAAAGATGATGCTGTGAAAGTACTATACTCAATATGCCAGCAAATCTGGAAAACTTGGCAGTGGACACAGGCCTGAAAAAGGTCAGTTTTCATTCCAGTCCCAAAGAAAGGCAATGCCAAAGATGCTCAAACTACTGCACAGCTGCACTCATCTCACATGCTAGCAAAGTAATGCTCAAAATTCTCCAAGCCGGGCTTCAACAGTATGTGAACCGTGACCTTCCAGATACTCAAGCTGGATTTAGAAAAAGCAGAGGAACCAGAGATCAAATTGCCAACATCTGTTGGGTCATTGAAAATGTAAGAGAGTTCCAGAAAAACACCTACTTCTGCTTTATTGACTATGACAAAGCCTTTGGCTGTGTGGATCACAATGAACTGCGAAAAATTCTTCAAGAGATGGGAATAGCAGACCACCTGACCTGCCTCCTAAGAAATCTGTATGCAGGTCAAGAAGCAACAGTTAGAACCAGACATGAAACAAAAAACTGGTTCCAAATTGGGAAAGGAGCATGTTAAGGCTGTATACTGTCACCCTGTTTATTTAAATTATATGCAGAGTACATCATGTGAAACGCCAGGCTGGATGAAGCACAGCTGGAAACAAGATTGCCGGGAGAAATAGCAATAACCTCAGATATGCAGATGACACCACCCTTACGGCAGACAGCAAAGAGGAACTAAAGAGCCTCTTAATGAAAGTGAAAGAGGAGAACGAAAAAGTTGGCTTAAAACTCAACATTCAGAAAACTAAGATCATGGCATCCGGTCCCATCACTTCATGGCAAATAGATGGGGAAACAGTGGCAGACTTTTACTTTGGGGGGGTTCCAAAATCACTGCAGATGGTGATTACAGCCATGAAATTAAAAGACGGTTGCTCCTTGGAAGAAAAGCTAGGAGCAACCTAGACAGCATATTAAAAAGCAGAGACATTACTTTGCCAACAAAGGTCCGTATAGTCAAAGCTACGGTTTTTCCAATAGTCATGTATGGATGTGAGAGTTGGACTATGAAGAAAGCTGAGTGCCAAAGAATTGATGCTTTTGAACTATGGTGTTGGAGAAGACTCTTGAGAGTCCCTTGGACTGCAAGGAGATACAACCAGTCCATCCTAAAGGAGATCAGTCCTGGATGTTCATTGGAAGGACTGATGCTGAAGCTGAAACGCCAATACTTTGGCCACCTGATGCGAAGAACTAACTCACTGGAAAAGACCCTGATGTTGGGGAAGATTGAAGCCAGAGGGAGAAAGGAACAACAGAGGTTGAGATGGTTGGATGGCATCACCAACTTGATGGACATGAGTTTGAGCAAGCTCTGGGAGCTGGTGATGGACAGGGAAGCCTGGTGTGCTGCAGTCCATGGGGTCGCAAAGAGTCAGACATGACTGAGCAACTGAACTGACTTCTGTGTCTGGATGGGACAGGCAAAATTGTGCCAGCTTCAATTTCTTCATTAACTCTACTTTTGCCAGCAAAGTGGAGAAAATAATTCTCCTTTGCCAAACTGGAGACATTTTGGAGGAGAGACATTCTGAGTTCTGAACTACCCTGTTACCAACAAACTTCTGGACTCCAGTCTGACAGTCAGGTAGAACTGAGTCTGCTTTTGCATCAGTCACAGCCTCTAGCATGGCCTTGTCACTCACCGGCGTTTTGATGTAGGTGTGGGGGTCGGGAAACTCAGGGAAATGGCTGGGGATGTGTGGCGGGTGGGGTCGGTTCTGTCCCGCAGTGAGGGCCTTGGGGGTCACTGGCTGATTGGTCACCGGAGCTGCAACAAAGTCACGACTGGTTAGTTTTCCACCCGAGGTCTTGTGTCTCTAACCCAACCCTACTTTTCTCAAAATAAGCACTGGACCTCAGTGTTCTATGCAACAGGCACTTTGTACTTCTGCCAATAAAAGGCGTTCGATGGCTTGAGGACCTGAAAGGGTACCCCTGCCCACAACCTCTGCATAACCTGGGGTGACATTCCCATGTCCAATAATCTGCCCGCATGCCTCTCAGCTAGGTGAGTTGGTGGCTGTGACCAGTTAACTAGGCAAAAGAGAGGACTGAGGAACTAAGCAAGTTAGGTGGGCTGCTCGTTCAAGAACCCAGGTAACAAAGACAAACATTGAGCCAGGAAAGTTAAGTGAGGAGGGGATTAAAAACGGCACCTTCCATTGCTGCCTTGAGAGGTATTCCTAAAAAGATGCCAGCCTGAAGAGAGTGATGAAAAAAAGAAAACTAGTGAATTCTTGCCAGGTTCCATAAGCCCAAACGAGTTTCTCCAACTCAGTTTATGGTGCTCAGTGTATCTAAGGCAGAGATCATCAAATTTTTTGTATAAAAGGACAAAAAGTAAATATTTTAGGTTTCACAAGCCATGCAGTCTGTCACAACTACTGAACCCTGCCATTATAGCAAGAAAGCAACCATAGGTAATACGTAAATGTGGCTGTGTACCAACAAAGGTTTATTTACAAAAATAGGTGGTGGGCCACAGTACCCATAGTTTACTGACTCTTGGTCTAAGCAGGAATAAGAACTCTCATATTTTTCAAGTAGCATCGAGATGGTTTGCCTTTTTGGTGAGTGAATTTCACAACCTAATTCAATTGACCCAAATAAAGATTACACTGTAGATAGCCCCAAATAACAGAAAGGAGCCTGCAGTGATGCAGTAGCTACATACCAGTCCCTGCCCTATTCAATCAATTCACTTCACCAGCATTAATTGAGCACTACTGGATACCTCAGTTCACAGTCACTTACGGGCAGTGATGACCATCCTCTGAGACCGTTTTGCATATGCAGGGAGAGTGTCCACATTGAAACCTAAGAAACAGGAAAACAAAAATCACTGCCTAGGCCCCTAAACACGGAAGGGGAAGTCATGCTGTGGTGAAATAGTTTAAACTCCCGACTTTGCTGCCACTCAAAGGAAGCTCCAACAGAGTCCCCCCAAAGGACTTAAGGGGTCTCTTACAGGGCTTCAGAGGAACCCTCTTTTGATAACTGTCAAGTTGAAAGCAAAGCAGGAGACTCAAGAGGAGATTCAAGGACATTCAGCAGACCGGGCTGCCTCCTGGGGATGCCTCTTTCTCATGTTCCCAACTCAGCCGCTCTGAAGAAATGGAAACTGGAGACGTACTCACCCATCTCGACAAGGGTGACCACAATATCTGACAGTGTGGGCTGGGTCCTGGCTGTGTGCTCACAGTAAGACTTGGCACTCCTTCCAATTTCTGAAATGTCTAAGGAAGGATCGAGAGCAGAAAGTCGTGTTCTCAGTTCCCGAACAGTTAAACACAGAACGATCATCTGAGCCAGCAATTCCACTCCTAGGTGTACACCCAAGTGAAAGGAAAACAGGGACTCAAACAGATACTTGTGTGCACATGCTCACAGCTGCACTATTCACAGTCGCCAAAAGGTAGAAACAACCCAATGCCCATCCACAGAGGAATGGATCCAGAAAACGTGGTCTACACCTATACTGGAATATTACCCAGCCTTCAAAAGGAGTGACGTTCTGATATAAGATACAACGTGAATGGACGTTTTGGTTTTTTTCTTAACTTTATATTTTATATTGGAGTATAGCCAAAACAATTAACAATATTCTGATAGTTTCAGGTAGACAGCAAAGGGACTCGGTCATAATATACATGTATCTATTCTCCTCCAAACTCCCTCCCATCTAGGTTTCCTGTGTTTTTATAAAATATTTACATATTACTTTAAAAATTTTTGGCCGCGCTGGGTCTCGGTTGCTATGCGTAGGCTGTCTCTAGTTTCGGGGAGTGGGGGCTGCTCTTCCTTGTGGAGCGCAGGCGTCTCACTGTGGGGGCTTCTCTTATTGGGGAGCACGTGCTCTAGAGCTCACGGCCTTAGCTGCCCCACGGTATGTGGCATCTTCTTGAACCAGGGATTGTACCCGTGTCCCCTGCATTGCAAGGCAGATTCTTAACCAGTGGACCACCAGAGAAGCCCATGAATGAACTCTGAAAACATCACGTTAAGTGAAATAAGCCAACCCGTCAAACATTTTAAGATTCCACTTATGTGAGGTATATAGAAAAAAAGAAAATCCATAGAGACAAAAAGTAGATTAGCGGTTACCAGGAGCTGGGAGGAAGGAGGGATGAGGGGCTACTGTTGATGGATACAGAGTTATTGTTCAGAACGATGAAAAAGTAAAGTTCTGAAAACGGATAATGCTGATGGTTGACACCACTGTGACTATATTTAACACTACTGAATTTAACGCTTGAAAATAATTAAAATGGTAATTTTATGTTATGTATATTGTGCCACCAAAAAAAAAAAAAAGGTCTTATTATTTGGGTGTCGAGTATTTTTTCTTCTACCTGAAGCTGAATCTCTTTTCAGTCACTCTGAAGTCCCTCAGGGGAAAGGGGAAGCAGGAAGCTAGGCTCCATGAATGGGCTTCAGAGGTGGATGAGCAGTTTCAGGAAAATTCTGAAACCGTGCTCCATTTTACACAAACACAAAAAGTCTGTGGACAAGTTCAAAGGTCAAAAGCATTTCCATAATAAAATGAGACGTCCTCTGACTTTTTCTACTCTTATTCTCTGTCATGGTTTCCAGAATCTATGTCATCTGTGATGACTCTGCTGGCTAATGGAATGTGTCCGTGTGATCCTTTTGTTTTAAGATGTTCTCAATTTCATTTTCTATTGTGGCAAAAATCTCTCCATATAAAGCCCATGTTGAGATTTCCCTGGTGGTCCAGTGGTTAAGAATCCACCTGCCAAGGCAGGGGATACAAGTTCAATCCCTGGTCTAGGAAGATTTCAAATGCTGCAGGGCAAGTAAGTCCACATACCACAGCCCCCGAGTCCACACTCTGCAACTACTGAAGCCCAGGCACCCTAGGGCCTGTGCTCTGCAACAAGGGAAGCCACTGCAACGAGAAGCCTGTGTGCTGCAACTGGAGTGGTCCCTGCTCGCTGCATCTGGAGGAAGCCTGCACACAGCAACAAAGACCTAGAGCAGTTCCCCCAAAAAAGTTTAATTTTTTTTAAAAAAGGAGAATATTAAGGAAAAAAAAAAGTCCATGTATACAAAATTCCTTAGGACCCTCAATATTTAAGAATCTAGAGGTGTTTGAGATAGCTGCTTTAGGAAAACATTTGATATTTTGAAGTCCCAAACACCAGCTGCAGAGAGTCATCTCACCCCAGATCACACCCTTCCTGGGGCAGCCCACATCCATGACTGATCAAGACTACAAAGGCAGGGCTTTGGGGGCTTGATGTCAGATACTCTGATGGGCAATAATCACTCCAGGGCTCCCTGCTGAGCTGGCCAATTCTTTGTTTGAATTTTTCCCTCTCTGCCTAAACCTTTCTCTCACTTCCATTCACAGGGCTGATTCCTCCCAAAACACCTTAATGCCTCATTCCTCATCTCATCCTTCCCTTTCCTAACCAAGGCCCAAAGAGGGAAATACACTGACTATGCACAAGCCTATGTGAGACCATTCCAGGCTCCAAAATCTCAAGATACTTCCTTTTAAAAGCAGTGGTGGTAAAAAATAAATAAATAAATAAAAATAAAAGCAGTGGTGGTTCCCCCCCCCACCCCATTTTCTAAAACTTATTCACCCTCACTCTTTCAATCATATAACGTAGCATTTGACTATATAACGTGTGGCATCTATTTCATGGGACTTAATCCTGACTCTTCAATAAAAGTGTAAATTCTTTGAGCATAGAGAACAAACAGTAATAATAACACCACCTACAAGTCATTAAGGGCTTACATTTTCAGCTTTGACTGTTTTACATATATATCTCACTTATACTCAAAACTCCAAAATGTGCAAATTTTTAACCCTTTTCACAAATAAGGAAATTGAGATTCAGGAAGTTTAGTGGTTGACCCAAGCTATTAAGTGGCAGAGTGAGAACTTATACCTATCCTTACACCTAGACCTAATAAGGTCTATCTTGTTCTAAAGCCTGTAGGTCACTTAATAATGTCCTTCCTTTTTTTAAACATTTTCAACACTATCATGATGCAGAACACAGAACAGATGTTTGTTTGACTGGAAGAGGGCCTACTGTTTCCTATTGTTTCCAGGTACTTACAGCTCTGCAGCATCTCTGTCAGTGTTTCCACAGATGCTTTCTCAGCACTCTCAAACCCTGCCTCTGTCAGCAGGGAGCTCACAACCACTTGCAGGGTTCGCCTCCGGGCCAGATGGTAGTTATCAGCAGGGTTAGTGGACTGTTTACTTCCTGATCTCTGTGAATCAGCAGCCCAGAAAGAGAGAACATTTTTATTCACTGGACAGTGGTGCAATTACAGAGCTCACATACTGTCACTGGCAATCAAAGGTTCTTTTGCTAAATACTTACCGGTACTTTGGATTTATAGCTCTTGGCCAAATGAACAGTAACTGAGCATCCTAGGGGTTCTAAATTCGGAGACAGCCTTTCTGCCTACCTAACACTTAACAATTCCAGTAACACAAAGCGGCTGTTTTTTCTATTTTAGCAGATTTTCAGAATATATAGCTGAAGAAACATGCATGATGGGATTGGAACTCGCGTCCATCACCCAGGAAAAAAGTGATCTCTGTCTCTCTCGTTCTTCCCATCTCCACACCATTTCACTAACGAGGAGAGTCAAAGCAACAAACAACACATGATGCTGAGGACAGGGAAAAGTAGGAAACCTAAATTATTTTGAAATGGGAATCCCTCCCAACTTTAGCGGGCCAATAAGAAGGCGAAAGCGGCCTCGCTGGACCAATCAGGAGCTGTTCCGGGTTCCCAACCCCTCCCCCCCCCCACCCAACAAAGAATAGGCCAATCAGTACACAGGTCCACCGACTCCGGAGGCCGCCGCCAAGTCTCGAGAATGGCGGGGGCGAGGGGGGGGGTTAGTCAGGTACGTCTTGAAAGACCCTCCTCCACGCAGGGCTCAGGGTGGGGCTGGATTTCTGGGTATGGGCTCATAGCCCGGTAGAGGGAAAGTTGCCGAATGCCCCGACTGTCTCGGCTCCGGCCCCGCGCCTGCCTCCCGCCCTTACCGTTCCGGAGCCCGCAGCCCCGGCAGTGGCCGCCGCGTCGGCCATCTTGCCCTGCCGTAATGTGCGTGAGTGCGGGGCACGACGGGACTTGTAGTCAAGGGGCGGGGCGGGAGCCAGGGGGCGGGGCGGCGCGCGCCCCGCGGAGCTTTCCGAGGCTCTGCGAGGTCCACGGGGTGACCCCCCCCCACCCCCACCCCGGCTCACGTGACCTTTTGTGAGCGGTGGGTTCAGTGAGCCCCGGAAGTTTGCCCCGGAAAATAAGCCCACGGTTTCACACCTGTTTTGAAGTGAAATTGCTTTTTCATGAAAAGCACATCCCTGGGACGCTCCGAACTTGCCTGGATGGTTGTGTGGGGTCCCGCTGGGTCCCCATGATTTGCTTTCTAGGAGAGGGGCCTGCGAATCTGTATTCTTAAGTCTCCAGGTGATTCTCCTGAGCAGGAAACCCTGTTTTGTGCTGGCGTCCCCGCAGCCCCACCTGGAACTAGAGCTTCACAGACCTAATCCTGGTGTTCCGTGCATCACGCTGCCCTCTCGCCCTGTGTGAATCTGCAGGTGTTTGCGGGCGAGCCCGAAGGCGCCGCTGGCTGGAGGCTGTTGCTTGCCCGTCTCCCTCCCAGGGAGGGGGCTTGCACGCCCCTCCCAGGCCGTTGTGTCCACGCGGTGCCTGTGGTTTTCTGTGGTTCGCTCGCGGGTCAGCCCCCTCCGGATGGCGCGGGGGGGGGGGGGTCTTCCGTGCACCGCCCCGTTTGTGGGTGTTTGGCAGGACGCAGAGGCTGGATTTGAACCCCAGAACTCGCCAGCTCTGGGGCTTCGGATACATTGCCTGACTTCACTGTGCCTGTTTCCTCTCTTGTAAAACTAGGATAGGATGAGATGGATGGCGGCGTGGGGGGTGAGTTAATACAGACGAATGGTCTATGACTGTGCAGACGTAGAGTAAGAGGTCAAGCAGCAGCGCCTCATGTTTATTTCCTGCGTGGCGAACGGATGAGTGGAAAACGCTCGGAGGCTGATGTCTGGAAACCTGCGCCGCGCCTGCCCGCAGGGAGCACCTGTGCCTGGGGGGCGCATCACCCCCTCACCTGCGGCGCGTGGGGCGGGGTCTGCGGGCCAGGGTCGCGGCGCCGGGCGACCGCCGGGAGGAGTCGGGGCCCAAACCTTCGCTGAGCGGAGCACCCAGCCCCTTTGTCTCCCCCGCCCCCTCTTCCCCACTTCCTGCCCAGCTTTAAACTCGGGATTGGCGGCGAGGCGCCGACTTTGTAAACACGCCGCGTCTGCGGCGGCGGAGGCTGGTTCTGTTTGGGCGCCTGGGGGAGGGGTGCACGCCCCTCCCCGAGGCTGGAGGTGGCGACCCCCCCGACACACACACACACCTCCCCAGAGACAGAAGCCAGAGGCGGCGGCAGAGTGTGTGTGCGGCCACGGTCCGTGCTCCGGGGGCTCACCTGCGGAGAAGGTAGGCTTGAGGGCTGGAGAAACCAAGATAGATGGGTGTCAGCGACACCCCGCTCTCCTGGAACCTCCAAGCTGAGACTGGCGGGGGATCGGGGTTGGGGGGTGGTGGTTAAAGAGGTCACCGCGTCTCATCACCTCCCGGTTGTCCCTCAGAGCTCAACTCACTTTCTATCTGAGTTGCACGTGGCTGAAGGACAGAGGAGCCCCACCAAAGCTCTCCGCTTTCTCTGTGTCCGCACAATCCCCCTCCAAGCTGAACTGGAAGCCCAGTGACCTCACTGGGCTGTCTGTTGTCGTTTTGCATACCTCAGAGATGGGCTGGTAGGCGGAGGGAGGGCAGAACTAGGGTGGGCAGGGAGCCTTGGGGGTCCTCCTGCCATCCAGGGCCGGGGGAGCAGGCTGGAGGACAGGACAGAGAGAGGGGTCTCGCAGTGGTGGTCTCTCTGGTGTCTGATGGGTAGATGGCATCTACCCACAAGAGATGGCTCTAGCCTCTTCTGTGTCTTTTAATGTGTCAACAAGAGGAATAACTGAAGACACTGGTTGCTGTTACTGAGGGAGCCTTAATGTATTCATCTGCAAACGATTGATTGAGCACCTACTGTGTGTCTGGGATTTGGCTGGGATGCTGAGGGTACAATGGGGTTATTGTCTCGCCTGAGTCATGGAACAGCAGAGACAAGGTGCCAAGTTGGGGTGGCTGGGAAGGTTTCAGAGCGAAGAGGACATTTAAGTTGGGTTCTCAATGATGGAAAGTCAGCAGGCAGAAAAGTGGTGGGGTCTTTGTGGGCAACTTACTCATTCTACAGAGCTGGACTGAACCCTGACTGAGGTGTTGGGCATTGGGAAACAATGGGGACACAGAAACAGTTGCTGCTCTCTTTAACCCTGCTGTCTACATACAAAGAAGTGATAGGAATGAACAGGATGGGTTCTGGGAAAGGCATGTTTCTGGGCTGGTTCCCAGGACCCCAGAAATTCCCAAGTAGGTGCAGCAGGGAGTCCACCCCAGGGGTGATGTAAGAGTCCACACAATGCTGGGGTACCCACCCCCCATCCCTGGATGCTAAGACTGTTTCCTGTAACAAATCTAAGCCCCCAGCTCAGTTCTCCTTGGCACTAGATGTAAGTGAAAAGAAGTGCATCTGCCATTGTTTTCCTGCCGCTGCTTCTGCATTTTCAATTCCCAGGCTCACTTGAGAGATGGCTGACTCAACAATTTATGAGTTCATTCAGCTGTCTGCTGAGCCCACACTATCTGCACGGGCTAAATAGTGGGGACATAATGGCAAACAAGTCAGAACTTCTACTCCCCTGGAATTTAGGATCAGAAGCATCTCTGAGGATTCCAAGATCCCAGTCTCTGCCCAGTGTTTGAGACCAGGACCTCCACGGTCCCAAGTGCCTTCTCTTTCCCATTTCCTTCCCTCAAGGGTTCAGAATATTAGCTAAGGCTTATATAGCATGCCAGGTACTCTTCTAGATGTTTTAGGTGTAATGTCTCCTTTAATCCTCCCAACAGTCCTGTAAAGTGAACACTAGTATTATCTCCATCTTTGTTGTTTACTTCCTAAGTCATATCCAACTTTTTTGCGATCCCAAGGACTGTAGCCCGCCAGGTGCCTCTGTTCATGGGATATCCCATCTTACAGATGAGGAAATTTAGGCAAGGAGGAGATAATTTTTCCAAAGACGACAGGGTTGGGATTTAAACCCAAGTTACTTGACTTGGGAGGCCCTGTTCTTAACCACTGGGCTAGCCCACCTCCTTGACTAAACACATGGAATGTGCCCTTAAGCCAGGGGCTTAGGAATTTCCAAAAGGGTGTCTGTGGTCCTGTATCTCAAATGATGCAGAGGAGAGCACTTTGTTAGCTGAGTGTGGGTGCAGGTGCTGTTTACAGGGAGCCCCAGCAGGCCTGGATCAGAGTTGTGGGGTCTACACAGAGCTTGTATCCCTTTCTGATGACTGTGTGTGTGTGTGTGTGTGTGTGTGTGTGTGTGTGTGTGTGTGTGTGTGTGTGTGTGTGTGTGTGTGTGTGTGTGTGTGTGTGTGTGTGCATGCATACGTGTGTTCTCCTGAGTAAGCCTCACTCGCAAAGAGGAATAAACCAAAGTTTGATGCAGGAAAGATGCATGGAGGTGATGTGCCAGAATCTAGGGAGATGGGAAACCAAGAGACTTCTTTTGTTGGGAATCTTTAGGAAGAGCAGAAACCTTCATGTCCTGGACCCCAGCTTGGTAGCTGAGTCAGGAAGATGGTCAGGGAGTGACCTTAGGCAATCTTGAGACGTGCACCTTTCCTCCTCACAGCTGCTGCATCCCAAAGCTGTGTCCCAGAACTGCATCTGCACATCTGAGATGCATCCCTCTAGGCAGACTGGGACTTGCCTATGATGCCAGCCAGGCCACAGGGCAGAGGGTCCATGGATTCTTGCTGTTTTTCCATTATCTTTCTGAAACTAGATTTCTCACATGAGGCCTCTACACAGATCTGGGGAGGCCCAGAGACTGTCCCTCTCTGCCTGCAGTCAGACTAGCTCTAGTGTCTGGGGCGGGGGTGGGGTGGGGGCGGTGTTGATGCTGGGAGTTGAGGGTAGAGGGTGGTCACACCTCCATCACAGGTAAGCAGGATGTGAAGATCAGAACTGTGTGGACCTCCAGGCCGCTCCTCTGCGCGCACACCCCCTCCTCCTCCTGTAGGGTGGGGTGTGATGGAAGCCTTGGCATGCCCCAGCCCACTGCCCCAGGCGCCGTTCTTTTGCTTGAGAACAGGTTGTACTCTTGAGAAACCACAAGAGGAAGTTTAGGGAGGGCTGGGGGTGAGGAAAGTTCTGGGGCCCCTGCCAAGTTTCCCTTTCTCTGCTGCGCGGAGGTGTGTTTGTTTTGGTGTGTTTCTCTTGCCCTCAAAGACATTTAAATTTTAAACCCTCTGAGTTTCAAAGAGCTGTCAAGGCCTGCTCCTGTACTCTGTGTGTGTGTGTGTGTGTGTGTGTGTGTTTAGGTGGGTGGGGGAAATGTGGAGGTAGTCAGAGACACCCCTGGAAATGGGGTTGCAACGCGGTACTCATTTGTTGGTTTTTGTGCTGGGATTTGTGTTGGTTGGCTAGCTAACTCCACAAAGTCTTCTTTTCTCCTCTGCCCACAGCACTCCCTACAGCCCCAAATACTAGAAATGTGGTTATAGTGACCACTTAGGAGCTGAGTGATGTTGCCAGGAGCTGTTCTACCTGCCTTATCTCATTTCACATTCACCATAATGCCAACTAGTAAATGCTTTTAGTCCCAATTTACAGATGAAGAAACTGAATTTCAGAAAGGCTTAGAAGCTTACCTGAGCTAGTTACCTGAGCTAGTTACCTGAGCTAGTTACCTGAGCTAGTTACCTGAGCTAGTTAGTGGCAGAGCCCAGATTTGAACCCTGGTCTGATTTCAGAGCCTGTGCTCTTGATGTTTGTTTAATCCTCAGATCAGAGCATCAACTTCCTGAACACAGACCCTGCACAGGAGGAGGTTGTGATCCCAAGGTTTTTTGTTGTTTGCTGAGCTGCATGGCATGCAGAGATCTTAGTTCCTGACAAGGAATTGAACCTGTTCCCCCTGCTGTGGAACTTGGGTGTCTTAACCGCAGGACCACCAGGGAAGTCCCAACCCAAAAATGTTTTAAAATGGTTCTGCTAGTGTGGGGAGGGAGGTGGCCTGCATATAGAGTTGGAAAAGGGATTCTCTGGAAGTTAATATTAAAAAGGATGGAATTCCCTGGTGGTCCAGTGGTTAGGACTCGGCTCTCTCACTGCCAAGGGCCCAGATTCAATCCTTGGTCCGAGGAACAACTAAGATCTCACAGGCCTCTGTGCAGCCAAAAAGAAAAAAAGACAGCTGTATAACTGAGGGAAAGGAAAGGAAGATTAAATGGATGGTAAACAACTCTGGAATTTTGAGGCAAATGGGGAGAAGATTTAGGAGGGTTATTGTAGCTGTGTTCAGACATTTGAAAGGTTGCCTGTGGAAGCCCCCAGGTAGGGGACTGGTAGAGGCAGATTTCCACAAAGCATAAACACTTTCTAACAAATAATTGCCTAATCTCTTTCTCCAGAAGTGATTTCCTCATCTAGGGGCTTCTAGAGCACATGCTGAGGTAAGGCTTCTGCCCGGGGAAGCCCTCAAACCCCCTCTAAGCCTCTAAGCCTCCCATGCGATTATTGACTGGCTGATCTCCCCAGGGCTTCCCTGGTAGCTCAGCAGGTTTAAGAATCCTCCTGCAATGCAGGAGACCCCGGCTCGATTCCTGGGTCGGGAAATGCCCTGGAGAAAGGGATAGGCTCCCCACTCCAGTATTCTTGGGCTTCCCTGGTGGCTGAGATGGTGAAGAATCCGCCTGCAATGCGGGAGACTTAGGTTCGATCCCTGGGTTGGGAAGATCCCCTGGAGAAGGGAACGGCTCCCCACTCCAGTATTCTTGCCTGGAGAATCCCATGGACAGAGGAGCCTGGCAGGTATCCCATGGACAGAGGAGCCTGGCAGGCTACAGTCCTTGGGGTCGCGGAGAGTCCGACGACTGAGCGACTTGCACTTCACTTACCTCCCCATGTGTCCACCAGGGGGCGCTGTTGCCCAGTGCGTGGCTCCAAGGCTGCTGGATGGGCTGAAGAGCGCCACCTGGTCCTTCAGCTACCGGCTTGGTTTCCTGGGGCCTTTCCCCGACCCCATCCCCAGCTGTGAACACACCAGGGCCCAGAGAACCACTTTTGACCCAGCACCGTCCCCGTGAAATGTGCTGGCAGGTCTCCTCGTGGCTCGGGCCGGAACGTGCGGGCCTGCGCTCCTGGGATAGACTCCCTTCCCGGCTAGGGCAGACTCCCTTCCCAGGTCCGGGGTGCCCTCCCTCCCCTCCTTCTCTTTCCTTTCCCTGGTCTTCCTTTGTCCTGAAGATAGAAGGACCCGCGTTAGGAGCCGAGGGCAAGTCCAGCAGCCCTTGTGAGCGTGGCCTTTCATAGCCTTCAAGGGCATGATACCCGGATCATGTCATCTTTTTTTAAGGTCCTCCAAAACCGCACCTCTCAGAAACTGTTTGCCCTCAGCAACCTGCCCAGTTCTCCCACCCTGCTGAGAACCACCCTAGAACAGGCCGGGGCCCACGCGTTGTCCCTAGGAAGGAGGGAGCAGCAGAGAGGTTGCCTGGTGCTCGTTTGTTGGCCCAGATCTGCGTTCTAGCCTCTCAGACCTTCAGAAAGGCCCAGAAGCACCGGGGTTCCCCGCCCCCTCAGGGCAGGCCGGGCTCCGCGTGTGCCAGGGCAGAGCGTGCAGTTACCAACCTTGGGGCCAGGGGGCGCCATGGAGGCCACGCCCAGAGAGAGGGGCCTTAACCGGCCTGTTGCAAGCGCTCCCCACCGCTGACCACCACCCTGGGAGGCAGGAGGTCCATTGTATGGAAGGAGCGAGGCGAGGCGCGGAGGGTTCAGCAGGAGGACAGTTCGGAGCTGGAAGTCTGTCGTGGCCCTGTGCCTGTCTGGTTTGTGCACGTGACCACCTAACCCGTGCTTTCTCTCCTGGAGTGGCTCAGAGAGCCTGGGCTCAAGACAGGAACCGCCCTGGTTTGAGTGCTCGCTTGGCCCCTTCCTGGCTGTGTGAAACTTTCCTTACCTGTCAAGTGGGCGTAAAGGTGGCCCCTTCCTCACCGTGTCATCGTGTGGATTCGTTGTCCTGACACTCCTGAGCACTTTATAATATCCAGATTGGATCTTTTTGTGTCCTCGTAGCAGCTTTGTGAGGGACATGCTATCATGATGTCTTTTTTGTTCTTTTGGCTGCACTGGGTATTCGCTGCTGCCCCTGGGTCTGGTTGCGGCAGGGCTAAGGGGCGCAGGTGGTGAGCTGGGGGCTACTCTCTAGTTGCGGTGCAAGCCTCTTATTGTGGTGGCTTCTCTTGTTGCGGAACATGGGCTTTTTGGTGCCCAGGCTTCAGTGTTTGTGGCATACAAGCTAAGTTGCCCTGTGGCCCATGGAGTTTTCCCAGACCAGGGATGGAACCTGTATCCCCTGCATTGGCAGGGGCATTCTTAACCACCAAGGAAGTCCCCCGTGATGCCTTTTTGTAGACGAGGAAGCCAGGACACAAAGTGGTTACCCAGAGTCAAGGGGCCGAGGCTTCCGGGCCCACGCTCTGCACCAGGCTTAGGAGATAATACGCTCAAAGCCCTGCCAACTACCAAGCAGGTCATACACCCTTACATGCGATACTTCTGTCACTATCATATCATCTTCATGATCATCCCCCAGCCTGAGCTCCAGGGACTGGGCGTGGAGGCCATCCAGCAATGAGAGGGCAGCCCTGGTATCTTTCCTCGCCATCCCACCGATGACTTCATCTCATCCTCTTTTCTAGAATCAAAATCGGCCCACAGTTCTGGCCTGTGGTCAGACCGTTGGACAGAATACTTGAAATTGGGACTGTCCCAGAAACTCCCAGTTCTGGCCCCTGCACTGTCGGCTCCAGCTCGTCCTGCCTCCTCTTCTCTGTCCTCTCCCCTCCAGGCTGCACCTCCCAGCCCCTCCCCTGGGGGGCCCCGAGTTCTGGGAAAGGAAGCCAGGAGCAGGGCCTCCGACAGATGCAGAGCTTGGACTCCAGCTGGGGGTGTTAGAGGCTGTGGGAGGAGGAGAGGACGGCCTGGGAGGATGGGGTACAGAGGGCACTCCCACCCAGGCCGCATGTCCCCGGAAGGCATCTCTCTGCTCTTCACAGACGCTTCTTCCTAAGCTCCTGTTTATTAAGCTGACTCTGCTGGGTGCTGAGGAAACAGCCTGGAATAAGACCCCGGGGAGGATTTACTCCTCTCTGGCAAGTGGATATCACAAGCTGTCTTTGGATTATGGAGGGGAGAGTGTTTCCTCCCCACACATGGCCCCAGGGGGTCAGGACTGCTTTTTGCTTTCCTTCCAGCCCTGTTCCCTTTTCTCTGAGCAGGATCTGAACCACAGACCCGGAGGCTGTTCAGAGGTGGAATCTATTTTCATCACAGTGAGCGGGGATCTTAGGGTTACGCACTCTCAGATGTACTGGGTGGCCGAGCGTAGGCCAGAGTATAGAACCTTCAAATGGTTTCCAGTCTTTTTCTTTCCAGTCAGCTGTTACCTGCTGGTCTTTGGGGTGGCCACCCTCTTTTCTTAGAATTCTGCCTCTAGGACCAGGCAGAGTTCTTCCTATTGGAACAGTCTCTTGGTCTCCAAGGAAACAACAGTTTTTTTCTGCCCAGGGCCCAACCTCTTGGGTTCTAACTCAAAACTCTCTTTATAGCTGCTGGACATAGCCTCGTGGGTGGTCCTCAGAAGTCTTGCATGTGCCCTGCTTCACCTCACTTGCAGCTCCTAGGAGTTGGGTATTTCTTGTAGGAATCTATCATGTGGATTTTCTCTGAACCCTCATTTCTTTGCAGACAGGTGGCAGCGAAGATGTTGGGATCAATAGAGCACATGTTTGCACAATACTTCCATGTGTTGGGGCCTGTGGGAAGTGCCTGTGTATAATATGTACCATGTGTAAATAAATTTCTAATGTGCTGTGTGTGTGTATGCTCAGTCATATCCAACTATTTGCAACCTCATGGACTGTAGCTCACCAGGCTTCTTTGTCCATGGGACTCTCCAGGCAAGAATACAGGAGTGGGTTGCCATTTCCTCCTCCAAGGGATCTTCCCAATCCAGGGATTGAACCCACATCTTTTACATCTCCTGCGTTGGCAGGTGGATTCTTTACCACTGTGCCACCTGGGAAGCTCATGTAAATTGATAATAAATGTGGATATTTACTAACTTGTTTCTTATGTATTCTTCACAAGAATCTTCTGAGGTTTCCTTATTTTGCAGATAAGAGAAACTGAGGCACAGAGGTTAAATAACTTGCCCAAGATCATACAGCCAGTCAGTGTTGAGAGCCCAGTGGCTGAAAGAACTCTGACTGGAATCAGACTTCTTGTTATATTTTTTAATTAAAAAATGTTTAAAAAGTTGATATTGGGGTATAGCTGATTAAACATGTGATAGTTTCAGGTGAGCAGCGAAGGAACTCAGCCATACTGGAGTTGGACCTTTCATGCACACTGTGTGTGTGTGTGTGTGTGTGAATGTGCACTTTGGAGGGCACTCCCACCAAGGAGTGTGAGTGGATCCCAGGTTTCCTGTCGAGATGTCGTGAACATAGCATTAGGACGGGGGAGAACAGGCAGATTGGCCCCTGAGCTGCCTGTGCGTCCCAAAGCCTCCCCTGTCCTTTGGTGCTCCCGGCTAGAGCTGCAGGCTTGTCCCCTAAGCTGAGCAAGATGGCAGGGAAGGAACCAGGAGGACCCCGCCCTGCCCCAGCAGGCAGGTCAGGTGTTGCAGCTACCCAGGAAGCAGGGGTGGGTGGTGGCGATGTGAGCTCTGCTAGGTGGGGCTGGGGCCCTGACCTTTCTGGGGAGCCCTGGATGAATCAGCCCGACCACAGCCGCCCTAACTGCAACATGGTGCAAACAAGCTTTTCTTCCAACTCCCTCCCCGCCCTCCCCCCCATTTTCCTTTCTCTCCTTGGCAGGGGTGTGGCACCAGAGCAGTGGCTGCTGGCACACCTCTGGAGTTGGTGGTGAAGCTGGGTCCTAGTGCTGGGCTTGCAGCCTTCACCTTCCAGATACTCCACCCCAGGATGAGCAGCGGCCCCAGCCCAGGGCGGCGGCCACGTACCCTGCCCAGAGGACAGGACTGTGTAAATGTAGGACTCACGACACATCCACCTGGCGTGTCCCTCCAACAATATCTATGAGCCTCAGAGGGCTTGTCCATCCCTCATTTACAGTAGAACCACATTTTATATGTTTTTATTGTTGGTTTCATCTTTGGTTGTCCTGGGTCTTCACTGTTGCTCAGGATTTTCTCCAGTTGCGGAGAGCGAGGGCTGCTCTCTCGTGGTGGTGCAGGGGCTGTTCATTGTGGTGGCTTCTCCTGTCGTGGAGCATGGGCTGCAGGCACAGGTTTTTCAGGAGTTGTGATGTGAGGGCTCAGTATTTACATCCCCAGGATCTAGAGCTCAGACTCAAGAGCTGCGGCTCATGGCCTTAGCTTCTCCGTGGCGGCGGCATGTGGGATCTGCCTGACCCAGGGGTGGAACCCGTCTCCGGTACTTGGCAGGTGGATTCTTCTACTCCTGAGCCACCGGAGCAGCCCTGGAGCCACGTTTTGTGCTGTGTTGGGTTCACAGTGTAAAAGCAAAACACACCAACATTACTATTAAGGTCACCTTAAACTGCTCATAAAACACAGTGTGCATGGCTTGGATATTGCCAAAGGATCTCCAGCATAGCTGTTTTCATTGAGACAGATGGCCGTGTCTTTGGTAGAACATTATGCTGAGTTTGGGGAAGGGCTCACATTGTATGAAATCCATGTATGTGGTTTTCTGAGGCTGTTTGGGACCTCTTCCAGTGGACGGTACTGAATTTGTGATAGTTCAATGTGCGTATTTAGCAATTCAGTATGCATTCACTTACGGACTCTTCCTGGTTTCCTGGCTGGCAGGAAAGGTTGGAGTGACAGTGCTGTGGGAATCTGGAGGAAGGAACAGTTTCTTGTGTATGGATTTACCAGGAATGTCTCTGCATAGGTGCCATTTGAGAAGAATGAAAGAGGAGTGGACTTGGTGGGAAGATATTCAGGAGCAGTTTTAAATGATGGTTGTTTCTGTATCCTTTTCTTCTCTGAATATCTGAGTTGTTTGTTTTGTTTTTTTTTAACTGAAAGCCTATGGCAATTATTAGGCTTTTTTATTCTTTCTTTATTTATTTGGCTGCGCCAAGTCTTAGTTGCGGCACACAGGATCTTTTTTTTTTAAATTAATTTATTTTAATTGAAGACTAATTACAATATTGTGGTGTTTTTTGCCATGCATTGACATGAATCAGCCACAGGTGTACCTGTGTCCCCCTGTCCAGAATCCCCCTCCCACCTCCCTCCCCATCCCATCCATCTGGGTTGTTCCAGCATACCGGCTTTGAGCGCCCTGTTTCATGTATCAAACTTGGACTCTTTCATCTATCTATTTGGACTATCAAATAGATAGACTGGCTATCTATTTCACATATGGTAATATACATGTTTCAATGTTGTTCTCTCAAATCATCCCACCCTCACCTTCTCCCACAGAGTCCAAAATTCTGTTCTTTACATCTGTGTCTCTTTTGCTGTCTTGCATACAGGGTCGTTGTTACCATCTTTCTGAACACACGAGATCTTTAGTTGAGGCAAGCTAACTCTTAGTGGCAGTGTGTGGGATCTAATTCCCTGATCAGGGATCAAACCTGGGGCCCCCTGCATCTTAGCCACCAGTAAAGTCCCTATTCTGTTTGTTGCTGTTGTTTTTGACCACCCTGCGTGACTTACGGGATCTTAGTTCCCCAACCAGGGTTGGAACTCATGCCCCCTGCTGTGGAAGTGCAGAGACCTCAACACTGGACCCCCAGGGAAGTCCCCAGGCTTATTTATTCTTTATATTATTATTGATTCTAGTACAGCTAATGATTGTTTCTATAGTCACTATTATTTCTGTAATAATAATAATTCTTCATAGGTTGTTCAGTCGTGTCTGATTCTTTGTGACCCTATGGACCGCAGCACGTCAGGCTTCCCTGTCCTTCACCAGCTCCCGGAGCTTGCTCAAACTCATGTCCATCGAGTCACTGATGATGCCATCCAACCATCTCATCCTCTGTCATCCCCTTCTCCTCCTGCCTTCTATCTTTCCCAGCATCAGGTCTTTTCTAATGAGTTGGCTCTTCCAATCAGGTGGCCAAAGTATCGGAGCTTCAGTTTCAGCATCAGTATTTCCAATGAATATTCAGGGTTGATTTCCTTAGGATTGACTGGTTTGATCTCCTTGCCATCCAAAGGACTCTCAAGAGTCTTCTCCAACACCACAGTTCAAAAGCATCGAGTCTTCGGTGCTCAGCTTTCTTTATAGTCCAACTCTCACATCCATACATGACTATTGGAAAAATCCTAGCTTTGACTATACGGACCTTTGTTGGCAAAACAATGTCTCTGCTTTTACCACTACTTATTTTTTTAATGGTTTAAAAACTGCAGCAACAGACTGGGGCAGGGAGTTAAAAAACATGAGTGAGGGGGAAGGCTGGGGCATTTCAGAGACCCCAGGTCTGCTTTAACTGACTTGTTAGATCTCAGGCATCAGTTCTCAAGCTTTCTGATCTCAGGATCACTTTACACCCTTAAAAATGGTTTAGAATCCCAAAGAGATTTTGCTTTTCAAAGTGGTAGCTACCGACGTTTGACTTCTAATAAAAAGTGTCAAGTGCAGAATTTTAAAAATATTTATTAATTCCTTTAAAGTAACAATAAAAATCATTGCATGTTAACATAGCATCATATTTTTTATAAGATAACAACTGTATTTTCCAAAACAAAAAATTTGCAGTGTGGCCTTGTTTTACATTTTTCAAAAATCTCTTTAATGCCCAACTTAATAGAAGACAGCTGGGTTCTCATATCTGCTGCCGCTTCAATCTGTTTCAGTATGTTGTTTTGATTGATTTGTATGAAAAAATCAGGCCTCACACAGATATGTGGTTGGGAAGAGAGGACCTGATGGACTGTGGATTAGTGGACATGCAGCTAGAAAGAAACACTGGGGCAGTAGTGGAGAAGCCAAATCAACAGTGTTGGGTTGGGGAGTTTGGACTCGTTTAGGAGGCTGTCTATGGGGTCGCACAGGGTCAGACACGACTGAAGTGACTTAGCAAGGAGGTAATGGGAAGCCACTGAAGACTTAGGCTATGCTGGGGTTTTATTGCTGCTCACGGGCTTTCTGTAGTTGCGGCGAGTAGGAGCTTCTCTTCATTACCGTGCATGGGCTTCTCATTGTGACGTCTTCTCTTGTTGTGGAGCACAGGCTCTCGGTACAAGGGCTCACTAGTGGTGCATGGGCTTCATTGCCTTGTGGCATGTGAAATCTTCCTGGACCAGGGACCAAACCCGTGTCCCCTGCATTGGCAGGCGGATTCTTAACCACTGGACCACCAGAAAAGTCCATCATTGAAAACTTGTGAGCAAAGAAGTGACATGATCAGAATAGATTTTGGTAGGGCAGTAGGCAAGAGAGAGCCTACACAAAATAAAAAGGATTGAAACTAGGGTGACGCAGTAGGAATGGAAATAAGGGGGCGATTTGGCAAAATATTTTGAAGGTAGAAGCAACAGAACTTAGTAGTTACTTGGTAGGAAGGTATGAAGTGTCACTGGCTCTGTGAAATCGCTCTGCTCTTCCCTGTTAGGTACCACGTGTACTTTAAAGATGAAGTATGTGGCCACGTGTTACCGTTTGCTTCTCTCCCGTCTTCTGTCCTTCTGGGATACAGTAGGTAATCAGTAAATGAATGGAGGAGAGTTCAAGGACTAGACTACTGCGAGATATTTCAGCCTAGGTGAGTGGCAGAATATTGGTGCCATTAACAGAAATTTAAAGACCAAGAGGAAAAGATGTCCATTATCATTAAGTATCAAAAAGTAAAGGGTGGGTGGAGATGTCAGGCTATTAATAGAGAGAAAATAGTGGGTGGATCTTGAAATATACTATTCTCTTGGAAAGGAAGTACATTTTCCTAAGTACTAAAGATTTGGGGAGAAATAGAAGAGATTGCTCTTGATGATTCTTTATTCTCAAGCTACTCAAGTTCAATAAGGGCATTGTTTTTCAGAATTAGAAATGTCTTCATTTTAACCTATTTCTTATGCACACATACACACATATATGTATACATAAAACAAACAAGTTTCATTAACTAGACAATATTTCCCTTTACTTATCTTTTTTATTCTGTTGTTTCATTTTTAAAAAACGCTGGTCAAGATTAGCTTCATGACTTCATGACCCAGTAAAGCGTCCTGACTTGCAATTTGAAAAATAGTAAGTTGACGAGGTATCAATATTTTCAAGGTTCTGTTAGCAACAGAAACAGATTGTCCAATATAAGGCAAAAGGAATTTATTGGAAGAAGGTTGGGAACCCTTAGACTCATCAGAAAGACTGGAAGACTGGTTTTGGAAATGAGCAGAAACTGACAAAGTGCCTCAGGGCTGAGCAGAAGGACGGATGGCATGGTTGGAATGGTCAGGCCAGACTCTCTGGTTTCCATGATGCAAGTCAGTCAGGTTGGCTCCTGGATTTGCACTAGGGGAGAGGTAACCTCCCAAAAGGAAGTGACAGTGCTGTTGGAAAGGGGACCAGCAGCCAGAAAAGAACAGTCTGCAAAAGGTAACATGACCTAGACATATAAAAAGATACCTAACAGGGACTTCATTGTGGTCCAGTGGTTAAGACTCCACTTCCACTGCAGGGGATGATGGTTTGATCCCTAGTCAGGGAACTAAGATCCCGCATGCTGTGTGGTGCAGCCAAGAAAAAATAAGAGAGAGTGGTGCCCCTACATGATAGTAGTGGATCTAAATGGGTGTGTTCTTGCCTGTTGATGACCTTGCCATGTGATAAATTCTCCCTTCAGAAAGCATCTTGGCTAAAGGTGTCAAATGAAATGGCTCCAGAATATTCTGACCCTCTGCTTTGGTCATCCCACTTTTCCAGGCTCTGTCCTAAATGTAGGAAAAATTTTGTCCGTGATGATAGGCATATAGTGCCGCAAAACTGGAACAACTGAAACGTCTCCCAGTAGAGTATTAGGTAGTCATTAAAAATGTCAATTGCAAAAACCTGTGATATCACAAAATACCTATATAGTAATGTTAAGGAGAAAATTAGGATGCAAAAGTGTCCATACAATACCTTTACTGGAGAAGGAAATGACAACCCACTCCAGAATTCTTGCTTGGAAAATTCCATGAACAGAGGAACCTGGCGGGCTACAGGCTATGGGGTCTCAAAGTCAGCCAGACCGAGAGCCTGAGCACATAAACAAAAACTGTGATCTAAAATGGTTGTTTCCTTTTGTATTCCTACCAGAAGAGTTTGGGGCTTCCAGTTATTCCATATCCTTGCCAATATGTTTAGTCCTTTTAAACTTTGGACCTTTTAAATAAATGTGTAGCATTGAAAAAACATTGACAACTGTTTGTTGTACACACATAGAGATATACACACACATAGAGAAAAGACTGGGAGAAACTCTACCAAAATGTTAACAGCAGTTGTTTGGGGGAAGCAGTAGAACTATGGGTGATTTCTTTTTTACTTTTTCCCCTTTTTCTAAATGTTCCAGTTCTGTAATAACAAGAGAAATGCAAAACAAGTCATGAGTTGTGTTTCCATAAGTATGTAGAAAATCAGTCTTATTGTTTTCACATCATCGCATTGGAGACATAAGATGCCAAGTAAAAAGTTGGCATAACGGGACTTCTCTGCTGGTCCAGTGGTTAAGAATCTGCCTGCCAGTACAGGGGACACAGGTTCGATCCCTGATCCCACATGCTGCAGGGCAGCTAAGCCCATGCGCCACAACTCTAGAGCCTGAGAGGTGGAACTCCTGAAGCCTGTGTGCCCTTGAGCCCATGCTCTGCAATGAGAAAAGCCACCGCCGTGAGACGCACATGGACCACAACTCGAGAAAGCCTGCCCAGCAACGCAGACTCAGCACAACCAAATATTAATTTTTTTAAAAAAGTTGGCACAATGCAACTTTCCCAGCGGTCCAGTGGTTAGGACTCCACTCATCCAATGCAGTGGGTGTGAATTCGATTCCGGGTCAGGGAACTAAGATCCCCACTTGCTGGGTGGCACAGCCAAAAAAGGAAAAAATGTTTAAAAAAAAAAAAAAAGTTGGCAGGAGTAGTAAGTGTGACAGCCCAGGGGATAGCCTGGTGTGGCTGGGAGGTGACAGCTGCCTTTGCCTCAAGTCCCCAGCTCAGCCAGTACTGTCCGCCAGACCCTTCAAGTCCAAGGCCACCACCTATAAAGCTGAAATACCCTGGCAAACCTAGGGTGACAGCTCAGGTTGTCCTGGCAGTAGGGGGGTGCGCCTTGACGTGAGCTGACTCACTTTCAAGAGCCAATTACCGATGGTCGGTCACAGTGTGGTCTGAAGTATGGAGCAAGCATTTTTGGTTATGGGGGGCGGGGGCTGCTGCTCTCTCTTTTCCCTTTTAGCAGCTTGGAGCCAGGGAGGACTAAGGCGGTGAGAGCTGGGTGCGGGGCTGTGTCCCACAGTATCTGCCTTCCGCAGCTCAGCAACAGGGAAGGAGGTGGAGTCTGGATTGAGCCCTGAGATAAGGAATAGGCTGCAGCTGACTGCGAAGATCAAAATAAACAGCTGCACCCCCAGGAGAATGAACTCCACATTCCATTCTCTGGCCCCACCCCCGGTTCCCACTTCGCTCTCTCTCCTTCCCCCCACCACATGCACACTCAGCACCCCCATCAGCTAGAAGGGCCTCCCCTCAGCCTTGGCTCAGGTCCCTCAGAACCTTCCCACACTACCCCCCACCCCTTAACCAGAGGTTCCAGGGCCGCTCTCCAGCTGTCGGGAAGGGAGTGAGTGCTCCGGACAGGTGGCCGGAGGCAGATGGAGAGGGACCTCATCCAGGGCCGGACTCTACCTGCCAGACTGGGCCACCCTCAGACTCACACGGGGGCTACCCCAGAGAGGCCCGGGAACAGAGGAGGGTGGTGGTGGTGGTGGTGGTGGCCAGTCTTGGGAAGCCAAGGCCGGCGTGGGGTGGCTGGGAGGAGGGGTGTGCAAGGGTCCTGATGGCCAGCTCTGCAAACATCTGGTCCTCGCTGTGGGTGGGCCTGGCCCTCCGGGAGCTCACAGTCCAGTCAGGGGAGCAGCAGGTCCAAGATGTACCTCCGAGGTGGTCATTTGTCTCTGTAGTGCCATGGGCAACCCCAGCCCTATGGAACCCCCTCCAAGGCTCCCTGACTCCTGAGGGCTCAAGTCACTACCCCAGGCCACTTTCTAGATGTGCTAAGGTGGGACTTAAAATCAAGGAGACATGGGCTTTCCGGGTCATCCAGTGGTTAAGAATCTGCCTTGCGATGCAGGGGACACAGGTTCAAGCCCTGGTTGGAGAACTACCGATCGCACATGCTGCAACTAAGCCCCAGCGCTGGAGCTACCGAGCCTGCCTGCTCTGGAGCCTGTGCCACACGCTGTTCCTACTGAGCCCACAACACGGCTAGTCTTGTGCCACAACGAAAGATCTCGACTAGGGGTGGGGCGGGGAACACTTCCACACTCCCCAAGGCTGAGGGAGGGTGTGCGTAGGGTTCTCACCACCCTCTCAGTCCCTAACTGCAGGCAACCTTGCAGAGTCCCACATCCCTCTACTTAAATGACTCCCTTGAATTCCCCAAGGCCCTCTAATGTCCCACGTGTCCAGCAGATTGCTGGGCAAGTGCCCCGCCCCACCCCAGGTCTAGTCCCCCCAGCCAGCAGACTCAATGTATGCATGCAGATACTAGCCAGGACCAACGACATACTTTGCAGAGGCTCTTGTTCAAAAATTATTAAGAATTTCAAGATGGTGGCAACAGAGCATCGAACCAGGGCAACAGAGCATCGAACCCTTCTGAGTGAGGGCTCTTTGTGCCTCCATGAATCACACGCCTGTGAAGCCAGCCCTGGGGTCGCTACCCTTCACTGAACACTCACAGTGATGCCAGACCCGGTGCTGGGTGCTCACCATGCATGATCTCATTCCTTCCTCTGAGCAGCCCTTTTCTCCCTATTGTGCAGACGAGGAAATTGAAGGATTAGACAAGCTGCATAACTTGCTGAGGTCATCAGCTCTTAAGGGCTCGAGCAGGGGGGGGGAAAGAACCCAGCCTGTCTGTCTACAGAGCCTGGGCTCTTAACCACCCAGGAGTCGCTGCAGCCCGCAGGGCTGGGGTGGTTGCTGGGCAAGGCAGCTGCTTCCCGTCCCCTTCTTCTGTCCTGTCAGGGCCAGGAAGGAAGATGAGGCAAGCAACAGCAGCTGACGGTGTGGCAACAGCGGCAGTGGCGGGGAGGGCAGCCAACCCAGACAGAAGTGCTGGGTGGAGACGGTGTGAGGTGGGCCCGGGGACTGTGTGAGCTGGAGGCGGCTGCTAGACACCACAGCTGTGCCCTCCGCCCTCTCGCCCAGGGTGGGCATCGCTGAGCCTTTCCCCCACCTACCCCCTGATGGCACCTCCAGCTCTGCCTGTCTCTCTTCCTCTTTCCCCCCGAGGTCTCTGCTCCCCAGCTCTCTCCTTCACGCCCTTTCCAGCCAGCCTTCACTGGGGGTTGTGGGGGGAGCACCACTCAGGACTCTGCTCCAGCCCTGTCCTCAGTATCTCCATAGCAGTAACACCCGCGGTTTAATGAGCACCTACTGCATGCCAGCTGCACTGCTAGGCACTTAATCTTTTTTATTTTCATTTAAAAAAATTTATTTATTTATTTTGGCTGCAGTGGGTCTTAGTTGTGGCTCTTGGGATCTCTGTTGGGGCATGTGGACTTCTTAGTTGGGGCAGGTGGAATCTAGTTCCCTGACTAGGGGTCAAACCCGGGCCCCCTCCATTTCGAGCTCAGATTCTTGCCCACTGGCTGGACCACCAAGAAAGTCCCTTAGGTACTTTATAGATAAACTTGAATTCTCTCCGCCAACCTATAAACAAGGATTATCATTCACATTTTATAAAGGAAGAAACCGAAGCTCAGAGGGGCTCAGAAATTTGTCCAGGGTTACGTAGGTGTTCTGCCCTTCCTCACTGCCTATCCCACAGGACCGTATTGGCCTGATAAGGTGAGGTGGTCCCGGAGCATGGAGGAGTCTTTTTCTCAGCAAGGAGGGAGTTTGAGAAATGGTCAGTTTGAGGGAGGAGTGAGTTATGTATTGTGAGTGAGGGAGATGGTCGCCTCCTTTGCGTTGGCTGGGGTGGCGTGGCGAGGATTTGATTCCACTGTCTACCTGGAGGACCCGCTCTGACGCTTGGGAAAGCAGACCTGATGGCTTGAGGTGACAGGGAGCTGAAGGGCTGAGGACATGGATGAAGAGGAAGGTCCCTCTCAGACATTTTACCCATTGGCACCAGAGAATGGACTACGATAAGCAATGGGAGAGGTTAGATTACTAGAATGCGTGCGTGTGCACTAAGTCACTTCAGTCGTGTCCAACTCTTTGTGACCCTATGGATTGTAGCCTGCCAGGCTCCTCTGTCCATGGGATTCTCCAGACAAGAATACTGGAGTGGATGGTCATGCCTTCCTCCAGCGGATCTTCCTGACTCAAGCATTGAACCCACGTCTCTTGTGTCTTCTGCATTGGCAACCGGTTCTTTACGATTAGCCCCATCTGGCAAGCCCAGTGTGTGTCTGAACAAAATGGAAATTTCTCGCGTACAAGTCCAGGTGGGCAATCTGACCCCTTGACAGGGTTGGGGACCCACGCTTCTCCCAGGCTGTTGTTCGTCCAGGCCCTCGGATGTTGAAGACAGCACACCACCGCATCCCCTGGGTCCATGACCCAGCCAGTGGGAAGGGAGAGGAGGGTAGAAGGGGGCACAGCTCTTCCTTTTCAGGACATGACTCCCAAGTAGCCAGATCCTTTATCCCATTAGCCAAAAGTTGGTCACCCACCATATTGAGCTACAGAGGATCTTGGGGATCATACTGAGCAGAGCTTCTAGTATGAAAGGTGTAAGAAGGGGAAATGGATGCCGTGGGGTAGTTAGGAAACTTTGTCCCGGGATCTCGACAGGCAGGGACCAGGAGAGCCTGTGTCACGTGCGTGAGGATGGCTTTTCTACGTGGAACCTCTGAGCACAGAGTTCCCAGATAGGCTTCTCTCTTGGGGAGGCCTAGGGCAGCAGGGCCAGCACCCGACTGGCTACTGCCCTCTCCCCTGGATACCTCAGTCCTGATCACAGGTAGAGGATTTGACTCCACTTGCTTTGACCAGAGCCCTGGTCTCAGGAGCACCATAGGATGGGGGGAGGAGGCTCAGTGAAGGGTACCACTCTTGCCCCTTTGGGAGGCTCTGCTGTCCTCAGATGGGGTAGGGAAACGTCACGTCCCCTCACCTTAGTGAGCAGGTGGTATCATCTTAGCATCAGGAGATGGAGAGTCCCGGGGCTGTCAGGGCCAAGTCTCAGTCTCAGAGACAAAGTCCATGGAGTTGAGGCAGGAGGTCCCACTTTGTCCAAGGGAGGGAAATGGTTCTCTTCTTCTGCAGTTGTGAATTTCTGGATGCAGTCTTCTGGGCCCATTGTTTGTTTGCTAATCCATTCATCCATTCATTTGTTCATTCATTCATTCATTCATCGTTATCTGTGTATTGAGCACCTACTGCGCAGATGCTGTGTTCATTTCAGGTTAAAGAGAAAAGAACATGACAGGCACAGCCCCTGACCTCATGGATCTTACAAGCCCTCGGTGTCCCCTTGCTGCCTCCCCACGGAGGATAGACCAAGCCATCGCAGCTCTGAGAGCCACCCTTGTGGCTCAGAGCATGAAAGGCCCGCAGGTAGCCCCTGAAAGCCTGGGGCAGGTTTCACCTGGGCGCTGTCCTGGGGCGGCTGGGTGGGACTGGGTGGGGGTGCGTGGGGGGAGGAGCATGCATTTGAGTGGATGTTTCACTTCCCCCTCACTTACTAGGCGTGGAATCTGCTTTTTCGCAGTTGGTGAGATTAATGACTTCTCTTCTGCTCCGGGGGGACACGTCCCCTCCCAGCCCCTCCTCCAGCGTCCTGGTCTGGGTGGGATCCTTCCTCCTATTACCTGTGACCCCAGGAAAGAGCACAGTATGGGAAGTGGAAATCTGTGTGGGGACACTTCCTCTGTGGGCCCTTTGGTTTCTGAGCTCCTCTCTGGGCCCCTCTTGCCCTGCAGTCCTCCCAGCTAGTCCAGGAAGAGAGGCTGTACACCCTGGCCTCCACAGAGGGCTCACTGGCTTCCTGCTTCCTCTGAGTGCCAGGCCCACACCCAGACCTGCCGTCCGCCTTCTCATGCTGGCGTCTCACTTTATTCCTTGAAGCACAGCCTTGCTCTGGACCCTGAGTGGCCTCTCATATGTCTCTTCATGCGTTCTTCTTAATACCTGGCAAAAGTTTGAGGCCCAACTGGAATGTAAACCCAGGGATTCAGGCCAAAGAGAGAAAGAAAACCTTCAGAGTCACGTGCCCCCATCTCTGCAGTTAAGATGGTCGATAGGAGGGCAGGAGTCCTGTTTGCATTCCATATTTTTGGCCTTTAGTAGGATTTGCACTTCACAAGTGTTCAGTAGGTGCTGGGTAGTGTATGGGTGAGTAGATGCAGGCTGGCGCTCACCGGAAGCCAAAGATAGGGCTGCCCCATTATTGTAACAATGAAATACAGTCCATTGTCATTATTCACAATACTTAGGTTCTGTAATGTTGCCGTGGGGACTTCCCTGGTGGAGAACCCGCCTGTCGATGCAGGAGCCACAGATTTGATCCCTGATCCTGAAAGATCCCACCTGCCTTGCAGGAGCTTAGCCCATGTGCCCACAGCTGTTCAGTCTGTGCTCTAGAGCCCGGGAGCTGCAGCTCCTGAAGCCTGCTTTCCCTAGAGCCTGTGCTCTGCAACAGAAGATGCCACTGCAATGAGAAGCCTGTAACTGGAAAGTAACCCCGCTCTCTGCAGCTAGAGAAGAGCCCAGGTAGCAATGAAGACCCAGCACAGCCACAAATAAATAAATACAATTATTAAAAAATAAAGTCACCATGAACTCTGAATTAGTGAATCCATAGCCGTTGTTCCGAGGGAAATACAAGGCTGACTTCCTTTGAGCCTGTGGTCCCAACATTTTTCATCAACCAATCAACATGCTTGTTTTATGTGAGTTTCTGTTTTAAGACACTGTTTTTGATTTGTCGATTCATTAACACTGAACTCAGGGCCTAGAGCCCTGTAAGTCACTGTAAGTCATGCCTGAACGAAGCTTAGCTCACGCACACCCCAGCCTTTTTGTTAGCTGTGTAGCCATGCTTGGGAACCATTTTAAACAGTGAAATCAACAAAAAGGACAAAGATGCTGGAAAGGTGGCCCTGAGTAGACTGAAAAGGACACTTGTTTACCGCATGAGAGATGCGGCAAGGAGGCAGAACGCCACCCTGCTCAGCCTCAGCTGAGAACGTGCTCGTCAGGTGACTCGAATTTTTCACACCTCTGTGACTGTCCTCGGATGACCACAAAAGCAGCAGGAGCATTGATTTGGGAGTTTCAGAAAAATGTTAGCGATTAGGCAGATTCACAAATGGAGAATCTGTGAATACAGAGGGTGACTGTACCTCCACGGGGGTTGGTAGATACCTGATGCCCTCTGCCCCAGCCCTCCCCGCAGCATTCAGCATCTAAGGATGGGCTGCCTTGCCCAGCATGGCCCTCCCTCACCCATACTGCACCACCGCTGCCTCTCATGGGTGGGTGGGTGGATTTCACTGGCCTGGCCTGCGCTGGAGGAGGGGTGAAGAAGCCCTGCTCTGCCACCCTTCCCCCTTCCCCTACTTTCTCACTGCACATGAGGCCTCCCTGTGAACCAGACCCACACGTGCATAAAAGGAGGTGGGGTGACACGAGCAGGCAGCCACCTGTGACTTCTCCAAGCCCAGTGTTGCACCAACACCTGGGGAAGACCCCCTGGTGGTTTGGGGGAACCTGTTTTGACCCGATCTTTATTTACCCCTCACAAAGGAAGTAAATAAATAGCTTTGTGTGTCTGTGTGGATGTGCGCGTGCCAGACTGTGTGTGTGCCTGCTGCACACCGTTAAAAACCATGGCCTGGCCCCAGAGGAAGTGGTAACAGAACAATTGTTTATTTTCCATTTACCCTCCTATCCCTCCCCACCTCCACCCTTTTAATGTGCACCCAGAGACACTCTTTGCCAGTCCAGGATCCAATCATTTGTTCATCCATTTTTTTTTTTAAGACCTTCTGCTTTATTTGTTAAAAATATTTATTTATTTGGCTGCGCCGGTCTTAGTTGCAGCTGCAGCACTCGGGATCTTCAGTCTTCGTTGTGGAATGCAGGAATGCAGATTGCACGTGGCATGCGAACTCTTAGTTGCGACATGTGGGATCTAGTTTTCTGACCAGGTATCAGACCTGGCCCCCTGCATTGGTGCATGGGAGTCTTAGCCACTGGACCACCCAGTTCATCCACTGCTTCATTCACTCATCCTGGTGTCCTCTGGAGCAACATAGTGCCAGATGCTGGAGAATGTAAAAGACAGATATATAGAATGTATAGAAGGTGGGATGGGGAACGGGCGTTTTGGCCTGGGGGTGTGACTTCTTCCTTTAAGGACATACTCTGCACTTGGGAAGCATGGGTTGTGGTATTCCCCACTGTGGCTCTTCTCTGCTTCTGTGACTGCCTGCCCATCCCAGGCCTCCATGAGCAGTTGCCTGGATTACTGTGTGTTTCCATAGCATTGCTGCTCGAAGACCATCAGAGACTTCCTTCTCTGGGCCTGTGAAATTAAATTCAGCTTGTCATGGTGCTCTGGGTCTCCTTGCATCTGGGCTCAACCCACCTTTCCAGCCCTTTTACCCACAGTCAACCTCCATCACCTTATTCCTGGGCTTCCTAGGTAGCTCAGCTGGTAAAGAATCTGCCTGCAATGCAGGAGACCTCCAGTTCAGTTCCTTGGTTGGGAAGTTCTCCTGCAGAAGGGATAGGCTACCCACTCCAGTATTCTTGGGCTTCCCTGGTGGCTCAGATGGTAAAGAATCCTCCTGCAATGCAGGAGACCTGGGTTTCGATCCCTGGGTTGGGAAGATCCCCAGGAGGAGGGCCTGGCAACCCACTCCAGTATTCTTGCATAGAGAATCCCCATGGACAGAGGAGCCTGACGGGGTACAGTCTGGGGGGGTCACAAAAAGTTGGACATGACTGAGTGGCTAAGCACAGCACACCTTACTTCTGCCCAACAGGCATGCTGAGACATCCTGGGGAGCCCCCATTTCCATCCCTCATCTCACACTGTCCCCCCTTCTTGGGATGCACCTTGTCCTCCTCTCATCCACTCCTGTCTGTCCTAACTTGGCTGTTCTTCACGTCCTGGTTTAAATCTACCTGGCTGCTCTCCCGACACATCCCACCTTTTGGATAGCATATCCTCATGTACGTTGCGTGTGGGTGCAGCTCCTTGTCCTTACTAGACCGTGAATTCCTTGAGAACAGGGTCTGCGTCTTAGTTAGCTTCCACCTTCTTTTTTTTTTTTTTTAAACTGCACCGCACAGCGTGCAGAATCTTAGTTCCCTGACCAAGGATTGAACCTGCACTCTCTGCATCGGCAGAGCCTTAACCACCAGACTGCCAGGGAAGTCCCTCCTTCTTTCATTCTTTCATTTAGCCCATATGAAGGGTGACTGTGTGATGACTCCTGTCCTTGTTTCTCTAATGTACCCATCACTGCATATGATATCCTCTTTATCAATGCTGGTCCAACAGATGATGCTGTAAGTCAAAGTCTTGGGGTGCAAGTCTCTATGCTGTGGGCACTCCGAGGCAAGGGAGAGCAGGGAAGGCGGGGTTGAGGGAAGGGCTTCTGGGAGAGCTGAGCAGTCTCTGGAGTGGACAGGTGGAGTCTGGAGGGTTGGGACATGGAGACAAGGGCAGGGCAGGAGCCCTGAGCATCCTGACCAGAGCCCAGGATTCTTGCTCCCAGCTCTCAAGACCATGCCGGTGTCCAGATCTGGGGAGAGCACTGAGGAAGGAGGCTTGAACCATGCACATCTGTGGACAGAGTCCTTCTGAAGACCCGATCCATATGGTGAAGCAAGGGAGGACAGAGAGACAGCCATGGATCTCTTGCATGTTGGGTCAGATTTAGGCACAGAGCAGGGCTTGGGAAAGTCATGTATTCACTCATTCAGCCTTTATTTTTAAGGTTTAAAAATTTATAAAATGAATACTTGCTCAGTATAGGAAATTTGGACAATATAAAAAAATAGGAAAAAACTAGAAAAATCGTATTACCACCCAAAGACAGTCTTAGTTTCCATTTTGTAAGTGTTCTCTCTATTATTTAAATAATTGCAGGTCAATTATTTAAATTGCCCTGCAATTATTTAAGCAGCTATTTAAGTAATTGTTAACTTTTGCATTTAATTTTTAAGGAAAAATTCATTAACTTGAATAGTAAGAAAGGTAATTGTGAAAGTAAAACTCCCTCATTTTAAAAACACCTTATAGACAGGAAGAAAATAGAGGTGCCCCACCCTCCAACTTCCATCCCCTGGGGGAAACCAGTGTTAAGGGCTAGTATGTGTCCTTCTGAACCTTTTTTTCTGTGTATATACACTCAGTTTTATTTTTTCAAAATAAGATTATAGGATACTGTTCATACGCACTTATTTTTCTTTTTACAAAGTTAAGATCATTTTGCACTCAATGTTGCATATCCTTTTTTTAAAAAACTTTTATGCGACATAAATTTAAATAAGTATCTGGCATTATACAAAATGAATCCATACTGTTAATGCATTACATATGATACAGTTATATAGGTTGTAATTTACAACACTGTTTGAAAATATGGAATAATTTGCTTGAAAACCCAAAAATATCTACTTTGTGCATTTCAGAACTTGATTGAAATAGCCCATTGATTAATCAAAATTATTTTATTTTTGTTTCTGTTTTTTTTGGCTGTGCCACTCTGCTTGTGGGATCTTAGTTCCCCCACTGGGATCAAACCCATGCTCCCTGCAGTAGAAGCTTGGAGCCTTAACCTCTGTACCAGTATGGAAGTCCTGATTTTTTTTTTTTTTTTAGGTAAGAAGTAGATTTATTTAGAGAGAAACACACTCCACAGAGTGTGGGCCATCTCAGAAGGCAAGAGGCCCATACCATTTTAAGAAACAGCTTTTTCTATGTGAACATGCAGATTTTTGAATACTTCTACAACTGTCCACCCATATTTTATTCAGAATTCTCACAGACGTTTCCTAGGCTCTGTGCTAGACCCCTGAGACAAACTCTGCTCTCTGGAACTCCCAGGCTGGTTGAGACGCCAGCACTTGAGCAGTTTCCACGTAATGAATACATGGCTGGAAGTGACTTCTGTGCTGCTTGCAACGGAAGCTTGCAAGAGGTGGGGGTCGGGGTGCCATCAAGGAAGGCTTTGTGGAGAGATGATTTTGCTACACTGGGTCTTGACGACGAGTGGGAGGTCCCACTGTGCTGGAGGGCAGTGCAAGGGGCCCCAGTAGTGATGTGACTTATTATCAGCCATCCTCCCGGCCCCAGAGGTTTCTTTCTACTTTTCCTTTGGACATGACAGATTCTGCAAACAAGGGCTCCAGCTGTTTATCTGGGGCCATCCCAGAGCCAGGGGCTCCCACTCCCTGCTGCAGAGGCTGTGGGGCCCTGATTAAGGAAACAGCTGAGGCACAGGACTCAGGGCAGAGGGGGAGGGAGAGCCGGAAGGAAGGGCGCTGGAGAGCTGGGGCGAAGGACAGGAACCAGCTAACCGTGCCCCTCTGTGCTTCTGGGGTGGGTCCCTGCCTTCCTCCACCTGGGAGCCCCTGCCCCATCAAGGCCCCTTCGTTTCACAGTTCCTCTGCGACCCCATTCATTCATCACACGCGTCCCGATGGCGTCGATCAGAACTGATTCCTCTCTTGTGCTCACTGAGCAAGTCAGCCTGTTCCCATTAGCGAGTGTGAACTTTGGAATCAAGAGTCATACCTGGAGTAGCTCACATGTATGAAACATTTCACACAGGTTGGACACTGTGGTGAGGGTTTTTTTCTTCTTCTTGTTCTTTTGACTGTGCTGGGTCTTTGCTGCAACGCATGGGCTTCTCTAGTTCTCTAGCTGAGGTGAACAGGCTTAGTTGCCCTGAGACAGTTGGGCCTTAGTTCCCTACTAGGGATGCAACCCGAGTCCCCTGTACTGGAAGGCAGATTTTCAACCACTGGACCACCAGGGAAGTCCCATGTGATGAGAGTGTTTTGAATCTATTTTCTCATTTAATATTTTCCAACAGTCAGTGTGGTGGGAATTATGATCCCATGGAGCAGAAGAGGAAACTGGAGGCCAAAGGGGTTAGTAAGTGTGAAATATAACAGAGATTCACACCCCTGTATGAGTCTCGGTTTCCTCATTTATAACACAGAAAGGAAAATAGTGCCTTTTCCCCAGGACAGTTTTAAGAACTAAATGAGTTAATACATATCAAGCACCTGGTACACCCAATAAATGGGGTCTCTCACCCTCTTCCTTCTAGCCTTTACCACTATCATTCTGGATCATCATTCTTTGACTGGGGCTAGTTTAAGTTTATTTAACCTGGTAGAGGGCTTAAGAATATCCATTCTGGATTTGGGCTGCTTGGGTTCAAAATCGAGGCTCAGGGGGACTTCCCTGGTGGTCCAGTAGTTAAGAATCCATCTTAAAAAAAAAAAAAAAAAAAAGAATCCATCTTGCAGTGCAGGGGACTTGGGTTCAATCCCTGGTCGGGGAACTAAGATTGCCACATGCCATGGGATGACTAAACCCACATACCATGATTACTAAGCCTGCATGCTCTGGAGCCCTCGAGTCACAACTAAGACCCGATCCAGCCAAATAAATAAATTAAATTAAAGAAAAACATCTAGGCTCAGCTCCATGACCGAACTCCATCCCGTAAATGACCTTGACCAAATTACTTTAACGTCTTTGAGCTCCAATTTCTTCGTCTATAATACAGTAATGATAATGGTACTCTGTGTGTATGTCTGTGCTGACGTTGACTAGGCTGGAAACTTCCTGAGGGCCAGTAAGATATCATCTGAGTTCTCACTGCCTTGATGAGGATTTGTGTGGGGAGTAGTCCAGATAATGGTATGACAACAAGAATAACAAGTAGCTATATGTTGATCTTCCTCTCCCTATAGGAGAAATACTTGCTCACTGTAGACACTTTGAAAAATAAAAAGAAAAAATAAACCATGATCCCACTTCTCACAAATAATCACTGTGTTTTTTTGTTTGTTTTGTTTTTTACTGCGCTGAGTGTTTGTTGTGGCATGTGGGCTTTCCTAGTTGTAAGCTTAGTTTCCCCATGGCATGTGGGATCTTAGTTCCCCAACCAGGGATCAAACCCACGTCCCCTGCATTGGAAGGTGGAGTCTTAACTACTGGACAACATAATCACTGTTAACATTTTGGTATATTTCTTCTCAGTCTTATTTCTGTGTAGGTAGCTGTCTTCCTATAATTGGAACTGTTGGCTATCTTACTGACCATGTGCTATATTCTGTCTCCCACTGACGTGGTTGTATATCAAATGAGCCTTTTCGAATGCCATCAAAATATTTTTTGAAATAGTATTAATGGTATTTCATTTTATTTTGTTTTACTGATCCAAAGACAATACACTGAGGGAGTTGATGAATAAAGATACTGTTCTGGAGGAAGGGAGGTCTGTTCCATCACATTTTTTCACCAGTGACTTGGGAGATAACATGAGTGGCATGTGATCAGCTGGCCTCTTGGTGTCTTATTCGTCTTGATGTCACATACATTCCTGGGTCCTGAGCAGTTGTTCTTTCATTCATTCTGGAAATATTTATTTCGTATCCATTATGTGCCAGGCATTGTTCTGTGTACTTTGGGATACATCAATGAACAAAACGGGCAAAAATTCTTTCCTTTGTATAGCAAGGGGCAGGATTGGTAGGGCAGAGAGCAAACACTACACACAAGAAATAAGCTAGCTTACAGAGCTCTTTGTTGTTGTTGTTGTTGTTGTTGTTGAAGCCCTGATCCCCAGTGTGACTCTCTTTGGAGGTAAGGCCTTGTTTGGCTGCTCCGAGTCTTGGTTGGCGGTGTGCAGGATCTAGTTCCCCAACCAGCAATGGAAACCAGGCCTCTGTCATTGGGAATGCAGTCTTAGCCCCTGGACTGCCAGGGAAGTCCCATCAGTCAGTCAGTTCAGTTGCTCAGTCGTGTCCGACTCTTTGTGACCCCATGAACTGCAGCACGCCAGGCCTCCCTGTCCATCACCAACTCCCAGAGCTTACTCAAACTCAACTCCATCGAGTCAGTGATGCCATCCAACCATCTTATCCTCTGTCATCCCCTCTCCTCCTGCCTTCAATCTTTCCCAGCATCAGGGTCTTTTCCAATGAGTCAGTTCTCCGAATCAGGTGGCCAAAGTATTGGAATTTCAGCTTCGGCATCAGTCCTTCCAAGGAATATTCAGGACTGATTTCCTTTAGGATGGACTCGTTGAATCTCCTTGCAGTCCAAGGGGCTCTCAAAAGTCTTCTCCAACACCACAGTTCAAAAGCATCAATTCTTGGGCACTCGGCTTTCTTTATAGTCCCAACTCTCACATCCATAAATGACTACTGGAAAAATCATAGCTTTGACTAGATGGACCTTTGTCGGCAAAGTAATATCTCTGCTTTTTAATATGCTGTCTAGCTTGGTCATAACTTTTCTTCCAAGGAGCAAGCATCTTTTAATTTCATGGCTGCAGTCACCATCTTCAGTGATTTTGGAGCCCAAGAAAATAAAGTCTCTCACTGTTTACATTGTTTCCTCATCTATTTCCCATGAAGTGATGGGACCAGATGCCATTTCTGAATGTTGAGTTTTAAGCCAGCTTTTTCACTCTCTTCTTTCACTTTCATCAAGAGGCTCTTTAGTTCCTTTTCGTTTTCTGCCATAAGGATAGTGTCATCTGCATATCTGAGGTTATTGCTTTTTCTCCTGGCAATCTTGATTCCAGCTTGTGCTTCATCCAGTCTGGCATTTTGCATGATGTACTCTTCATATAAGTTAGATAAGCAAGGTGACAGTATACAGCCTTGATGTGCTCCTTTCCTGATTTGGAACCAGTCTGTTGTTACATGTCCAGTTCTAACAGTTGCTTCTTGACCTGCATACAGATTTCTCAGGAGGCAGGCCAGGTGGTCTGGTATTTCCAGCTCTTTAAATATTTTCCACAGTTTGTTATGATCCACACAGTCAAAGGCTTTGGTGTAGTCAATCAAGCAGAAGTAGATGTTTTTCTGGAATTCTCTTGCTTTTTCGATGATCCAATGGATGTTGGCAATTTGATCTCTGGTTCCTCTGCCTTTTCTAAATCCAGCTTGAACATCTGGAAGTTCACGGTTCACATACTGTTGAAGCCTGGCGTGGAGAATTTTGAGCATTACTTTGCTGGCATGTGAGAGAGTGCAATTGTGTGGTAGTTTGAACATTCTTTGGCATTGCCCTTCTTTGGGACTGGAATGAAAACTGACCTTTTCCAGTCCTGTGGCCACTGCTGAGTTTTCCAGATTTGCTGGCATATTGAGTGCAGCACTTTCATAGCATCATCTTTTAGGATTTGAAATAGCTCAACTGGAATTCTATCACCTCCACTAGCTTTGTTCGTAGTGATACTTCCTAAGCCCCATAAAGCTCATCAAAAGGTGATAAGCATTAGGGACAACACAAAGCTATGGAGCTGGGTAAGGATAGGACTGGAGAGGGGCTACATTTTGCAGTTTTAAGTAGGATGACCAGTGTCAGCCTTCCCGAGAAGGAAATATTTGAACAGTGACATTAAGGAACTGGTGATATAACTATATGGGGGGTGGGTAGGAGTGGGGAAGGGGTTCCCCAGCAGAGGGTAGAGTCAAAGCAAAGATCTTGGGAGTGTGTTTGAGCCTCTTAGAGTGTTTGAGGAATAGCAAGACCAGTGTGGCCGCAGTGGAATGAATGACTGGCTACTCAGAGAGGTAGCCAGTATGCTGGTTGAGAGCCAGGAATTAGATCTCAACAGGCTGTAACTAATGATACAAATCTAATAAAATATAAACAAGAACAAAATTTGTGGAATGTCCCTGGTGGTCCAGTGGCTAAGACTCCGAGCTCCCAATGCTGGGGGCACAGGTTTGATCCCTGGTCAGGGAACTAGATCCCACATGCTGCAACCAAGAGTTCACATGCCACAATGAAAGATTCCACATGCTGTAACAAAGATCGGAGATCCTGGGTGCTGCAACTATGACCCAGTGCAGTTAAATTAGTTGATTTTTTTTTTTTTTTTAAAGAACAAATTTGCTCTGAAGTTAAAAAGCCATGCAAAGCAAGTCATCTCAAATCCCTCTTGTTAGCAGACTGGGTGTGAATGATAAATAAATTTCACAAGTATAGAAAAAGTGAGATATGGCTTATATGTTATAAATATATATATTCATTTCTTTGGCGTGTATTTATTGAATATCCTCTATGGGTCTGAACCTGTCCTAGGTGTTGGGGATTCAGAACAAGACAAAGCCCCTGCTTTCATGAATCTTAACATTCTAGTGGGTAGAAACTGATGCTGAGCAAACTCAGAGAGACGCAAGGTGATGCTGGGTGGTGATAACTGCTGAAACCAAGAGCAGTGAACCATGGTTCACAAGAGAACTGTGGTTTGACTCTAAATTCATTGAGTCAACTGTGTGATGCAGTTGCCAAAAAGTCGAATTCTATCTGAAGCTGGGCAAACAGAATGCTCAGAACTAGAAAGGTCGTGTTTGTCCTGCTTCTGATGGTCAAGCTGGACCTGGAGTGTTGCATTTATATTCTAGAAGGACACTGACAAACCTGAATTTAGAATAGAATAACTAAGATCATGGGGGTGCAGATGTTGTAACACCATCCAGAAAACAGGATCAGGATCAGTGGGTAGAGGTTCCAGAAGGTAGGTTTCAACTCAGCAAGCTGAAGAATTTTCTAGTGGTCAGAACTGACCAGTAATGGAATGGACTGTGTGAGAGGATCAGAGTCCATTTTCCAAATATGTTTTTAAAAAGCCTGGATTCACCCATCTCAGGATATAAATAAGGATATAATGAGTCCAGTAGGAACTTGGACTTAATTGGTTTGACTCCTTTGAGTTCCAGGTCTTAATGTACATGAGAAGAAGGAAGGATTTACTGCATATAACTTGTAACATAGATAATTCCAACATCAGCCACATATTATTTCCACAATAACCAACAACCACCAAGGCCGTAAGTAGAATCTCAACATGTAGAAATCCAAGTTTCAAGAACTCTTTCACTCATCACTTTAGTTTGGTGTCCAGGTCTGGGCTCCAGAAACTTCAGAGGATTTTTTTAAAAAGTTAAACAGGAAGTCCACGGAATAGCATGGTAAGTGGACTTTTCCCCCTTTACCTTTTTAGTTTGATAATTTCAGATAAAGAAAAGTTGCAAGAATTGTACAGAAAATCCTCATATAGTCTACCCAGATTCCCCAAAAGTTAACGTTTTATCACATTTGTTTTGTCATTCTAACTCTCATATATATATACACACACACACATACACATATTGTTTGAATGTAAATTGAAGACATAACAATGTCCCTTTACTCCTAAACAGTAGTGTATATTCTTAAAACAAGGTCTTCTCTTACATAACCCCAATGGAATGATAAAAACCAGGAAAGTAATACTGATACAATGCTAGTATCTAATCTACAGACCTTATTCAAATGTCACAATAGTCTCAATGATAAGCTTGTAGCCGAAAAAGAAAGAAGTCCCGTATCACAGGTTGTATTTAGTTGTCGTGTCTCTTTAAGTTTCTTTTAACCTGAAGTGCTTCCTTGATTTTTCTTTGTCCTTCATGACTTCGTTTTTGATGGGTAGGCAAAAGACTCTTAAGCAGCCTTTTTTAAAAATGAGCTGAGACTAGGAGAAGGTTTGGATATGGATCCTTAAGCTTCTTTGGTTTATTCATCAAGAATGACTTCCCTGTTCAAGATGCCACAGAGGTTCCATGTTGCTCACCACCAAGAATCCACATGCCCCCAGTATTCATTTCCTAGGGCTGACATAACAAAGGTCCACACACTGGGTGTCTTGAAACAACAGAAATATATTTTTCTCACAGTTCTGTAAGCCAGAAGTCTGAAATCAAGGTGTCAGCAGGGCCATGCTCCCTCCGAAGGCTGTAGGAGAGATTCCTTATTTCTTCCATCCTCTGGTAACCCTAGCTGTTCCTTGGCTTGTAGCTGGATCACGCCGGTCTTCCTCTGTCTTCACATGGCCATCTTCCTTCTCTTCTTATAAAGACACCAGTATTATCAGATTTAGAGGCTACTCTACTGTGATATGACATCATCTTAATTAAATTTGCAACCACCGTGTTTCCAAATAAGGTCACACTCTGAGGTACTGAGAGTCAGAAATGTCAACATACTGTTTTGGGGGACACAGTTCAAGCTGTAACACTTACCCCCCTCATCTTTCCAGCCTAATCCTGCATTTCCTCATACATGGTCCCTCTGCTGCAGCCATACTCCTCATCCTCAGGGGACATTTCTGACACCTCCTTTCTCCCAGACTCAAGGCTTTCTTCCAGCCTTCTCTCCTCGTCTCTGCCAATCGGACCTCCACTTTTTCCTACTGATGACAGCTCTCATTTGCCTAGCACTTATCCTGTGCCGGGCAGTGTTCTGAACTCTTTACTCAGGGTACACGTTCAACCCTACCTGGTGAAGACCATCATGAGCCCATTTTACAGATGAGAAAATGGAGGCATAGAAATGTTAACTTGCTCAGGGTCTCTCAGCAAGAAGATTCTGACATTTTCCTAGCGTATTTCCCTCTTATTTTTGAGTCTTTGCTGGTTGCTGGAGAAAAAATATCTCAGTGCTGGTGAGCCTTCTGGTTGGTGGCCTACCCCTCTGAGATGGTCAGGGCCTCAGTTTACATTGATCCATACTGTGTGTCCTCAGTTCTCCGGTGGGGATGAGGCATGGGATTTGGGTCTTTTATGTTCACACTATTCTCCCTTCCCACTGGAGCCCCTGGACCCTTGCACCTTAAATCAAGTCCAAGCTCCTCAGAGTGGGGTCCAGTGTGTCAAATTGTGCCAAATTTATCAACATCTTTTGTGGGTTGTGTCAAAAATATACAAGCCGGGACCCCACTCCAGACCTTCTGAACCAAATCTTTGGTGGGGAGACCCATAACCTGCCTTTCTAAGAGACTTCCCAGTAATTCTTACAAGTTTGAGAAGTTTTCAACAAGTTTGCTGTTGAAAACCCTCATGGGATGTTTACAAAATGATGTTTTGACTGAATGACCCATTGACTGCTTAGATGAACCTCAGCGGTGTGCGTCTATGGGGGACAGACCGAGAGGAAAGTTTAAAGTTTTTCTCTGCACCTAAAACTGCCCCCAAAATAAAGCCTACTTTTTTTCTTTTAAATGAAGGTCGTTGCCCATAGAGTGAGTAAAGAATGTCGTGGGATGTTGTAGAACTGAAAAAACATGGGGATATGGCTGGCAGGGACGATTTCTACTTAAAACCTCTCTGCAGCATGGCCCCCTTCAGAATCAGAGGGAAATCGGCAGGCCCCTGACCTGGTCTCACCACCCTCTCCTCACCCCTTGCCCGAAACTGAACAGCCTGGGGGTGACAGGAGACAGTTGCTGCACCCCCAGAGGAGCCCAGCTGTTTCCGAGCCCCTGGGTTCAGCCACCTGAACCCATTCACAGTTTTCCTGTCAGTTAACCGGCCGCGGGGCACTGTGGGAAGGGGCCCCTCTAGACCGGGTGGGGCCGCGTTCCATTTATGGGCGTCTTTCCTCCCGCCTCAGCTGAACAGGTGCAGGCAGAAGCAGCTGGGTGAAATGAGGACAGCCTTCCTCTCCTTTCCTTTCTCCTCTCCCTCCAGCTCCCGCCTCCAACCCAGCCACCCTGAAGCCACAACATCCCATTTCCTCCCCAACATTCAAAAGCGTTTCTCCCACTACCCCACCGTCCTTCATTCATCAAAGGGCAGCACACCCTCCCCCACCGCGCGTGTGTGTGTGTGTGTGAGTGTGTGTGTGTGTGTGTGTGTGAAGGGCTTGCTTTAAGCTGGGGGCGGTTCATGATCAAGGGAAAATGGGAATTGGTTGGTTTGCACTGCCACCTCCCTTTCTGTTCTGGTGGGTTTGGTTTTGTTTTTCAGGAAGGTGGAGAGAGGGAAATGGTGTCTTAAGAACCAGGGGATGGAGGGGAGGGCAATTGCGGGGCCTGGGTCGCTGACTTTACCTGTGGCCTCACAGGCACCGAGAAGCCTTGGTTTTGAAGTTGGCCCACCTGTCTCCTTTGGACAGACTCCTCCCTGTCTCCTAAAAGAATGAGCGTGGTAGTGATGGGGAATCGGATCCATACTCACATTCACTAGAACAAAGGTACTCGAAGTTGAGTGTACGTTCACGTCTCCTGGAGGGCTTGTTCTACTGAGATTCTGACTCAGGACTGAGGTGGGACCGGACAATTTGCATTTCTGATTTGCTTCCCAGTTGATGGTGCTCCTGCCGGCTCAGGGGCCACACCACTCTAGAACTACTGTTCTAGAGCTCCCCTTAAGATTTCTGATAAATGGGCTCTGCAGACACCCCTGGGAGAACGGGTCACTCAAGGAAGTTGGGTCTCCAGCGGTGGCCTTATCACTCAGGCTCAAATCCCAACCTTTCCCCTGTGCAGTTCTGTGTGATTTAGCTCAGTTTGGGTGGGATTTCAGCTTAAGAGTACAGAAAGAAGACCCTCCCTGTGTGCCTTCTCCTCACTCCCATGGCCAGATCCTCTCCAAGCGATGCCTCCTGCCATTTGGAATCTTTTGTTTCTATATCTTCCTCCCTGCCAGTTGTAGGGAAAGAGATGCCTCTATATTCTCTGATGCTTACCCTTCAGCTATCTGCTATGGAATATTAGACAGCTCTTCCAATTGTGAATTTAATCTCTTATATGATGACTTTGGAGTGATCTACCATGACATATTATAGAGTGAAACTGCTCAAGTATAGGCGGAAAATATTCCTGATTTTGTAAAAAAAAAAAAAAAAACAGCCTATTTATAAAGTTATAAACGAACATATACATACTTACATACATACACGCAGACCAGAAAAAAAAATCTGAAAGGACCCTTTCCAGATCACCATCAGAAGCTAGCTCAGGTACTTCTTTGGTGGCCCAGTGGCTAAGAATCCACCTTCCAATGCAAAGGAATTTGGGTTCCATCCTTGGTTGGGGAACTAAGATCCCACATGCTGTGGGGTGACTAAGACCCGATGCAGATAAACAAATAAACATTAAAAAAATAATTTTAAAAATTATAGAAAACAGTTCAGAAAGATGTGAAATTTCACCGTTTACTTTCTCTAATCCTATATTTTAACAAGCCCATCTCATGCTAATTAAAAGCCAGTGGACTGAACCTAGAGGGGTGGGATGGGGAAGGAGGTGGGAGGGATGTTCAGGTGGGAGGGGGCATGGGTAAACCTATGGCTGATTCATGTTGGTGTCGGGCAGAAACCAATGCAATAATGTAAAGCACTTATCCTTCAATTGAAAGAAAAAAAACCAGTGAACTGCAATAATAAAAAATGGTACAGCTCTGGAAAGCTGTACTGAACTATTAACAGTAGGGAGTAGGAAGTAGGACTGTGGGGTCTGTCACCGCACACACAAACACACACTGGACTGTTTGAATTTGTTAAAAGGGGGATTATTTAGTTTTCCGTCCCTTAATTTAAAAAAAAAGGAAATATAGGCCTTAAAGGAAATAGATGGGCTCCCCGGCTCCCTCATCCTTTCCCTGGCAGCCCTGGGCTCACCCGCACCAGCTGCTGCCCCCAAGCCCTCCACACTCCTCCAGCTGCTGGGCCATCTCATTCCTTCCTGTCGCCGTCAGATTTCTCCACTGAGTGGCCTTCACTTATTGCCTCCATTTCTTCCACAGCCATTCTCTTGATTTTAAAGAAACATCACATGTTATTGTTTGCCAATGACCAGCATTCCAAAAAAGAAAAAAAGAAAAATCCCGTTGCCTTCAAACAGCATCCACAAACTGGACTCGATCCGGTCCAGTCCTATCTGCTTCTCACTGCACCCTCATGCTCTTTCATCATTGTAATCTGCACAAGTACTATTTTGTGTCCTGAAATGTTTTTACGTCACCTAATTTTGTAAGCCTGTCTGTGTATGGACACAGCATCATTTCTTCTCTGAATGGAACTATGGTTATTTCACCAGGCCTTGATTGTTAGTCCTTTGGGTGGTTTCCAGTTTTTTGCTATTTATTCATTCATGATTTCACCCCCTTCTTTTGGGCCCCGCCTCCTGCCAGCCTATAAAAACTGCCCTCTTAAAGGTCACTGCTTTCGGTCTTCCCTCCATATCTACCAGCTTCTTCTCAGTCCTTGACTGAGCCCTTGTCCTAATTTTAATTGGACTTGGCCTTGTTAACCATCCTCACTGCCACCCACCAGCCCATCCATCAAACCTTTCCTGAAATTCCAGTCTCCCTTCATTGGCTTTTTTTTTTTCTTTCTTTAATCTTATTTTCTTTTAAATACAGACATTTTTACATTTTCATTATTAAAAAAAAAACAACATTAGTGAATGGATACTGTGGGAAATAAAAATACATTTATTTTACATTTCTTGGTTGAATTATGAATTATATTTATATATTTAAATATATATATGAAAAGTGAAAGTCGATCAGTCGTGTCTGACTCTTTTCGACCTCATGGACCATACAGTCCATGGAATTCTCCAGGCCAGAATACTGGAGTTGAGGGTAGCCGTTCCCGTCTCCCATTCTTCCCAACCCAGGAATCGAACCCAGGCCTCCCACACTGCAGGCACATTCTTTACCAGCTGAGCCACCAGGGAAGCCCATATATATATATATATATACAAACTGTGAAGCAGAAATACATAACCAGTTCCATGGAAGCTTCCTGTGTCCCCCTTTCTGGGTCATTCATCTAAAAACTGATAATATTCCACTGAAATACTCCAAAACTTTGTTTATTTTATCCTTCTCCTAATTAATTTTAAGAAGTTGTAAATCTGAAGGGGTTCTAGCTAGAAAAACCTATCATCTACCCATAATGATATTGTTTCTTTCCAATTCTATCCCTTTATTTTCCGTTGGTTTCTGCTTTTGCTAGGCTCTCCAATTCACTGTCAACTAGAAGCAGGAATAGCAGACATCCTTGACTTGTTCCTGAATTGAAAGGAAATGCTTCTAATGTTTTCCCACTAATGATAAGGATTGCTCTACATTTTTGGTAGATGCTGTTTAACCGGTTAAGGAAGTTTCTTTTTATCTCTAGTCTATTGTTAAATTTTATGAAGTGCTTTTTCTACTTCTATTGAAATGATCTTTTTTTTATTGAAATGATCTTATGGGTTTTCTTTTTTCATCTGCGAATGCTGTAAATTGCATTAATCTTTTTATGTTAAACTTTCTTTGCACTTCTAGGATAAATTCATTTGGGACATAATATCTTTTTCATATATGACTGAGTTGTAGGAAGATCTTAAAGTACTGATTTAAGTTTTGTTTATGGTTATATGTAAAGTTGGGGAAGGAAATGGCCACCTAGTCCAGTATTCTTGCCTGGAGAATTCCATGGACAGAGCAGCCTGGCTGGCTACAGTCCTGGGGGTTGCAAAGAGTCAGACACGACTGAGCTACTAACATTACATTGTATATAAAGTAGATAACCATATGCAGGGACTTCCCTGACGGTCCAGTGGTTGAGACTCCACAGTTCCCCTGCAGGGTATGTGGGTTTGATCCCTGTTTAGGGACCTAAGATTCTGCATGCCACAGGGCGTGGCCAAAAAGTAACCATATGCATCCTGGTTTTTCTGGGCTAATATCAGGTTATACCTATTCCCTGGCATATTTGTTAATAATACTCCCTTTCACTTTCAAAGATATCTTTGTTCACATAATAAAATATGTGAGTATTCTACGTATAGGACTATGTAGTTTTGCTTTTTCTACTTGAGTTAGTTTAGGTAGATTATATTTTTCTGTAATGTTGTCTAGTTTGCTTCAAACTTATTGGCATAAAGTTGTTCATGCACGCGTGCTAAGTCACTTTAGTTGTGTCCAACTCTGTGACTGTAGCCCGCCAGGCTCCTTTGTCCAGGGATTCTCCAGGCAAAAATACTGGAATGGATTGCCATGCCCTACTCCAGGGAATCTTCCCAATCCAGGGATTAAACCTGCATCTCTTATGTCTTCTGCATTGGCAGACTGGTTCTTTACCACTAGTGCTACCTGGAAGCCCAAAGTTGTTCACAGTTTTTTCATTTTTAAAACTCTGATGCAGTGTTAAAAATCTCACATGTTATTTATTTGCATCTTTTTTCTTGATCAATATTACCCAAGTTTTGTCTCTCTTACTAGTCTTTGTGATGTGCAACTTTTGACCTTACTGATTTTCTCTGTTTATTTTCTATTTCATTTTGCCTTTATTTGGTTTTTGTTTTTCTACTTTATTTTTTTTCCTCTGTAGTTGATTTACAATGTTGTGTTAGTCTCATGTGTACTGCAAAGTGATTTGGATATATATATATGTATGTGTATATTTCTGTATATTTATATTCTTATATATGATGTGCTTTGTCGCTCAGTCGTGTCTGACTCTTTGTGACCCCATGGACTGTAGCCTCTGCCAGGCTCCTCTGTCCCTGGGATTCTCCAGGCAAAAATACTGGAGTGGATTGCCATGCCCTCCTCCAGGGGATCTTCCCAAGCCAGGGATCAAACCCAGGTCTTCCATGTTGCAGGTGGATTCTTTACCGTCTGAGCCACTAGGGAAGCCCATATTCTTGTATATATATGTAATGTTTTTCAAATTTTTTTCCATTATAAGTTATTACAATATATTGATATAGTTCCCTGAGCTATACATTAAATCCTTGTTATTTATCTGTTTTTTATATAGTAGTGGGTAACTGTTAATTCTGTGATGCTAATTTATCCTACCCTCATCTTGTTGTTTTCATTTTTCTTCTCTTAGGGCTTATTCTGCTACTCTTTAACTTCCTAATTTCTATCCTTGATTTATCAATTTTGAATCCTTTTTCTCTTTTCTAATATATGCACTTAAGGCTATATATTTCCCAATAAGTGTTATTTAGGTTGTATTCTGTAAGTGTTTTTTCTTTATTAACCATACATGCATGCGTGCTAAGTCACTTCAGTCATGTCTGACTCTTTGCAACCTTATGGTTCATAGCTCCACTGTCCATAGAATTCTTCAGGCAAGAATACTGGAATGGGGTGCCATGCCCTCCTCCAGGGGATATTCCCAACCCAGGGGTTGAACTCACATCTCTTACATCTCCTGCATTGGCAGGCATACCTATCATAAAATGCACATATCCTAATTATACAGTTTTGTGAGTTTTGGCACATGTAAACTTACATGTTAAAATCATCCAAATCAAGATCTAGGCTATTTGCCTCATCTAAGAAAGCTCCATCCAAGTGGGGCCTATTTCAGATTCATCTCCTCTTCACCACCAGAGTTAATCAGCATTAGAACTATACTTGGCTAGAAGTTCATCTTCATGGAATCATACCATATATCCTCTTTTGTGTCCAGTTTCTTTCACTCAGCATATGTTGTGTGTATTAGTTAATTTGTTCCTTTTTACTGCTGAGTTTATTCTATTATATGGGAGGCTATACACTATTGTTTACCCATTTTCTATTGATTGATGTTTGGATTGTTTCCAGTTTTTGATTGTTGTGAATAAAGTACTGATGAACATCTCTGTATAAACCTTCTGTGGACATAAGCTTGTTATTGGCATTATTCAAATATTCCAAATGCTTTTTGATTTTTGTCTATTTGATTTGTCAATTACTGAAAAAAGATATATTAAAAATCTCCTACCTGACTGATAAATGGTGAATTTATCAATTTCTCCTTATAGATTTGTCAAATTTGGCTTTATATATTTCGAACCTTTGTTATTGGGGATGTATAGGTTTAGAATTATCATATATCATTCTAGCAAATAAAAAATTATTATTGTAGCAAATTTTTAAGTCATTCTATGGTGACTATCTCTTACAACATATTTTGCCTTAGAGCCCATTTTATCTCACATTATTATTTGGCATCAGCTTTTTTTCAGTTAGTTTTTATTCAGTATATTTTTACCATCATTTAACTTTCAGCCTCTTTGTATATTATTTCTTGTCTACCAATGCTTTTAATGAGGCCTAGGTTAGAAGTCAGAAGACCTCCCTTCTAGTTTCATTGCTCAGTTGGGTGTAGGAATACTTGCCTTGGACTTCCCTGGTGGTCCAGTGGTTAACACTCAAAATTATACTGCAAGGGGCACAGGTTCAATCCCTAGTTGGGAAACTAAGATCCTACATGCTATGTGGTACAGCCAAAAAAAAAATTAAGAAAAAAAACTACTTACCTTTCATGCTCCTCTTCACCAGTGTTATGAGATTCAAATGAGATAAAGTATGTGAAATCACTTTGCAAACTTTAAAGTATTTTGCAAATTATTGTCCTAGCCACCTAACAATGAGTGTCCTCAGAAGCTTGCTTAAAGCCATAGTGGTTAAGAACTTAGTTGGTTAACAGAGTCATGCTTTTGCACTTGCAAATACTATTTCATAGAGTGGTTGCAAGATTAAATGTATTAAAAGTACTAAAGTATCTGGAGCATAATAAGTGTTCAATAAATAGTAAGTCGGTATTTTTATGATTACGATTATTATGTTGTTTTTGCTATTACCTGAATTCTAGCTCCTTAACTTACCAGTGTATGACCATAGGCAAATTCTTGAACCTCTCTAAGCCTCAGCTTCCTCATCTTTGAAGCCAGAATAATAATAACTACTTCATAGTGTTGTTCTGAGAATGATGTAAAATGATGATGAAAAGAGCTTGGCACCATCCTGAGTTACCATGATCTTTATCTTGATGCTTTCTTCTACTATTAGAAATCTTTTTATTGTTTTAATATTTATTTAAATTAATTTGTCTGTGCCAGGTCTTAGTTGCAGAATGTGGGATCTTTGATCTTCATTTCGGCAACAGGATCTTTAGTTGCAGCATGCAAACTCTTATTTGAGGCATGTGGGATCTAGTTCCCTGACCAGGGATTGAACCTGGGACCACTCCGCACCCCCCATTGGGAGCTCAGAGTCTTAGTCACTGGATCAACAGGGAAGTTTCTAGAGTTCTTTTAAATGTTGGCACTTTTCTAACATCTCAAATTATTCCTAACCTCTTACTTGAGCTTGAAGCCCATCTTTAAAATGCTAGCAGAGTAGGTCCACTTGAATATCTTACCATCAATTTAAAGCCTTCTGTCTAAAGCTAAATTCTTTATCCTTTCTCCCCACCAAATCATCTCAGCTTCTTGAACACCAGAGTGATGGGCTTATGCCAACCTCCACCCTTAAGGAGCTCACCATAATAGAAGACTGACCCTAAAGCATCTGCTAGAAGTGCCATTGTAGAAATTCATACCAGGTGCTTCAGGAGACTACAGAAGAGATGAGCCCTGTGGGGATGAGGGTGGCCAAGTCTGGGAAATCTTCCAGGACCAGGGGAAGCTCATTTCCCCATTTCCAACAAACATACCAGAAACATCATCTGAGTTTATTCCACTATACGGGAGGCTATACACTATTGTTTACCCATTTTCTATTGATTGATGTTTGGATTGTTCCCAGTTTTGGGCTGTTGTGAATAAAGCACTGATGAACATCTCTGTATAAATCTTCTGTCTGTCAATCTCCCAACATAACAGACTCATAAAATTACAGATTCATAAAATTAAATATCTCTTCTCACTTCATAACTCCCAAGCAGTTATCCCAGGTCAGAGATCCAGGCTTCTTACTTCTGTGGTGACACAGTGTCCATGTTCTGGAGGTCCTTGATTAGCTCTTCTGCATCCTCCTCTGCTCAACTGAGCAACAGTGAGGATGGTGCCAGGTGTGTATGTGCGTGAAGAGGCAACATCATTGCTGCCCACGTTCACTCACTGGTCGGACGCAGTGGCTGGCTGCGGCCTAACCACAAGGGATACTGGGAATTGTAGTTTATTTGTGTACCTGGGAAGAGAAAAAGGGATTGGTGGACTTCTGATCAATCTTGGCCATAGCTGTCTCAGAGACAGCTTTGACAGCAGCCACTCCTGACTTATTGGAAGGACTGATGCTGAACCTGAAGCTCCAATACTTTAGCCACCTGATGTGAAGAGCTAATTCATTGGAAAAGACCCTGATGCTGGAAAAGATTGAAGGCAGGAGGAGAAAGGGACCACAGAGGATGAGAGGTTGGATGGCATCACCAACTCAATGGACATGAGTTTGAGCAAGCTCCGGGAGTTGGTGATGGACAGGGAAGCCGGGCGTGCTGCAGTCCATCAAGTCGCAAAGGGTTGGACACGATTGAGTGACTGAACTGACCTGAACTAAGTCCTGACTTGCACCCTTTGCTATGCTTGTCAAAGCCCTGGCCGCAGAGCAGAGGGCCATCACCTTGGTAATCCCTGTGTTCAATCCCAGCTGGATAAGACCAAAAATTTTTTTTTCTACTCTCATAATCCTTCTAGCCAAGGAAAAGTTATTTTGGCACCTGGACCAGTGTTTGGCACCTAGTAGATATGCAAGAAGTATTTTTGAAACGAGTGAATTTTCTCAGCTCTAGGAATTGCTTAGAGATTACTTATAAGTGTAAATTAAACTGAGCACTTGGGTGGGGTAAGAGAGAGCGAGAAATGGAGAGGGGGTGATGGGGAGGTGAAGGGGGAGGGAGGAGAGCTTTTGAAAGCTGCATAATCAGGGCTGGAAGGACCTCTTTTTTTAAAAAAAAAGAGCTTGTTTATTGGTCACAGCTGGGCTGCCCCTGAAGGCAAATGAAAACACTTCAGTGCTAGAGGCTTTCCAGCCTGGCTGCTTCCTTCTGTACAATCTGAAAGGATTCTACAGGGCAGAGCAGAGGCCCCAAGGGACTGGAAATGGAAGAGAAGCTCTCACTGTGCCCTCTTGGCACTTGGCTCTGAAGGGAACCCTCAGAGCGTGGCCAAGCGCCAAGCGCAGACTCTGATGGGTTACAGTCCACCTTGTCCACTGTGGAAACTTGGACAAGTCACTTAATTTTTTTGTGCCAGTTTCCTCATCTGTACCATAAAGGTAATAGTACCTCCCTCCCTTGGTTTTTAGATTAAGCAGGTCAATATAATAAAAAGCATAGATCAGTGACTGGTCCAATTAAGTGCTCTGTAATGATAGATATCGTTATTGACATCATTGTCATCATTCTGTCAGGGACAGAAAAGAAGTGGTCATAAGAAATCCTAAAATGATAGACTGGAAGGACTATTAGAAGGGACTTGATTTAGTCCCCAGCTCCATGGGCTGTTTTTGGTGTCTAGTTGGATTCTTGTGCTGCCTCTGGTTTTCAGCTCACACCATAGCTCTAAGCTCTTGGGTACAATAGGTGAAATTTATTTTAATGGCTTCCTAAGTCCAGGCTGCCCCAGCCCAATCCCTGTCCCCACGCTTTGCCTGTTTTGCCCCCAGTCTGCCTTTCCTACCCTGGAACACTGTTCCCCACCACCCAGATCTTCACTCTGCCGCCCCATCACCACCCCAGCTTATGTTCTGCTAGATCTCTGGGCAGGGATCACGTTCTGCACATCAGTGCCAACTAGTTAATCTGATAAAAGGATTGCTCTGAAAGTGCTAATTAGAAATGGTGCAAAGGTTGCTGCTTCATACAAAGGTGCATTATGACTGGGGCCCTTCTGGAGCAAATGCCCCACCCTTTGTGTCCTGGTCTATGGGAGGGAGAGATGGAACAGCGTTCCAGCTGGGAAGTTGGAAAGATTGAAGGCCATCAACATTCCCTGAAAGAAGACAGTTCCTCTCTGAGCTTCCTTCCTGTTGACTGGGGTGGGAGTAGATGAGGATGTTGGCAGAGACATGGCAGGTGCACATGACCGGGACCTTTAATCAGTGGATTTCTAGACAGAGCTTGGTGCAGGAGCAGGTAGGGCAGGATATGGAAATGGCTCACACTTGTCCCTGCCTTACAGGAGAGAGGGAAATGCAAGTACCCATTTAATAAGCCTACAGAGTAAACTATGTCACATGTTAACACAGATACAAATCCGCGTATAGACCAAGGTGAGAGATCCATTCAAACTGGAGGTTCCTGATGATTCCATGAAAAGGCCAATGGTAGCCTTGAAACTGAGTCCCAAAGAGGACTTTTTTAAAGTATCTTTAGCTTTTTGCCAGTAAGTTTTATATGTTGAGTACTAGAAAATCTGTAAATGCTAGGGCACAGGAAGAAAGGAAAATCACCCACGGTCTCACAGTTCAAGGTGAGCTCTGTTATCTCCAGATGATGGGGTTATATGTGATTTTTGTTTACATTTCTGTATTTTTAAGTTTTCTATCATGAGTTTTGCAATTTAAAGGTAGACACTTATAAAAACAAACAAAAAAATTAAAAACCTAAAGACAACTCAGGCTAACCTTTCAGTGTGTTATCCTCATAGTTGTTTTGCAATGTACAAATTTTTCATTCCATTCATACAATTATACATCCCTGCTCTTTTCAACATCTCAGCATTTGCCCTGCTGTTATAAATGCTTCGTAAATATAACTACATGGTTGTGGATGGAATTCCTATGGTCATTTCCTTATGTTGAGCTGTAAGCTTGTTTATAAATTTTTTTGCTGTTCTGAATAGACTTTCCTATGCATAAGTCCTTTTTTAAAATTAATAAACTTTCTTATTTGGGTGACAGCAAAACTGAATGGAAAATTCATAGAGTTCTCATATATTTTCAGTCCCCACACATATACAACCTCCTCCACTACCAACCCCATCCTTTTTTTTCAACAGTTTTATTTATTTTTTGGCTGTGTTGGGTCTTTGTTGCTGCATGGGTTACTCTGCAGCTGCGGTGCGCAGGCTTCTTTCACTGCGGTGGCTTCTCTTGTTGACGAGCCAGGCTCTAGGGCTCTGGAGCCACTCAGTAATTGCGGCTCCTAAGCTCCAGAGCACTGGCTTGGTAGTTGTGGCACATGGGCTTAGTTGCTCCAGGGCATGGGGGATCTTCCTGGATCAGGAATCAAACTGTGTGTCCTGTATTGGCAGGTGGATTCTTTACCACTGAGCCACGGGGGAAGCCCCCAACCCCCTTCTTGACATCCCCCACCAGAGGGTACATTTGTGATCATTGATGAATCTATAGCGTTGCGTCATTATCACTCAAAGTTCACAGTTTACATTAGGGTTCATTCTTGGGGTCATATATTCTATAGGTTTTGACATGTGTCCACCACTGTAGTATCATACAGAATAGTTTCACTGTCCTGAAAATTCTCTGTACTCTGCCTGTTCATCCCTTTCTTCCTGCTGAACCCTGGCAACCACTGATCTTTTTACTGTCTCTATGTATATGTGTGTTAGTCACTTGCCACCCCGTAGACTATAACCTGGAATTTTCCAGGCATGAATACTGGAGTGGGTTGCCATTCCCTTCTCCAGGCAATCTTCCCAACCCAGGGAGTGAACCCCGGTCTCGTGCATTGCAGGCAGATTCTTTACTGTCTCTGTAGTTTTGCATTTTTCAAAATGTCATGTAGTTGGGATTACATAGTATGTAGCCTTTTAGATTTGGCTTCTTTCATTTAGTAATATGCATCTAAGATTCCTTATTCCTTTGTTTTTCCATGACTTGATAATTCCTTTTTTTTTTTGCACTGAATGTTGCATTGTCTGCCTGTACCACAGTTTATTTATCCATCCACCTACTGAAGGACATCTTGGTTTGTTCTAAGTTTGGGCAATTATGAATAAAGCTACTGTACACATCCATGTGCAGACTTTTATGCGGACATAAGTTTTCAGTTCATTTGGGTAAATACCAAGGAGTACAACTGCTGGATCGTATAGCAAGAGTATGTTGAGTTTTGTAAGAAACCACCAAACTGACTCTCTGGGAGAAGGTGAGGGTGGGATGATTTGCGAGAATAGCATTGAAACATGTATATTACCATGTGTAAAACAGATGACCAGTGCAAGTGTGATGCATGAAGCAGGGCACCCAAAGCTGGTGCTCTGGGACAACCCAGAGGGATGGTGTGGGGAGGGAGGTGGGGGGGGTTCAGGATAGGGGGACACATGTGTACCCATGGGTGATTCATGTTGATGTGTGGCAAAAACCATCACGATATTGTAAAGTAATTATCCTCCAATTAAAATAAATTGATTAATTTTAAAAAAGAAACCACCAAATTGTCTTCTGTGTGGCGATACCATTTTGCATTTCCAACAGCGTTGAATGAGAGTTCCTGTTGCTTCACATCCTTGCCAGCATCTGGTGTTGTCGGTGTTCTGAATTAACTCATAGTGTATAGTGATGTGAAATAAAGAACAAATGTACACTGATGTCTGTCCCGGGTTCCTGGCACAGAGAAAACCCTTGTAATTTCCTAAGTGATAAGAGCACTAGGAGCATCTTTTGTTCTAATATTTGGCCTTTGAATGCCACCACCCCCCCCCATTCCTGATGCAGGTCTTCTAAATCCCTTGGAATTTCCTAGGTGATAGCAGTCTTTTGTTCTAATAAGGTAGATCTGAGTGGGCTTCTGGATGGCCTCAGGATAGGAGTGGGCCACCAGAAAGACTACGCCATGATTAGAAGCTTGGAATTTTCTGTCCCGGTCTCTGGAGAGGAGAGAGTGACTGGAAATGGAGTTAATAATTGATCATGCCTACATCAGGAAGCCTCCATTAAAAATTCCAATAGCATGGGGTTGGAGGAGCTTCCAGGAGGATGATGAACACCAGCTCTGCTCGGGACCCTCCCAGACCTCACCCTATGTATCTCTTCATCTGGCTGCTCGTTTGTATCCCTTATCGTATCTTTTAATAAACTGGTAAACTTTTTCCCTGAATTCTGTGAGCTGCTCTAGTGAATGAATTGAATCCAAGGAGGTCATGGGAACCTCTGATTTGTAGCCAAGTGGGACAGAAGTTGTGGGTAATATAGAGACCTGCTACTTGCAGTTGGCATCTCCGTGTGGCAGTCTCGGGGGACTGAATCCTGAACCTGTGGGATTCTACCTGTCTCCAGGTAGATTAGATAAGTGTCAGAATTGACTTTGGTAGATGCTCTTTATCAAGTTCCCCTCTATTCCTAGTTTGCTAAGAGTCATAATTATTATTTTTTAATCATGAATGTGTTTTAGGTTTCGTTGAATGCTTTTTCCATACCTATTGATGTCCTTATGTTAGTTTTCTTCTTTAGCCTGTTGATTCTGTTAGGTAGTTAGAATAGGGAAAAAGAGTCCAAAATGGCGGTGGCTAAAAGACCTGGAAGGGAAAGCCCGCGAAAATAGAACAAAGGAAGGTCCAAGGACCGGAATGAGAACCTCAGGTAAAACAAACAACGCTCCTGCCTAAGCCCAATTTACATAAGACAGGCCCAGGGACAGAGAAACATATAAAAAGAGGAGCCAAAGCCCTCTTCTCCCCTTTTTGCTCCCTCTCTCTCCCGCGCGATGGGGCGATCTTCTCTTCGCATCTTTGGATCAACATGCCCCCACGCCTCAAAGATGGATTTTCCTGCTATTATCTAAATAAATAGAGCTGTAACACTGAGCTGTAACACTGATTTATTTAAGAGCTATAACACGGTCTGTTCGAGACCTGAGAGCTATAACACGGTCTGTCCTCCGAAAGCTGTGACCCGCCAAGGGGCTTTAATGTCTGTCACTCCAAGTTTTTGTTGTGACGAGACAAAGAACCGAGGAGCATACACTTGCGTGACAATTTGATGGATTATATTAGTTGATTTTGAATGTTGAACCAGCCTTGCACACCTGGAGTAAATCTCACTTGGTCATGGTATATAATTTTTGTACAATTCTGTATTAGTGGATTCAATCTGCTAATATTTTGTTGAGGATTTTTGCATCTATATTCATGACAGATTTGGTCTGTGGGTTTCTTTCTTTCTTTTTCGGTTATGCTGCCTGGCTAATGAGATTTTAGTTTACTAACCAGGGATTGAACCCAGGCCCTGGGCAGTGGGAACGCAGAGTCTTAACCACTGGACTACCAGGGAATTCTCTGATTTACGGTTTTGTTTTGTAATGTTTTTTTCTTGTTTTGATGTTAAGATAATACTAATGTAATTGAATAAGTTAGGATGTATTTATTCTGTATCTATCTTCTAAAAGAGATTGTAGAGAATTTAATTTCTTCTTTGAATATTTGGTAGAATTTACCAGTGAACACATCTGGGCTTGGTGCTTTCTGATTTGGAAGGTTTTTAAGTATTGAATCAGTGTCTTTAATAGATATAGGGCTATTAAATTGTCCTTTAGTGATTTTTTTAAGGATATATTTCTAGAGGTGGAATTTCTTGTCAAGAGTTTAATGTGTATGTGTGACTCTGAAAGTAGTATATGCCCATTGTTAAATATATAAACTGGATAGAAATATACCGAGTAAAGAAGTAGAAGTTTCCCAACAACTCCCTTCAGCAGACAGACTCCACCAAAGTGATCACTATTAATGGTTTGCTGTGGATTTTTCCAGACTTTGTTTCTCCTCTTTGGCCATACCGCATGGCCTGTGGGATCTCCAGTTCCCTGACGAGAGATTGAACCTGGGCCATGCAAGTGAAAATATGGTATCCTAACAGTCTGCCACCAGGGAATTCCCTTTCCAAATATTTTCTCTGCCTGGTTTGAATATTTTAAAAAAATCTTTGATGAAAAGTGAAAGTGAAGTCGCTCAATCGTGTCCGACTCTTTGTGACCCCGTGGACCATAGCCCACCAGGCTCCTCCGTCCATGGGATTCTCCAGCCAAAAATACAGGAGTGGGTTGCCATTTCCTTCTCCAGGGGATCTTCCTGGTCCAGGGATTGAACCCAGGTCTCCTGCATTGCAGGCAGACGCTTTAACCTCCGAGCCACCAGGGAAGTCCTACTTATTGATAAATTGCTTTCTAAAAGACCTGTAATAAGGTGTGACCATTTTTCAAAACATTTAATCATTTATTTACTTGGCTGTGCTGGATCATAGCTGTGGCATACAAAATCTTCCAGAGGTGGCTTGCGGACCCTTAATTGTGGCATGTGGAATTTAGTTCCCTGAGTAGGGATCAAACCTGGCCACCCTGCACTGGAAGCACAGAGTCTCAACCAGTGGACCACCAGGGAAGTCCTTTGCATGATTTTTTCTAACAGGAGTGAGGTTTACATTCCCCCCCCTTTTTCTGTAAGTATAGAAATATAGCATATTATTATAGACAATAAAGAACATTTTTAAAGAAAAAACTCAGATCACCCATAATTCTGCCATGTAGAAATGACGTAGTAATGTCTTAGAATATTCCTCTCTGGGCATAGAACAGGAGCACAAATCACAGGTTGTCTTGTGACAAGCACAATGCACCAGATCAGGAGATAGAACACATCAGTGTCCCGCACCCCAAATCGTGCACTGATACTTTAGTATAGTCAGAATCATCTTCTCTAGCCAAGTTTGTTTATTTGTTTTTGTTTTTAACCATCTTAATCTTCTTTCTCAACTCAATTTTTCCCCCTGAGTTAATATAGTGAATATTTTTCCCTATCTTCAAAAATTCTGTAGAATCTTGGGATGATTATCCTGTTATATGTAGATATTGTTATCCTTCTGTGGCTTCTTTTGACCAGATTCCTGGAAGAATATGAATGCTTTTAAAATGTTTGGTACTAGGAATTCCCTGCTGGTCCAGTGGTGTTAGGACACCTTACTCTTCCTGCCTAGGGCCTGGGTTCAATCTCTGGTCAGGGAACTAAAATTTCACGTTATGTGGCATGCCCCCCCCCCCAAATGTTTACTTATCGTCCATTTATTTTCCAGAAGCATATCAGATTTATTATACTCTAGAGGTAACATTTTAATGGGGAGGAAGTGGCGGGATTAGGTAGGGGATGGCTAACATATGGTCATTATTCATGGTGACTTCACTGAAACATAGCTAGCTTGATGGCTGGTGGCTGCTTCCAGCAGACCAGGGCCCTCAGCTTCATGGGTCCGTGGCTTAAACATTCATTTATTCATTTAACCAATATTACGGAGCACTGTCTGCTTGCTGTGCATCGTTCTAGGTGCTGAATATGCTGCAAGGAGAAGGCAAACTTCTTGCCTTTTTTTTTTTTTTTTTTAAGTTAATTAATTTTTTTTATCTTCTTGCCTTTGGAGAGCTGACCTTCTGATGGGACAGTCAGAGCATAAGCATCTAAACAAATGAATGTGTAATATGTCTGACAGTGAAAGAGTTAAGAAAAGGAAAGCTGGATCTGGGCATGGAGAGCGACTGCCTGGGCATGTTGGTGCCATTCGAATTGGACTGGGCAGGGAGGGCGGTAGCATTAAGGCTGAGACCTGAGTGAGGAACCATAGGAAAATCTAGAGCTGTGCTGAATCTCAGTCCCGGCTGGACATGAGAACCACCTGGGGCTTTGGGGAGTTCCCTGGTTGTCCAGTGTGTGTACGCTATGGAGGAGGGTTCAATCCCTGGTCAGGGAACTAAGGTCCTGCATGCTGCAAGGCGTTCCCTCCTCTCCCCACAGAGAAATATGCCAGGCACCAGGCCCTCTGAACATGAACCTCTGGAGCACGGGCACCTGTATTTTTTTTAAGTTCCCTGAGTGATTCTGATGTGTAGCCAGAGTGGAGAACCAGTGGCTTAGGGCAGCTCTGTCCAATAAAAATGCAATTCAAACCACATGTATAATTTTTTTAATTCATGCATTTTTTTGGACTGCACTGGTTCTTCGTTGCTGTGGTCGGGCTTTCTCTAGTTGCAGTGGGTGGGGGCTCTGCTTTGGTGTGCGGGCTTCTCGTTGTGGTGCTTCTCTTACTGTGGCGCACAGCCTCTAGGCACGAGGGCTTCAGTTGCAACTTGCAGGCTCTAGAGTTTGGGCTCACTAGTTGTGGCTTCTTAGTTTTTCCATGGCATGTGCAATCTTCCTGGCCCAGGCACTGAAACCATGTCCCCTTCACTGGCAGTGGAGTTTTTTGGCTATGCAGGTCTTTATTGCTATGCACGGGCTCCTCTCTAGTTGTGTTGCGTAGGCTTCTCACGGCAGTGACATCTTTTGTTATGGAGCACGGGCTCTAGGGCGTGTGGGCTCAGTAATTGCGGCTCCTGGGCTCCAGAGCATAGGCTCAATAGTTGTGGCTTATGGGCTTGGCTGCCCTGTGGCATGTCGGATCTTCCCAGGCCAAGGATCGAATCTATGTCCCCTGCATTGGCAGGCAGATTCTTTACCACCGAATCGCCAGGCAAGTCTGGGAGGTAGATTTTTATATACTGCACCACCAGGGAAGTCCCACATGTATAGTTTTAAACAATTTAGTAGCCTTGTTTAGGGAGGAAAAGGAAACAGGTGACATTAATTGTGGGCTTCCCTAATTGCTCATGGGTAAGGAATCACCTGCCAATACAGAAGAAGTGGAATTGATTTCTGGGTCAGGAAGATCCCTAGAGAAGGAAATGGCAACCCCTCCAGTATCCTTGCCTGGGAAATCCCATGGACAGAGGAGCCTGGCAGGCTACATTCCATGGGATCACAAAGAGTCAGACTCGACTTAGCGACTAAAAAACAACAACAAGGACATTAATTGTAATAATATTTTAATTTACCTAATACATTGAAAATATTATTTCGCCATGTAACCAATATCAAAATTGATTTGTGTGATATTTTACATCTTTTGTACTAAGTCTCTGAGACTCAGTATGTATTTTACATTCCGAAGTGCATCTCAGGACTTCCCTGGTGATCCAGTGGTTAAGAATCTGCCTGCCGGTGTACAGGACGTGGGTGCAGTCCCTGGTCTGGAAAGAGCCCACATGCCGTGGAGCAGCTAAGCCTGTGCACCACAACTGCTAAAGCCTGCACGCCCTAGGGCGCGTGCTCCACAACTACAGCAATGAGAAACCCGTGCACCAAAACTAGAAAAAGGCTACTCACAACAGCGAAGACCCAGAACAGCCAAAAATAAATAAATAATTAAAAAAAAAAAAAACAGAAAAGTGCATCTCAGTTCAGATGAACCACATTGCAAGTGCTCGATAGAAGCTTGTGGCCACTGTATCGGCCAGTACAAAGGAAGAGTTTTCTGAGCAAAAGATCCAGACAGACTCTTGAGTTTTAGGTACAACAGGAGGCAAGTGAGCTGAAGGGGAGTAAAGGAGGGTGAGGGTGGTAACAGAGTCAGGGCCTGGCGTTTTGGATTTTATTTCTAAATGTGATGAAAAGCCGTTGGTCACTTTTAAGGCAGGACATGGTTTGCTGTAATTTACTTCTTTAAAAGACTCTTTGCTGCATTTGAAACAGTCTGCGTGGAGGCCAAAGTGCAGCAGAAAGGCTCAGATATAGGCTATTACATAGACTTGGGTGACACATATAAGGCAGCAGAAATTTAAGAGGTCTTGGGGCAGGTCCTGAAAAGTGTCTGGATCCCCAGTAGATTTGTTGTTGCTGTTATTGTTCAGTTGCTAAGTCATGTCTGACTTTTTGCAACTCCATGGACTGCAGCACTCCAGTCTCATCTGTCCTCCACTATCTCTTGCAATTTGCTCAAATTCTTGACCTTTAAGTTGGTGATGCTATCTAACCATCTTATCTTCTGCCACCTCTGTCGCCTTTTACCTTCAAACTTTTCTAGCTTCAATGTCTTTTCCAATGAGTAGGCTCTGCACATCAGGTGGCCAGAGTATTGGAGCTTCAGCTTCAGTATCAGTCCTTCCAGTGAGTATTTGGGGTTGATTTCCTTTAGAATTGCCCAGTAGATATTCCAATGCATAGCCCATTGGAGTTGCTGATAGACTGAACGTGTCACACATGAGGAAGAGAATAGTCAAAGATGACTCCGAGTTTTGTCATGAGCAAATGATGTGGAGCTAGATTTGGGGTAGGGGGTGGAATTGGGTTTAGGAGGAAAATAAGAGTTAAATTTAAGCATAGACCAATGAACATTGGATGGGTCCTCTAAAATCTAGAATAAATATGCCAGCAAAGACCCGGGGGTATGGAAAAATGTAGGAAGTGTTCCAACAATGGAGATCCTGAAAGCAAGACTATGTCTGTATTGGAGCAAGTATGGAAAAAACAGGAGATAAAACTCACTGCCATAGATTATAGTGGGCCTTGAATGCCAGACTAAGGAATTTGAAATTTATTTGATAGGCAAGGGGGGAGCTATTGGAAATTTCTGAGCAATAACTAATATGATCAGAACTTAACATTAAAATGAAAATAAAATTATAAAAAAATAACTTTACAATGACCGTTCTATGTTTAATAACATGAAAAATGCCCATGAGATAATTTTCACTAAAATTTTAGATTTAGGCTGATTAGAGCCCAGTATTTTTTTTTTTAAATCTCATGTATGAATAAAAAGACTCATATATAAAAAAGGAAACTGGAAGGAACTTTATCAAAATGTTTAATACAGATGGTTTCAGTGGTTAGTAAGACTATAAATAGATTGGTTTTTTTCCTTCTACTTCTCTATATTTTCCAGTTTTTTAAATTGGCCTGTATAACTTTAATTGAGCGCTATTTTTATAGTGCTCAATATATAACTAATTTTATAGTGAGAATAAGTTTAAACTAACAAATGTGTTTAAGACTGGAGGAGTATTTTGAATGGGGAGATTGAAGGTGGGGATGTGGGTTAGGTTCATTGCAGGAGTCCAATAGAAAGCGAAGGGGAGGTTGAACTGGGGCAGGGACCACAGGAGGAGGAAAGGGGAAAATGTATTTTGCCATCGAATGGACACATATGGAAGCCTTACCTCAGACAAGTATAGTGGTTAAGAGAATGGGCCCTGGGGCCAGGTTGCTGGGGTTTGAGTCTGAACTTGGGTCATTTTCTTGGGCAAATCACTCTCTGCTTGTTTACAATCTATAAATCGGAATAATAATTGTACCTACTACATAAGACTGTTCTAGGAAGTAACTGAGTGAATGCGTATTAGCCACTTAGAGCGGTGTTCAGCTCATAGTAGGCGCTCAGTATGTTAGCTCTCTTCTTGTTACTCCCAGGGTAACTAAGGCTGTTACCTCCAACCTTGGTGGGACTGGTGCTGAAGGTGGATGCAGAATGTGTATTGGAGTGGAGTGGATGGACAAAGGTTATTGAAGCATTATTCCTAACAGCTTAATTTTTATAAGAATACATTCGTACATTATACATTATTTATTTTTATTTTTGGCTGTGCTAGGTCTTTGTTGCTACAAAGGCTCTTCTCTAATTGCGGTGATCGGGGTCTACTCTTCGTTGTGGCGTGCCGGCTCCTCATTGCTGTGGCTTCTCTTGTGGAGCACGGGCTCTCGGGCAGGCAGGCTTCAGAAGGTGTGGTTCCCAGACGTTCCCAGGCTCTAGAGAACAGGCTCTGTATTTGTGACACGCAGGCTTAGCTGCTCCTCTGCATGTGAGATCTTCCCAGACCAGGGATCGAACGTGTGTGTGTTTCTTGCATTTGGCTGCCAAATTCTTTACCAATGAACCACCAGGGAAGCCCTACATTATACAGTCTTTTAAAAATCTTAGTAAAGTTTTTTTGAAAATAGGTTGGGCCATCTCAGAAATTGTGAGTTCCCATCATTGAAGAAGTTCCCATAAGTACTACATAGATCATAGGGGGCAGGGACAGGACTGTGACTGCAAATTAGTTTTCATCAGAGGGGTACTGGGTTTTGGTTTTTTTATATATATATATAACTAGATTCATTCCATTAAAGGTACTGTCCTTTATTCTGAGCCCTCTCTAAGGGTTTAGTGTTCAGATAATCTTTATTTTATGAAATATGGTATATATAGACTAGGTTTTTCCCCTGATAACCTTGACAACTGTCTTACTTTTTGGTCTCCAAAATTTTGGGGGAAATTTTATTGGTCTTTGAAATGTAAATTTCTGGGAACTAGAGTTGTGGGGAAAGTGAATAATTTGGTTAGGCTCAATGAGGTGCCCCTGACTCCCCTTCTGACCCTGAGATTCTCTCATTTCAAGGTCCAGGCTGGACCCCTCATCCAATGAGTCATTCTGCAAATGTGAGCTTTGAGCTGGGAGGATTGGGTAAAGATGTGATTGGATCCACTCAGCTCTGCCACTACAGCTGAGTTCTAGTTCTTCAGATATACCCCCCTGGCAGAGACTGTTTTGGGGACAGGTACCATGTGGCCCTTGAGCAAATGATAGCCTCCAACAGCCTCATATTTGAACTGGCAAGTGGAAGAGGAAGGCTCCTGGTGGGGAGACTCTGTATGTGTTGTGGGGCCAGGTCAGTCCAACAGGCTCTCCACTCTAAGGAGCTGATAATATGATACCTTTCATGTATAAAAGACAGTTTTGTTTTCCCTACTTTTCAGAGCCTCAGTTCCCTCGTATATAAAATGAGAGTAAAAGTGATAATAATACAATCTAGGGAACTTCTCCAGTCGGGTTGTCCAGTGGTTAAGACTCTAAGCTTCCAGTGCAAGGGTTGGGGGTTCGATCCCTGGTCAGGGGACTGAGATCCCACATACAGTGTGGCTATATGTACACATACAATCTAACAGCTTCAGAGATGCATCCCTTTCTACTTCCCTCACCTGCATCCAGAGCTGGAAAACAGAATCAGACTCTGAGAGGTAGACATGGGTCAAAAGATAATGGACAAAGCAGAGGTGTACAGAGTTACCTTAAAGAGACAGAACAACTTGCAGACAAATAAGGCCTAATTGTCATGGGACCAGAAAACTAACATATCTACCTACTTTCTGAGAAAGGTCTGTTAGCCCTGGGGAGTTTGGTTTGTTTTTTTTTTTTTTGGCTATGCTGCATGGCTTATGGGATCTTAGTTCCCCGAGCAGGGATGGAACCCAGGACAGCGGTGAAAAGTGCTGAGTCCTAATGACCGGGCTGCCAGGGAATTCCCAGCCCTGGATACTTTTTCAAAGTGGCAAGGGGTCACTGAGGACACAGGTGGCCTGGCCAAGCCTGGTGATTATTCCCTACTGTGGATAAGAGTCACCACTCAGGCTGTGTCCCCAACACTGAAACCCCTTCCCTTAGTTCAGCCCCTCACCCGCCAAGTTCCTTCCGATTCCCCTCTGCCTGCCCCTGGGGAAGAGCCTCCTGGGAGCGAACGTGCTGACTGGGGGCCCCTGGGTGCTTCTGTCTTGTTCACTCAGCACACTGTGTCTCCCACTGTCAGTTAATACTTGGCTGTGTGGGGTGCACCGCTGTCTTGGAGTGCTGGTTCCTTGGTGTGCCCTCAGGAGTGGAGGCACCCCTGGACATGCTGGCTGGGCATGTTTTAGAGACTGAGGAGGCAGGTCCAGGCATGAAGTGCCCTCGCTGAGGTCACGCTGCCCATGTGGCCTTGAAGCTGCCTCCCCAGGCAACACCCGCTCCGTTCCCCTTGCTCCAGTTTCTGCAGTTCCTCTCCCAGTGTTCTTGTGAAGATGAAACCAGTGAGTGGAGGAGAAAGCCCTTTCTAACATGGTTCAGCGTTGTACACACGTACATGACGATCGTCACTTTAAAATGGGATCATGTGTGCGTACATTATGAAAAGTGTAATGTGCCATATGAATTACCATGGTTCTGCTGGAAGCCAAGAACAGTGGGAAATTGACAGTTAAGCTCAAGAGCAATAGCAGATTGCCCCCCCCATCCCACCACCTCCCTGCCCCCTTTTCAGGGTTGCATTGATGACAGGGTCTGGGTTTACCCAGAGGAAGAGCTAAGGTGGGAACTGAACCGTGCTGTGGTTCAGCAGGTGGCTGCCCCCCTGTGACCCCGGCCGAGTCGGGCTGTTGTTGAGGGTAACGAGGGCGCTTGGGACCCTTCATCAGGAGCCCGCTGCAGCCAGCCGGCGAGCTTCCAGTTAAGCTCAAGGGCAGTGCACCCCATCACGTGGCCCACCAGACCCTGAGCTCAGGCTGTTGATTTTCCGGACTGAACCCCAGCAACCCCCAGCTGCTACTGTCAGAGGGGAAGGGGCGAGGGTTAGTGCCTGCTCAACCAGCGCTGACGGATGACGGAGGCCCCTGCCAAGGCTCCCCTCTGAGCTGGATGCACGCTGATGCAGCTCAACTGGAGAGCCTCAGGTGTGCCTTTTTGAGGTGGCACCTTCTAAACGACTTGGATGTGCATTTATATTTAGAAATCACTTGGAGGGGCTTAGAGGAGGGGTGGGGGTGGGAAAAGACGGTATCTGATTAGCTGTGCTGAGTACTGTTCTCAGGGTTTTACATCTTTTCTTTAATTTGCACCTCTCCAAATCCTGGTGGTAGATTTCATTTACAGTTGAGGAAACTGAGGCACAGAAGGCTTAATTTGCCTGTCCAAGATAGTACAGCTGTTAGAATATGGCAGAACTGGGATTTAAACCAGGCAGGAAGTCCAACTGTAGAGTTGGAGCTCTTTTTTATTATTATTGTCCGTTTATTAGGTGTCAGCACACACCTAAGGCAGAGGGAGACTTGTCCAGGCCACACAACTTAGGTGGCAGACCTGGGGTCAGTCCACTGCCAGGGGTCACACTGCTAAATACCAGTCTATTCTACATCCACGGTTGATATTATAATATTCAACCATAATGTATAGCACGATATCCTATTATAGTATAATATTTTATTGTAAGGTTATAACTTATTTAATGAATCCCCTATTGTTGGACATTTAGGTTGTTTCCATGTTTTAGCATTTTAAATAAATGCCAAGTTGTTTTTTTTTAAGAGAGAGAAATGGGAGGAATGTTGTTTGTTTTGCCAGTTTATTTGTTTGTTTTAAAGGATTTAGAGCAGATGGGCTGAGCTCCCTGAGGCTGAAGAGTTGGAGACTTTGAGTTGACTGCTTGAATGGAGAATGAAATTCTGATTAGGAATGGTGCCAGTGTGGAGAGAAGGAAAGAACAGACTCTGTGCTTGAGGCCAGGGACTTGGCATTGCCTCCTGAGATAGAAAATTTGGAATGCATTTCAGAAATATCTGTCATTCCCACTTTGGATATTTTCACGTTCTCTAGCATTTTCCAGCCCAACATCTCGTTGATGTTGTGCAGACACCCGTGGGTGGGGCTGGCAGAGGGTGAGGCCCTTCTTTCCCCCAGATCCGCCAGGTGCAGCCATCCGGAATCTCACCATCTGTCCATCCCATGTCCCTTGCTCCTTCTGCCCCTCTCCAACAATTCAGTCTCCTTTCTGGGGTACTCCGTTCAGTGTCTATGTGCGTGCTCAACTGGTAAGTTGTGTCCAACTCTTGCGACCCCCTGGACTATAGCCTGGCGGGCTCCTCTGTCCATGGGATTTCCCCAGGCAGGAATACTGGAGTGGGTTGCCATTTCCATTTCCAGGGGAATCTTACTGACCTAGGGGTCGAACTCGTGTCTCTTGCATCTCTTGCATTGGCAGGCAGATTCTTTATTACTGTGCCACCTGGGAGCCATATACCCCAGGTCAAGAACAGATAAGGAAGCTTGAGGACATCACGCACGGTAATTATTGTAATGGCCTTTATTGGTTGAGTCCTCCGTCTGGCACTGAGTGCTTTCCAGGCTCCCTCGATTTTATACTCACATCAACTTTATGGGATGGAATCTCTGTAAGACCACCATTTTGTCTGTTTTTTTTTTTTAATGTTAGCCACACCCCTCAACATGTGGGACCTTATTTTGCTGACCGGGAATGGAACCCATCCCTCCAGCATTGGAAGGCAATGTCTTAACCACTGGACCGCTGGGGAAATCCTGAGACCACCATTTTGTAGAGGAGGAAAAGGAGACTTCAAGAGGTTAAGGGCTTGCCCAAGACCACGTGGCCAGGGCCGGGGGCAGCCAGAACTAATCTAACTCCGAAACCACATCGTGTTAAACACTATGTCTACTTTGTAACCTTCATGATGCACTGTAAATAGAGGACACTCTAGCTCTGGGAGGGAGGAATCTTCAGTAAATCAGCAAGAACACGTTCAGTTACCTACATACATGTACATCAGGTGGGCTCACTTGGAGAATGTTGGAATTGCAAAGGATCTTGAGAGTCTCTTCCTACCTTATTTTAAAATTGTAGCAAAGGAGGTCCAGAGATCCACTGACTTTCCTAAGGGCAAGATGGTAGCCCAACCAGATTAGAACTAGAGTCTTCTGATGCCTACCCCATAGCTCCTCAAGAGGCAGGCAGCTCTTGGCTCTACTCTGTGGGGAGGATTGGAGCGAAAGGATGAGTCAGTAGGCAGGTTGAGGGAGGAGGGAGTAGTTTGGCATCACTGGTCAAGGCTGGGGTTCAGGGGCCCTATGGAGGCACGGGGATTAAAATTTTCTAATTGTCCACTCCTGTCTCCAGGACACATCTGAGTTTCAGTTCCCTTGTCCTGAGAAATATGTTCCTGTGCGTGCTAAGTTGCTTCAATTGTGTTCAGCTCTTTGCGAACCTCTGGACTGTAGCCCGCCCACCAGGCTCCTCTGGCCATAGGATTTTCCAGGCAAGAATACTGGAGTAGGTTGCCTTGCCTTCCTCCAGGGGATCTTCCTGATGACCCAGGGATCAAACCTGCAGCTCCTGCAGCTCCTGCATTGCAGGCTGATTCTTTACCACTGAGTCACCAGGAAAGCCAGCCGCCTGAGAAATACAGGAGGGGACAGCTGGCAGGAAGACAACGCGGCCTGATGATGAAGAGCCTGAGCTCTGACGTTAGACACACCAGGATCCATATCCAGGCAACGTGCTTCACCTCTCAGAGCCTCAGTTTCTTTTTCCACAAAATGGGAGTAATAAGTATTTAGCGTATGGGGCCACTGTGAGAAATGAGATAATGCTGGTAAAGAAACTGGCACAAGTTTGTGGAAAAAAGAGAAGAATCTTGGGGTTGTCTGAGTTGGTGGAAAAAAGAGAACATAAAACTGGTAACCAGCTATATGATTTCAACAAAAGGTCGAGTATTTCTTAATTTCATCTGATTCACGATTTTTCACAGGCAGTGTCGGGGGGTGCTCATTCATGTTCCCCACGTGGAGGTGGGTGGTGCTGGTGGTGGGAAACAGCTCTGACCTCTCTTTGGTGAAGAGGGATGGGTGAGTTTCCTGGGCTCAGGAATAACACAAGATTGCTTTTTACTTGCTGTCTTGAAAGGGGTGGGGGAGATGGAGAGGAAGGAGGATTGGTAATATAAACTTGAAATCAGATTTTTTTTTTTTTTGTAAAGTACATGTCCTCAGCTGTGTGACCTCAAGTGAACCTCTCATGGTCTCAATTCTCTCTTTACCACAAGGTCATGGAGATGGCCACATAATAGCCAGTTTACATGCAGCATCTTATTTAATCCTTAAGACCAGCCTGTGAGATAGATGTTACCATCCCATTTTAGATAAAGGAGAAAACTGTGGTTCAGGCAGAGTTAACTAATTTGTCTAAGGCCTCACCGCAGGCAGCCAGCAAGAGGTAGGTCTGTGATTTAAGCCCAGGACTGACACCAAAGCCCATGTACTTTCTGCCCAGGGTAGATTCGGATTTTTTTTTTAATGTTTATTTTATTTATTACTTTTTTATTTGGCTTCTCTGGATCTCAGTTGTGGCACATGGGGCATCTGGTTCCATGACAAGAGATTGAACTGTGCCCCTGCATTGGGAGCATGGGTCTTAGCCGTTGGACCATCAGGGAAGTCCCTAGATTCAGATTTTGTTTGGCCTAAAGCTTATATAATTTGGGGGGCCTGCTTTAAGAACAGTACAAATATCACAAATATAAATGGTACAAGAGTGAATATTTATTTAGATTTTAAAATGAAATCTCGACATACTAGAAAAAAATGTGAAGGCTCAAAAATGTCACAAACATCACAAAATCCAGAAAAATAACAGAACATTTGTGTTAACTACTTGATTCTCCTCTGTGTTACTTTTCCTTACGTATTTTGGCTGCATCTTCCTTTTTTTGTGTCTTCTTATGACAGTCTCCAGAGAGAAAATAAAAAAGATAACCCAGTGTTATCTAGCACAGTTGATTGGAAGTTTTTTTTTAAATTATCAATAGTTTAGAAGTTTATTTCGGCATTACAAGTGACTGGTAATGTCATATAAATATTAGGATTCAGTTCAGTTCAGCTCATTCTCTCAGTCGTGTCTGACTCTGACCCCATGGACTGCAGCAACCAGGCTTCCCTGTAGTTGTCACATTTGGGAGAGTCTCCGTCAGAATTCCTACCGTATGCGAACCATATGATTTTAGGGCGATTTGTGTTTTCTGATGCAGTGATTTATCGAAAATAATCTTCAAATTAGTGATATGTCTTATGCTCTTTGCTGTCAGCTAAATGTTATCTTCATCGATAATCACCGTTTATGACAAATCAGCAAAAAAATATTCTAATCTTTTTCAATAGCTTCCCCTTTCCTACTCCTTGAGATGGAATGAAAATTGTTTACATTAATAAAAGGCTCAAAAAAAAAAAAAAGGCTCATAATTAAACTTCTTTCTCCTAAATCTATGACCTTTTAAAGGGAATTCATTACAAAATACCGGATGTGAAAACATCTAAAGCATTTGGATGATCTGGCCTAGAAAGGGGGAAGGCTGGAGGAAGCAAATAAATAACCACCTTCAAGGATATGAACCTTAATGGACAAGAGTTAGCAGAGTGTGTCTGAGAATTTGATTCTGGGATCTGGGGAGGGGCTCAGGTTAACACATTCTGAAGGCACTTTGAGCAGGTGTCCTAAAATGGATACAGAGAGTAGCAGAGGAATCTGCGAATGTGTGGACAGTTGTCAGCTGCCTTGTCGTGGACTCAAAGTTTGACCCCTGGTCCCCAATTGCTGGGTTTGCTGGATAGAAATGCAGAATCTGGACTGCCCTGGTGGTCCAGTGGATAAGAATCTGCCTGCCAGTGCAGGGGACACAGGTTCCATTCCTGGTCTGGGAAGATTCCACTTGGCGCAGGGCAGTTAAGCCCATGTGCCACGACTACTGAAGCCCCTGCGCTTAGAGCCTGTGCTCTCACAGGAGAAGCCACTGCAATGAGAAGTCCCCACACTGCAACTAGAGAGTAGCCCCTGCTTGCTACAACTAGAGGAAGCCTGCGTGCAGCAACAAAGACCCAGAACAGCCAATAAATAAATAAAAATTAAAATAAAAGAAATGCAGACTCTCAAGCTCCACCCAGAACGGCTGAATCTTCATCTGCATCTTCACCAAGTCCTGGGTGATTCTGCACGGGGGATTGTCTGAGAAACCCTGCACCAGAGACTTTAGCAGAATCTCCCAGATTTACCCCCATCCCAACTTGGCAGCTGGTCTTTTTCCTCTCTGTGTCCTTCACCTCGGGACCTGGCCTGTCTTCTGGTACCCATCCGTTGTGTTGATTCACTGTATTTCTATTTCCTTTCCCACAGGGTGCCAGCTACAGGGCCGTGGGGGTATTCTTCTTTGATTTCCAACCTCTCTCAGTGCCTGGCACACAAGAGTTACCACTATGGGATGTCCACTGGGTGCCAAGAACTTTGCCTGTCTTACCTCCCGTGGTGCTCTTCTCAAGCTTGTAGGCTGAAACAAATACCTCCTCCCCATTTAAAATACTTTTTTAGTTATTTATTTGGCTGCATTGGATCTTAGTTGCAGCCTGTGGGATCTAGTTTCCCCACCAGGGATCGAACCCAGGATCTGTGCATTGGGAGCTCCGAGTCTCCAGTGGACCACCAGGGAAGTCCCCAAATACCCCTATTTTATGCATGAAGAAACTGAGACCCCATCACCTGTCTAGGGTCATGAGTGGCAGAGCTGGAAACCAAGGAGTGTCTGATTCCAAGGCTTTCAGTAGGGGATCAGTAAATGTTACTTACTGACTTGATTATCCATTCAAGCATTCATACATGTTTTAATTTATTCACTGAAGAGACTCAGGGGAAGACAAAGAAGAAGAGCATAGAAGCTACTTCCTCCTGGTGAACTATTTTTAGAACAGGTGCTGGGTGGTGTCAGCCTTCCAGGGGCAGGGAGTTGGGCTGCCCAGGAGGCCCCCAGCCAGTCCAGCCTTGGGAGAGGGGACACGCTACTCCACCACCGCCCCGCCCCTTTAAATGTCCTCCATGACTCAGCAAAGAAACCATGGGTCTGAAATCAGAGATGAGGCCGAAAAACCCTCAAAAATGTTGTCTTTTCCTGGAGGAATGTCTTTTTCATGTTGCTCATTCCTCTGCCAGGGAATCCAGGAAGCCTTTGGCCTGTGGTCAGCTGTGACAGACCCCCCCGCCTGTCTGATTTCCTGGGACTCACCCCTCCTCCTCCCGCCTTCTCCCCAGGCCTGGGGACAAGGTCAGTTCTTCTTCTGTGGTCTCTGGTTTGAGGCTGCAGGGGTCTTGTCCAGTCCAAGTCTCCTTAGCTTGTCCTTGAATCGTTAAATCTAGATCCTAGGCGCAGATTCCCTGGGTTCAAATTTGGCCTCCTCTTACTAGCTGTGTGACCTTGGGCAAGTCATTTCACTTCTCAGTGCCTCAGTTTCCTCCTCTGTAAAGTGAGGATAACAATAAATTTGAGAATTAAGATAATTAATTTATTTAAAACATCTAGAACCACAGTTGACATACAGTATATATAACTTGCTATGTAAATGTTGTTATCATGAATTACAAAGCAGATATTAATACCCGGAGGAGACATGAATGAACTCCTGCTAAACGTCTTTTCTTTGCATTGGTTCTAATCTCACCCCAGATGTGTGTGAACTCTGTTCGATCCCTGGGTCAGGAAGATCCCCTGGAGAAGGGAATGGCAACCCATTCCAGTATTCTTGCCTGGAGAATTCCATGGACAGAGGAGCCTGGCGGGTTACAGTCCATGGGGTCACAAAGAGTCAGACACGACTGAGCGACTAAGGCAGAGAGCTAAAGGGGGCGACAGTAAATGAGGGAATACATGAATACATTAGAAAGCTCCAAGGTGACCTCTGAAAATGAGATTCTTGTAAATGGATACGAGGCATGACTCAGTGGATTGTTGGTTTGGGAATAACCACATTCATCCTAGGAGGGGGTGGCCCTCTTCTGAGAATGTCCAATCTTGGGAGACAGACCTACTTTCTAAGGGATAGTTCCCGGATCGACTGAGAAATTCAGTGCGGAGGTATACTGGCATCAGGGGAAGAAGAGAGTAATTCCTGGGTGAAGGGGGACTTGTGGCTCTCAGCCCGGGAGGTGTTTTATAGCCACCTGGGGATAAACATACAAACCTGGGCCCCAGGCCTAGAGATTCGGGTCTCCAGGTCTTGGAGTGAAGCAGGGGTATCAGAGTTCTTCACAAGCCTGGGACTTCCCTGACAGTCCAGTGAGTGGTTGGAGTTCGGCACTTTGACTCCTGTGGCCTGGGTTCAGCCTCCGGTCGGGGAACTGAGATCCCAACAAGCTGTGCAGAGTGGCCAAAAAAAAAAAAAGAAAGAATTCTTCTCAAGCTCACCAGGTGATCAGGTGTGAGGCCAAGCAGTAAACAGAGACAATGTAATAATGACAGCATATACTATAAACTGGACATCAGAGATGAATTGCCCTGTCTCAGAACCACCCCTGCGAGCGGTTTATACCATCCCCATTTTATAGGTAAGAATACTGAGGGTCAAGGTCGTACAGAAGAGCTTCTATTTAAATCTAGGTTTGAGTCGAAAGGCCTAATATAAATATTCATATATCTTCTAAATTGAGGTATAGTTGCTTTATAGTATTGTGTTAGTTTCTGCTGTCCAGCCGAATGAATCAGTTATGTATATATACATGTACATATATCCCCTCCCTTTTGAACCTCCCCCCACCCCATTCCACCCCTCTAGATCATCGCAGAGCACGGAGCTGAGCTCGCTGCGATATGCAGCAGCTCTCCACTCCACTCCGCAGAAGGTCAGCCTGGGAGAAACTTCCCAGAAATTGACATTAAGATCCTCTGCTCTGATGTAAACTATAAAATCCATAATAACGGTCAGAACAGAGGTTTAAACTGATTTAAAGAGCTCCAGAGGCTTAGGGAGCCAAGGAAGTCTTGCCCTTAACCCTTGGCCTCTATTAACATATCTACAGAAAGAATGCGTCAATGGGACTGGTGGGGATGGTGCTTAGGCTGAGGGAGAGGACCCACCCCTGCTGACCTCTGGGAGCATCCTGATCTGGTCTCAGCTTTCTTTAAAAAAGAAAAACGTGTTTATTTATTTGCACCTGGTCTTAGTTGTGGCACGTGGAATCTTTAACTGTGGCATGTGGGATCTAGTTCCAAGACCAAGGATCGAGCCTGAGCCCCCTGAACTGGGAATCTTAGCCATTGGACCACCAGGGAAGTCCCTGGCATCAGCTCTTCGCTTCTGCTTTCTTCCTTCTCATCCCACCTCTCTGGCTGTTATTTCCTTCGGAATCTCCTATTTCTCTACTTACCCCTTGAAATGTGGCATATCTCTGCATTCCACTCCACCAGGTTTCCTAGGTGGCAGCTTCCAGTCCGAAGTTGGGCTGCCTGTGCTGAGGACTTCAGAGTTTTGTATCCCTGACGTCCATACTCAAGACATCAAGGTCAAGGCCGAGGAGAGAGGACGGTATCATCAGCTAGGACCAGAGTTCACAGTCCAGCTGGGTACATCTTGGCTGTGGACCTTAGAAGTTATTTTATTTTTTTTTAGTCTCAGTCTCTTTACCTGTGAAATGGGATAGTAACACCTATCTTAAATGATTGTTGTGAGAGTGAAAATAGACTTGGTATTCCAGGCACACAGTAAGAACTCTGTAAAGGGCATCTATTTATTATGTCTAGTTAGTGTGGGACTTTATGTGAATATGGAGACTTCAAAGGGTCTTTCCCTCTAAATCTGTTCTTCCACATAGATTCCTAATCTGAAGAAATAGAAACACCTTTCATCAAATTGTCAAAGCCAGATTCCGGATGGTCAGCCTGGACTATTTCCCCGGCCACCATCCAAATGGCTACTGACTTTTAGTGTTTCTGTATCCTGTATGTCTCCTGTTATCATAAGCTGTCCTTGCAATTTCTCACGAAGTTATTACAAGACCTCTTAACTGCTCACTCAGCTTGCTCCTTCCTAAACTCCGAACGCTTCTGTACTCAGGCTTCAGTCCAGATGAAAACCCTTTAATAGCTCTCCTTTGCCTTTGGAGCACAACTCAGATACTGCTGCAGCCACAAGGCCCTTCATGGTCAGCCCTGCTTTCTGTCTAGCCTCTGTTCCTGCCGCCATCCTTTCTTGGGCTATACCTGCTGGCTATGCTGAACCACATACCAAATATTCATTCCAGTTTCACTAAGCATCACTAAGTCTTTGCTAGAAGACCGCACATAGACACACACACACACACAGAGGCTGGAGCAGGTACGCTTCTCCTGAGGTTTCTGTCTGTTTTTCCAACAAGACTCAACCCGCAATTCCCCTTCAGCATCTCTGGGTACCTGGTACATGGCAGTTGGAGGCGTTCCTCATAAAGTGTGACACTGCTTGCTGTGGGCCACGCTCAGGTCTGTACACCTTACATCCTCATGCCTCTCTGAGGTCTGTATGCTTCTTTTATCCATTCTGTTAAATTTGTTGAGCACTTTCCTCTGGTCCAGCCCTGGTGCCTGCATGTGGCAGGGTTAGGAGGTAGGAATGTCCGGGGTGAGAGAAGGGGTTCCTATTTATCTAGAAAGGTCAGGAAATGTCTCTGAGAAGGTGAACAGTGAGACAAGTGAGGAAGGGAGCTGTGTGGGAATCTAGGGGAAGGGTGGTCCAGGCAGATGGAATAGCCAGGACAAAGGGATCCCTAGCCCCTTTGGACGGATGAGGAAGCCAAGAGTCTAGGTTAAGTCATCCAGAATCACAGAGTAACTGGCCGAGCTGGGTCTTAAACCCCAGTTCAGTAACTCCTGACTCTCAGTCTGGGCCATTACTCTACATGGTCTTTTGGGGAGACAGTGGGCGCCTTGGCTGAGGGCGGGCTGCTCCGTTCACTGTGCCACACTCCGGCTGGAGTCTGACTTCCCACATCAAGTATGGCTTTTGCAGATCGGCATCGGCTCATCTGCGGCTCTGTTTCTCTGTTTTGTCCATCCGTTTCTTTCCCTGGTAGTTACTGGAGACAGTGCAGTTGTGTCTCCTCCCCCAGCAGCTTCAAAAAGCACACTTTCTCGGATACTTCCCTGTTGGTCCAGTGGCTGAGACACCAAACTTCCAACGCAGGAGGCCTGGGTTCAATCCCTGGTCAGGGAACTAAATCCCATCTGCCCCAGCTAAAAGATCCTGCACTGAATCTAATAAATTGAAATCAAGACCTGGCACAGCCAAGTAAATAATAATAATAACAACGCTTTTTCCTGCAAAGGTGAGGACCAGACCCTGGATTATGGTAACTTGGCAAAAGCAAACTCCCCCTGGCTGGTCAGTAGTCAGAGTGGCCTCTGTGTCTCTGTATCTCATCCCACAGCTCCTTTTCGACTTCAGCAGAAGAACTGAGGCAGGTGTCTCTGCAGAGGTGGTGTACGAGCTGGCCTCGAAGGACATAGAGCATTTTAGGAGCAGTGGGGAGATGGGGTTTTAGACTAAAAGAAGTGTGTGAGCTAAGTAGAAGCATCCATGTTAGACCCTTCAGTGGCCCAGGAGTATAAGTGGGGGTAGGTGGAACGTAGGAGAGTGTTGTTGAAGAGGAGATAAGACTGGAGAGAGAATTTAGGGTAGATCATGGCAAGCTTTTTTTTTTTTTAAATGGCTGACTTTGCCTGTCCATTTCAGATAAGAGATCTGGATTTTGCCCTGTAGACTTAGAGATTTTAAGGTTTAAAGAAGCAAAGGAAGTGTATGTGCATTCCTGACGTTTTGAAAGAGTGCTTGGGCAATCCTGGGAACTCAGGCTGAGAGGGTGAATGGAGGTGGAGGACCGTGGGAAGAGAGCACTGCAGGAGTGCGCAGCTTTGGCAAGCGGGCTGCAGGCTAGAGTGGAGGGACCAGATTCCAGAGACGGCTGGAAGAAGAGGTAACAGGATCGGCTGGTAGGTTGTTGTGGAGCCTCAGAGACAGAGGAGCCGAGAAAGAATACTGTCCACATTTCAGCTTGGGTGAAACAGTGGGTCATGGTTCACGGAGGACAGGTTTTGAGCATCTTGTGTTTGAGGCGTCTGTGTGACATTTCGTAGGCGGTATGGGCTGGGAGTTTGGGATGGAGGTGAGAGCTGGAGAAGCGTGGGAGCTGAGGCTGAAGGAATGGAGTGAGGTCTAAGAAGTGTGCTAGGTGAGAAGAAAAAATCAGTACGGAAGAGAAAAAACCAGTACCAGGTCGTAAGCCCTGGAAGATGTTTGTACTTCCAGAGGCTGGTGAACGGAGGAGCCGGGGGTGGGGGACTGTGGATGAGTGTTTTGATTAAGGCATCCCTGGAACTGTTTGACACACCTCAGTGTCTGATGGTAGGTGATAGAGGACACATTTCAGGGAGGGCACATGGACCAAGTCTGGGTTATCTGCTTAGAGGCACTCAGACCAGCCAGTGGTGCTTCCGGTCAGCCTGGGGTTATTTCCATGGCCTCTGTGCAGGCTGCCTCTTCCTCTGAACACACCCAGCTTCCCACTGCTGGGGGTGGGGCTGGGGGGTAAGTGGGGGGAGTGGGGGGTGGGGGGAGAAACTCCTGAAAGTGGAGATCCTGACCTCTCCCCCATTATTCTCCAGGAAGCTCAGCCCAGGGCTTTGCACCCTATAGAGCACCAGGTGTGCGTGCAGAATGACCAAGCAGAACGGGTGGCAGCGGGGAACCCAGTCTGCTGATTCTCCTTGAGTTCCTTTTTAAGAAGAACATACCATTTGTGGGATGAGTCTCCTGAATTTTGAGTTGCTTCAGGCTTGCTCCTCCCTTCAGTTCCTCCATCCATTCTAGATCAGATTTCCCCGTGTAAATAGCCACTAGAAGTTTAGGACTTTGAACATGGGATTGGGAGGCTTCCAGCCCTCTTCATGCATAACCTTATTTACATTACAACAAGTCTCTGAGGCTTTCTCCCAGGACACATAACAAGTTAAGTGACAGAGGTGGGTTTCAGGCCCAGGTCTAACTCAAAAGACCTTTTGCTCTCAATCATTCATGCTAAGGCCTCCCTAGGTAAAAGGTGACCATATAATTTATTATTCAATCGGAAACACCTTTTTTTCGTATCTATTTATTTTGGGGGGCTGTTGCAGGGCTTAGTTGCAGCACGTGGGATCTTCAGTCTTCATTACAGTATGTGGGATCTTTTAATTGCAGAATGCAAACTCTTAGTTGCAACATGTGGGATCTAATTGCCTGACCAGGAATCAAACCCAGTCCCCTTGCACTGGGAGCGCAGAGTCTTAGCTAGTGGACCACCAGGGAAGTCCCAAGTCTAGAATGCTTTTTAAAAAGTTTTATTGAGATATAATTTTCATATCATAGAATTCACCTATATAAAGTGCACACCTCAGTGGTTTTTAGGATATTTATAAACTTGTGCAATCATCACTATAATCTAATTTTAGAACATTTTCATCATCCCCAAAAGAAATGCAGTACCCATTAGCAGTCAGTCCTCATCAGTACCACCACCCCAGACCTAGGCTGACCACTGATCTATTTTCTGCCTCCATAGATTTGCCTATTCTAAACAATTCATATAAATGGAATCATACGATGTGTGGGGTTTTTGGTTGACTTCCTTCTCTCACCATAATGCTTTCAGAGTTCATTCATGTTGTACTATGCATCAGTGCTTCATTCCTTTGAATGTTATTTAATTTAATTAATTAATTTATTTTTTGGCCATGCTGCAGGGCATGCAAGAAGTTAGTTCTCCAGCCCTCACCCCCTGCAGTGGAAGCTGGATTCTTAATCCCTGGCCCACCAAGGAGGTCCCTTCATTCCTTTTTATGAATGTCTCAGTGATCTTCCATTGTCTGAATACCACTCATTAGACCATTCTCGAATATGATTCATTATATCTGTTCATATGTTGATGGACATTTGATTGCTTCCATTTTTTGGCTATCATGAATAATAATGCTCTGACATTCAAGTTTTTGTGTAGATGTATGTTTTTATTTTTTCTTGGGTATCTACCTAGGAGTGAAATCGCTAAGTTATATGGTAACAGTCTGTTTAACATTTTGAGGAACTGCCAAGTTGTCTTCCAAAGTGGCTACACCATTTTATATTCCCATAGCAGTGTAGGGGGGCTCCACTTTCTCCATATCCTCAGCAACAATTGTTATTCCAATCTGGGACACTTTTGAGAATGAAAGGGTGCATCATTTATAATCATACTAGGACAAATGCTACTAACTGGAACATAGTCTACTTAGATACAAAAAAATTTAGAAGATTCAATTCCTGATTTCAGAGAACTTTCTGGCCACATGATGAGTCAAAGCCCCCAAAGCCACATACTTGAGTCAATTAAAGAATCAAGTAAAGGTAAATTATTAAGAAGGAAAGCAAAGTACATTTTGTTTCCCCCAGAAGATTGTGTTCCCTTTAAGAGAAAAGAGCTGTCTTTTATTTGTTCTTGTATTGGTCATGGCCTCAGGAGGTTCTTGGCATTTGATCGGGTGTCAGTGAAGATCTGTGGAATAAATGAATGAATAAGAGAATAAATGATACAAACACTCTTGGCGGAAATGTTTAGGAAAAAAAAAAAAAGGAAGAAAAGGTCACCTGGGGACTTCCCTGACGATCCAGTGGCTGAGACTACGAGCTCCCAATTCAGGGTACCCGGGTTCCACACCTTGTTAGGAAACTAGATCCTGCATGCCACAACTAAAATTCGACACAGTCAAATAAACAAATAATATTTTTAAAAAAGAAAAGTCACCTGGCTTGGATTTGTGTGTTTGGAAAAAGTGTGGATCTTTTCTGCTCATTAACAGCACTTGTTTAGTCACTCAGACATATCCGACTCTTTGTGACCCCCATGAACTGCGGCATGCCAGGCTTCCCTGTCCTTCATTATCTCCCGAAGTTTGCTCAAACTCATGTCCAGTGAGTAGGTAATGCCATCCAAGCATCTCATCCTCTGTCGTCCCCTTCTCCTCCCGCCCTCAGTCTTTCCTAGCATCAGTCTTTTTCAATGAGTTGGCTCTTTGCATCAGGTGGCCAAAGAATTGGAACTTCAGCTTCAGCATCAGTCCTTCCAATGAATATTCAGGACTGATTTCCTTTAGGATGGACTCGTTAAATCTCCTTGCAGTTCAAGGGGCTCTCAAAAGTCTTCTCCAACACCACAGTTCAAAAACATCAATTCTTGGGCACTCAGCTTTCTTTATAGTCCAACTCTCACATACATAAATGACTACTGGAAAAATCATAGCTTTGACTAGACGGACCTTTGTCGGCAAAGTAATATCTCTGCTTTTTAATATGCTGTCTAGCTTGGTCATAACTTTTCTTCCAAGGAGCAAGCATCTTTTAATTTCATGGCTGCAGTCACCATCTTCAGTGATTTTGGAGCCCAAGAAAATAAAGTCTCTCACTGTTTCCATTGTTTCCCCATCTATTTGTCTTGAAGTGATGGGACTGGATGCCATGATCTTAGTTTTTTGAATGTTGAGTTTTAAGCCAGCTTTTTCACTTTCCTCTTTCACCTTCATCAAGAGGCTCCTCAGTTCCTCTTCGCTTTCTGCCACAATGGTGGTGTTATCTGCATATCTGAGGTTATTGATTTTGGAAACTTAAACTGGATTTTGCCAGTGTGAATGACTGACAAGAGGTGAACGAAAGGCCTTCCACACAGGGGAGTTGCCTGAGCAGGAAGTCTGGAACCACAGCCATGTCTTTATCCTACAAACTTTAGGAATATATCCTACAAACTTTATCCAAACAAACTTTAGGAATAAATGTGATACCTACTCCCAGGAGTTTCCGATCTTTGGGGAATACAATGAGCACAGTTTGTTCAGTTCAGTAGCTCAGTCATGTCTGATTCTTTTGCAACCCCATGGACTGCAGCACACCGGGCTTCCCTGTTAATCACCAGCTCCTGGAGCTTGCTCAAACTCAAGTTCATCAAGTCGGTGATGCCATCCAACCATTTTGTCCTCTGCTGTCCCCATCTCCTCCTGCCTTCAGTCTTACCCAGCATGAGGGTCTTTTCCAACGAGTCAGTTCTTGTATCAGGTTGCCAAAGTATTGGAGCTTCAACTTCAGCATCAGTCCTTCCGATGAATATTCTGGACTGATTTCCTTTAGGATTGATTGGTCTGATCTCCTTGTTGGTCAAGGGACTCTCAAGAGTCTTCTGCACCACAGTTCAAAAGCATCAATTCTTCAGTGCTCGGCTTTCTTTATGGTCCAACTCTCATATCCATACATGACTACTGGAAAAACCATAGCTTTGACTTTGTCAGCAAAATGATGTCTCCGCTTTTTCATATGCTGTCCAGGTTTGTCATAGCTTTTCTTCCAAGGAACAAGCATCTTTTAATTTCATGGCTGCAGCTGTAACACCCTTTTACTGGTTGTATGCCTTTGGATAAGTCCATTCCCTCTCTGGGTGTCATCAACCTTTTTGGCTCAAAATTTCTGTGAATCTTTCAATCTTACAACCTTGGAAGTTTCTGGAATTGGTGGGCCAGGAGCTAGGCCTTAAAGGAGAGAGGTAGATTTGAAGGAAGGAGCAAGATGCCAGTGTTGGGTGATAAGGCTCTGAGGTGGGCTGGAGTGTTCCAACTGAGATAAAATGGGATAGGGTGCCTTGGCTCTCTCGAAGAACTTTAAAAGGCAGGCTGGTTGACTTTTAAATTTGACTGATAAGCAGGTCCTTGGACTGGAGATGAAAGGCGTGTCTGTGAGAGATTAATCTGATGGCTCTGGGCCATGGATCCTGAATCTATCTGGAAGCAGGGTGAAGACCTTGAGCCTCTGAGGGAGGCTTCTGTAATTGTAATGAAGCCCTGGCCTTTCAGAAGAAGGGTTTGAAACTCCTTCGGGGTCAGTCTTATGATATATATGGCTTCCATGGAGTTTCATTTTCCTTAACCATTAATAACTTAAGCCATTATTTTTATATTTTAGCAATTAGGACTGTATTATGGAGCTCATGCCAACTGTACATACATTTTAAAGACAGAGTATTAGACTTTGGGCTTCCCTAGTAGCTCAGTGGTAAAGAATCCACCTGCTAATGCAGGAGACTTGAGACTCGGGTTCGATCCCTAGGTCAGGAAGGTCCTCTGGAGGAGGAAATGGCAACCTACTCCAGTAGTCTTGCCTGGACAGTCTCATGCATAGAGGAGCCTGACAGGCTACAGTCCATGGGGTGGCAAAGAATCAGACATGATTGAGCAACTGAGCATGCATGCATTAGACTTCCAGGTTTGCAGAAAGCAGTTTTAGATTATGCAAAAGGATTCTTCAGAGAGATGAATTCTCTCTGCTGTGAAGGGGGTTTGCTTTGTTTTTTTTTTTTTTTTTTTTTTTTGGATGTGGACCATTTTTAAAGTCTGTATGGAATTTGTTACAGTACTGCTTCTGTTTTAGGTTTTGGACTTTTGGCCCTGAGGCATGTGGCATCTTAGCTCCCCAACCAGGAATCAAACCAGCACCCCCTGCAATGGAAGGTGAAGTCTTGTTTTTTATTATTAATTAATTAATTTGTTGGCTGTGCTGGGTCTTTGTTGCTGGGAGAGGGCTTTCTCTAGTTGAGGAGAGCAGGAGCTACTCTCTAGTTGTGATGCATGGACATCTCACTGTGGTGGTGGTCTCTTGTTTCGGAGGAGCACAAATTCTAGGGCACTCGAGCCTCTGTAGGTGTGGTGCCTGGGCTCCACAGTTGCGGCTGTTAGGCACTAGAACACTGTTAGGCTCAGTAGTTGGCGCAGGGCATAGCTGCCTCGAGGCCTGTGGGATCTTCCTGACCCTGGGATCGAACCCATGTCCCCTGCATTGGCAGGCATATTCTTAACCACTGGACTACTAGTGGCAAATTTTGAGAAATTTGCCAAAAGTCTACCAGAGGAATAGGAATAGTAGGATCTAAGTGAGCTTCAGGGAATGGTTTTATTGGACCAGGTAACTAATTTGGTATAGGAAACTCAATAAAGGAAGAAATCTAAGATGGCACTAGAGCTTAAAATCTGAGGACTCTGAAGAAAGATGATGCTATTCATTTAAAAAATGTACAAGTTAAGGGGACTTCCCTGGCAGTCCAGTGGTTAAGATTCTCAATGGCCAGTGGAGGGGGTGCAAGTTTGATTCCTGATTACGGAACTGAGATCCCACATGCCACACTGTGTGGCCTTAATTAATTAATTAATCAATTAATTAATTAATTAAAAGAAATAATTAATGCCTTTAAAAAATGTACAAGAGAGGGGTGGGAAGATGATGATCTACCTTGAGAACATTGGGCGCTGGTGGCCTTGAGAACACAGGATGGCCACGTAAAGGGAACCAGTAACCTTTGGTCTTTTTCAGCCTCTGCTGAAGCCTTCAGAGTTCTGTCCAGTGGCTTGGCATCCTTGGCACTTTGCTTAATTTACTTTCAGTGCATCACTACTAAATAAGATGTTCACTGTAGGGTTTTATAGATGCCCTATATCAGACTAGAAAAGTTTCCATCTATCCCTACTTTGACAAGAGTTTTTTCTTATTGTAAATGGATGTTGAATTTTATTAAAAACTTTTTTGGCATCTGTTGATATGATCATATGGTTTTTCCCCCTTTAATCTTTTAGTGTAATAAAATATAGTGATTCTATTCAAAATAAACTATGCATTTTTTGTATAAAGTCAATAACATATCACCTTTTTTATATATTGCTGGAGTCAGTTTGCTAATATCTTGCTTAGGATTTTACATTCATGTTCATAAGTGTGATTGTCTTTTCTCATATTGCACTTGTTGGAATCAAAATTATACTAAAAATGAGTTGAGATGTGAACCCTCTTCTTATAGTCTCTGAAAAAGTTTGTATTGAAATTTCTTTTTCCTTAAATGTTTGGTGGAGCTCTTTGCCTATTTGCTATTGAAGGGTATCCTATCGTGTGCATGAGAGTAGAGAAAGGAACTTTTATTTTGGGAGTGAAAATAGCTTATACAATGAGGAAAATTTACTGTCTCACACATCACAAAAAGCCCAGTGGTAGGTGGTTCCAAGATTGGTTAAATCAGCACCTCAACAACATTAGGGGGAGAAATTCATTCTGATCTTTCAGATGTCGTTCTCAGGTGTCAGCTCCTTCCCTCATTGTTGCAAGGTGGCTGCAGCTGCTCTGGACATCACAGCAACATGGTTAAGGGTGTGGGTTCTGTAGCCAAACCTGGTTTCAGATCCCATAGGTATCTGATATTGGGTAAATTGCTTAACCTCTCTGTCATATGGGATGGTAAAGTCCGTTACCTCAGAAGTTTAATATTATATGGATTAAATGAATTAGTTTTTTAAACTCTTAGAATCATGCACTTCGAATCATAGTAAGCACCCAATAAATTTTAGCATGCCTTACTCCATTCTCACATAAGGCAGAAATGAGTCTTTTTCTTTTGCACTGCATTTATTGAAGCCCCTTAACACTTATTTCACACCTTATGGTCAGAATATGACAACAACTACCCATTCCTAAACCAGCTATGGAATTGTCTTGGTTTGGTTTAGAATAATTTAGGTTTAACCTCTGAGACAGAGGAGTGTCCAGCCTCTCCTGAAATAGTCATCTGATATCACAACAAAATCTGGGTTCTGTTTGCAAAGCTGAAGTTGGGGTGGTGATAGTGGGGGTTTTGGGGGTCACACAAAGAAGGGCAAGGTAAGATTCCCCATCCCTGCTGGTTCTCCATGATATTCCTTTGAATCACCCCTTAGATTTGCTTGGTACTTCACAGTTTACTTAGTAGGGTTTTTTTTGTTTTTGTTTTTAACATTTATTTATTTGGATGTGCCAGGTCTTAGTTGTGGCATGCAGAATTTTTAGTTGGGGCGTGTGGGATCTAGTTCCCTAACCAGGGATCAAACCCCAGTCCCCTGCATTGGGAACTCAAAGCCTTAGCCACTGAACCGCCAGGGAAGTCCCAACTTAAGTGTTTTTTAACCAGTGCTTTATTTCATCTGGTCTCAGAACCATCCCCTAAGCAGTTTGAGCTCTTGTTATCCCCTTTTATAGATGGGGAAACTAAGTTCCCAGAGTTAAAGCACTTGCTTGGTTCTGGGTTTATAGCTGGCACAGAACAAGGTCTTGGGACTTAAATTGAGGTCTTTGGGTTCAAAATTCTGCCTTTTTTTTTTTTTTTGCCAGACCACGGGGCATGTGGGATCTTACTTCCTCCAACCAGGGATCAAACCCATGCCTCCTGCAGTGAAAGCGAAGAGTCCTAACCACTGGACCGCCAGGGAATTACCAAAATCTGCTGTTTTCTTCCTCTTCCATGAATTCCCAGTTGTCTGTCATTCACATGATGCCCTCACAATTGCCATATCCTACTTCATATTTTCAAAATTAATAGTTTTTCATTAAATAAATGTATCTTAAAAGGAAGCTTGATAAAGGCCCAGTTTTGATGTTCTGGTGCACATACAACTTTTGAATGAGCACAAAACTGTTACAAATACATTGACTCAGGATTATAACTCGTGCTCTGGTGCCCGACTGCATTCGAATCCCCACTCTGATGAGGTAGCACGTGCAGCTGCTTTCCACCTCGATGCCCGTGGACCTCACAGTTGAGGGTACAGCAGTCCCCCTGGTCCAAGCCCCCAGCCTTGTGACTTTGCCTGATGGCTCTTTCCATTGTCAGGACCCACTGTGCCCGCTGCCGTCCAGGAAAGCTGGAAGTTCTGGTGCTTAATTCCAGACCTGCCTCCACGCGCAGCAGCCTTCAACCATGTGATTATTGTGCTGGTGTTTTTCTCACATCCAGTTTGTCTCATTCATGCATTCATTTATTCTTGCAAAAAAAAAAAAAGTTTAAACACTTATTATGAACCAGGCACTATTCTGTTTCGGTGGGGTGGAGTAGACAGACTGCAAACAGAACATGGAGGTGAGGTGTAGTCTATGTCAGTGATTAGTGGTAAGCAGAAGAATCGAGCAGTGAAGGGGCCCGGGGGCAATCAGGGTTGGAGTAGGGTGGCCAGGAAAGGCTGTAGGAGAAATGTGACTTTAGTCAAAGCCCAAAGGCAGGGCCATGGGGGCCCGGGGGGCAGAACATGCCAGGCAGATGGAACAGCAAATACAAAGGGAACATGTAGCCTGGTATGGTCCAGGAGCAATAAGGAGACCAGTGTGGCCAGAGCAGGGTGAGTGAGAGACATTTGCGTGAGTGAATGGAGAGCCTGGGGGTTGAGATTAGACCGGAGGGGGCATGGGTGGACCAGGGATGCCCGTTAGGAGCCACCATCCCAATCCAGACAACAGATGATGCCGCTTAGACCAGGGTGGGAGAAGCAGAAATAGAGAAAAGGCAAGGACTGGAGATGTATTTTGGACATAGAACCAACCAGAAATGAGTAATGCTTTGGATGTGGGAGACCAGTCAGGACAAGGAAGAATTGATTTTGGACCAGGGAGGTGGCAGAGGAAGAGAAGAAAAGAGGGTGGAATTTTATAGATATTTTGAAAGTAGACTCTTCCATGGTCTGCTGATGGGTGGATATGGGAGTTGAAAGAGAGTAGTCAAGAATGACACCCAAGTGTTCTGGCCTGAGCAGCTGGAAGGATGGAGTTGCCACGTGCTGATATGGGGGAAGCTGGTGGGAGAAGGAGGTTTGTTGGAGGAAAGCTGAGGATCTCCGTTTTGGAGAAGTTGGGTCTAGAGGTGCCTTCTGGACATCCGTGTGAAGTTGTCAAGAAGGCAGCCTCCTGAGTAAAATAGAAACAGCAAACAGGTCAGCTCCTGTGCCCGTTCTGATTTGGTAGCACTGTTGACATTTTTAAGGTCCGTCCGGACTCACTGGGAGTGTTCTGATCAATAGTGGAGCCTGTCTCGGGAGCTGAGTAAACAAATCATGGTGAACACTGGTTGTAAGATGTTCCACTGTAGGGTGGGAAGAAAATGTGAAAAATTCTGATCTATGTATTTTTGTCTTATTCTTCATATTTTTTTCGTGTGTTGTATAATGGACATAATATGTTAGAGCAGCAGGTTTGGACATAGTTTCTAAATTAAGTCTTCTATATCTACTGGAAGAGTATGCTCAGTTTTTACTGAGGAATGGATGAACAAGAACTTTTGAAGAGTACAGATCTAAAATATTGTACAGCAGATGCTGCAAATAGTGACCTTGATCACTGTAAGCCCTGAAGTGTCTCCTGAGTCCTCAAAAAAAATTATGTTTGGGTTTTTCTTTTTTAATTTGTAAAATAATTTATTTATTTATTTTTGGCTGTGCTGGGTCTTCCTCGCTGCTCGGGCTACTCTCTAGTTGCGGTGCACAGGTTTCTCATTATGGTGGCTTCTCTTGTTGCGGAGCAGGGGCTCGAGGGCTGTCAGGCGTCTGTAGTTGCCGCATGTGGGCTCAATAGCTTCGGCTCCCAGACTCTAGAGCACAGGCTTAGTAGTTGTGGTATATGGGCTTAATTACTCTGCAGCATGTGGGATCCTTCCAGACCAGGGATCAAACCCATGTCTCCTTCATTGGCAGGAGGATTCTTTACCACGGAACCACCCAGGAAGCCCCCAGTTTGGTTTAGTGCTTGATTTTTCCACTCAAAAATATACATTCAGAACACAACATCATTAGGCAATATTTCTACCAAAAATATATTTATTAATCTTCATTTAGTCAGGAGAAAACAATCAGATGCATTCAAATTGGAACACACTGTGTAAAACAACTGGCTTTCCAAAATACCAGTGTTATCAGACTTTTCCACCCCTCGGTCACAGCGCAAGGCATGTGGGATATTAGTTCCCTGACCAGGTATCAAATCTGTGCCCCCTGGAGCAGAAGCACAGTCCTAATCATTGGACCACTGAGGAAGTACATCAAAAGCTTTTTAAAAAGGATCAGAAACTGTTCTAGAGTAAAGGAAATTAGAGGTTACATTGCAAACACGATCCTTGAATGGATCTTGGGTTGAGAAAGCGAAAAGCTATGAAGGATTATTACCGGAACAGCTGGGGACCTTGGTATGCAGATTGTGGTATTGTATTAGTATACATTTCTAATTGGGATCATTGTTTCATGGTTACGTGGGAGACTTGCATTCTTAGGAGACCCAGACTGAAACATGTAGAGATGAGAAATCATGATGTCTGTAATTAGGTCTCAGATAGTTCTGCAGAATACACAGAGGAATTTAGGTGAAAGGTGTGTTAGTGGTCACTGCTATCCTTGCAGCTTTCCTGTCGTTTTGAAATATTTCCAAGTCAAAAGTTGGGGGGGAGGGGATAGTGTGAATAGCATTCACATAAGTGTCTCCAGTTCTCCGAAAACTAGGATATCTGATAATAGCCCATCAGACCAGTTTTCATATGTTAGAATTTGCCAAATCTTCACCATCACTGCAGTAATCCCTGGCATTTTTATTTTCCATGTGCCTCCACATCTATTGTGTTACATTTATTATCACAAACAGTCTGTACACATAAAGAAGTTTGTGTCTCTAAGTACCACAATCACAATGAACTTTTTAAAAATGGCTCACCATATGCTAGGCACTGTTTTATGTGTTTCACACGAATGAGTGCATTCCATCCTTCTAGCCACTCGAAGGAGAGGTATTACTCATAGAGACAGAGTAAAGGGATAAAGCAAGTAATTAAAAAGTTAATCCCACTAGGGGACTGTAAGTAGAGAAAAAAGTATAGGAGACCCCTGTAAGTTAATGATCACTCAAGAAAGCAGGTTTGCTTAGCAACAGAACCATGCAACAGAAGCACAGTTTCATTACTGTCATTCTTAGTTTCAGAAAAGGAAACTGAGGCACAGAAAGGTGGTACAGTTTGTCCAAAGTCACACAGCCAGGGTCGGTGGAGGGACAGAGTGATGTGGCCTCAAGCCCTCCAGTGTTCATCACCGTCCCCTTGACCACTCACTTTATTTACACTGTGAAATGTAATGGAGCTGCCATTCTAGAAGGATGGCTTCTGCTGCTCAAACTTTTACTTTTCTCTGAGGGGTTCTGGGTGTATGTTCATAGAGTAAAGGGTACTCCTTAAGAGAGGGAAAGATAGTAATAGCAACAACAAACTACCATCTTTGAAGGCTCATAGGCATTCAATGGGCCAGGCACAGGCAAGACACTTTCTGCCTGTTTAGTCCTCAGAATCCCTTTGCAGCTGAAACTATTCTTATTCTCATTGAACAAAAAAAGAAAAGGTAAGCCCCGGCCTTGAAGGCAAGCAGACTTGCCCCAGGCCCCACCCAGGCTGCCTCGCCTCTCTACCTGTCATCTGAATGGGTCCGAAGGTAACTGAGCCCCATAGAATGTAGCCCGTGGGGTGATGGGCCTCACCCATCACCTTGTTCACCCCCTCAGTTCTAGGAGGGGGACATTTCAATGCTGAAGAGGAGGAGGAGTGGGAGAAGGAAGAAGAGGAAGAAAGCATTGTTTCCTTCCTCCTTGGGGCTTTTCATCTGGCTTGTGACATTCCATTCCCACCCCTCCTCTCATTTGCCATTTCATTGAGCAACTTGTTCTAATTGAATGCACCTGGGCAGAAACTCCTCCCCATATTGGCCCTGGTCAGTGCTTTGTCTTTTTTCCCCCCCTTCTTTTATAAAAAATGAGGGGAGCCCCTGTTCCTTTAAGATGGAGGTGCTTGGTGAAGTTCCCAGGCAGATCAGCCAACCCTCCAGGAACTCCTCTCCCCTGGCCTGGCACTGAGTTCACCTGCCTCCTTGGGGGACAGCCAGCCGGCTTCTGTCTGATCTCGGCCTGAGGTCCCAGATGACTGCTCTGGGCATGTCAATCCCAGTCAAGGGCGAGGCAGAGGTATCCTTCAAAATGCCCAGCTCACCAGGAGCCCCCTTCCCCAGGGTGCAGGCTCACTCCCAAGCTCCCAGGACTGGATAGTTTCTGTGCCCCTTCCTCACTAAATCAACAACTAATAAATCAATTTGCCCTTATAGATCAGCACGAGAGGCAGTAGAAGAAAGTAGTTAAGAGCATGGATTCTCCAGCCAGACTCACTAGATTGTATCTAGGCTCGACCATATTAGCTTTGAGACCTTGGGCAAATTATTTAGCCACTTTAAAGTACTAGTTTCCCTTTCTGTAAAATGGGGGGAAATAATAGTATACTTATGGGGAAAAAAAATGATGATTTACTCTCTCATCAAAGATGCACCATCTTCTTAACAGAACAGTCCTACTCAATAATTCTGAAAGTAAAGAAACATCCAGGACAGAACTGGTTTTTGGTTATGTACTAACTTCAAAAGCTATGTTTTTAGTCCTCTGCACCCTAAAAGCCCTGTACGCTTCAACACGTTTGCCTCCCCTTAACTTCATATCTAATTTTCATAGTTTTAAATACACTGTTTTCTTTAACAAAAGAGTGCAATACAATGATTAGTTAGCTCAAGAAACTTCTTGCTTGTATTTTTGAAGACAGGAGTAGAAGACTTACAAGATCAGAGAAGGTACACAGCCCACATTCACACTGATACAACAAGAACTCTTGAATTTAAAAATTTATACACATTACTAATAAACCACTTTTCATCTTGCCAGTTGGTAGTTTTTTTGTTTTTTTTTTTAAGTAGATATCTAATGTTTATTCATTAGTTTGGTTCAGCCTTTCAGCAGGGAAATTTGGTAATAAGAACTGTATCAAAAGCCTTAGAATGTTTCATAACTTCAGGTTGAGAAATTTCACTTCTAGAAATTAATTCACTTCTAGAAATAATCATGAGTGTGCACAAAAATACTACCACAAAAATATTTTACAGTATTATTTCTAATAGGGAGGAACTAGAAACTACCTAAATTTCCAATAATACAGCTTTGGTGAAATACATCATGCTATATTCACTTAATGGTTTACTAGGTAGTTATTTTTAAAAGTTATAGAATATTTAATGAGATGGAAAAGTGCTGACAGTATACTTTTTTGTGGGAAAAAAACCAGCTTACAAAATAGTTTCCAATAATGTCATTCTTAAAAATATGTTTATTCATAGAACAATTTTAGAAAAATAAACATTGTCATTTTAAAGAGTTATCTGGCCAGCTGATGCAAGGAGCTGACTCACTGGAAAAGACCCTAATGCTGGAAAGATTGAGGGCTGGAGGACAAGGGGACAACAGAGGATGAGATGGTTGGATGGCATCACTGATTCAATGGACATGAATTTGAGCAAACTCTGGGAGATAGTGAAGGACAGGGAAGCCTGGCATGCTGCAGTCCATGGGGTCCCAAAGAGTTGGACATGACTTAGTGATTGAAGGACAACAACAATCTGGATGGTGAAACTGCCAGTACTTACTGTTTACTTTCTTGCGTGACATTGGTATTTTCTGTCTTCTACAATGCATTGAATATTGCCATGGTATGCAAACAACAAAAAATGTATAAAATAGAACAATTCATTGGGACAATGCTTAGCGCAGGACTGATCTCTTATATAGAGTGTCATTTCTCTAGTAACTCATTTCCTAAGTGTCTGGCCTCCTTGGAGGACCCCAGGAGCGGCAGGGGTCCCCATGGCCTCCTGCCATTTGGAGCATTCCTGGAGGCTTGTGGTGTGTTTGCCTCCTGGTCACGCGGAATCCAGCTTTGGAGACACTGCAAAGTCCCAAAGCTTGGGAGGTAAAAGTGGCCCCTGGAAGATTTGATAAAATCTGAGCAAGAAACTCCTGCAGAAAGGAGCTAGTTTCTCCGCCCATCATTTCCTCACACGGAAACTAAGGCCAACGTCAGGGTTTGTCCAAGGCCACACAGCCGACTTAATGACAGACAAGGTGAGGCCTTGAATCCTTGACCCTTCCGCCCTGTTGTAGTTCTCAAGCTTGCGGATTTAGGACTGTCTCTTCTCACACTTTAATATGTACAGCAATCACCAGGGATCTTGTTAAAGGCAGATTTTGATCAAGTAGGTCAGGGGATGGGCCTGAGGTTCTGCTTTTCTGACCGGCTTTCAGGCGATGCAGATGTTGCTGGTTCGGGGATCAGTTTAAGTAGCCATGGGGTAGAGCAGAGATTCAGGAGGCGGATCGTCGGCTTCCCAATCTTAGCTCTGCCGCAGACGAACTATTATTATAATTACTGCTTCAGTTCTCTCAACTGCAAAATCAGTATAAGAGCTAACCCACAGCTTCTTCATTAAGATTTTCATAAGTGCTCAGACCAGTCTCACCTAAGATCTAGCTATTTTGTTATTATTTACTTTCCCTAGAGCAAGCAGCGGGTGAAGCAGGGTTTGACGAATGAATGAATAACCTTTGGGGGCGAAAATGGAAGGGCTCGGAGGTGGGGGGGAGCGGGGAGAGGCCCACCGCCAAAGCACACTCCTCTACCACCGGGTGGTCAGAAGGATCCGGAGCGCCCGGAAGCCGGCGGCCCGCGCCCAGCCGACCAATGCGGTCGCCCCGGGGGAGGGGGAGCGCCCGCCAGCCCTTTCCGTCCGGGCGCCGGAGGCCCCGCCCCCGGAGCGTCGCGACGTCTGAGCATTCCACGGTTGCTACTCGGTCGCGAGGGGCGGGGCGCCTGTCAGGGGAGCGGCGCGCGCGCGGCGGCGGGGGCGGGCTGAGGCTCGGCCGCTCAGTGCCAGCGCCAGCGCCAGCGCCAGCGCCACAGTCCCGCGCCCCGCGCTCTCCGGCCCGCCGCCTGCGTTCTGGCTCTCGAGCCTGCACTCCCGCCCTGCCCGCGCGCTGCCCGAGGATGGAGCTGCTGTGCTGCGAGGGCACTCGGCACGCGCCCCGGGCCGGGCCGGACCCGCGGCTGCTAGGGGACCAGCGTGTCCTGCAGAGCTTGCTCCGCCTGGAGGAGCGCTACGTGCCCCGCGCCTCTTACTTCCAGTGTGTGCAGAGGGAGATCAAGCCGCACATGCGGAAGATGCTGGCGTACTGGATGCTGGAGGTAGCGCCCGGGCGGGTCTCCCCTCCCCCGTCACCCCCGCGTCCCGGGCTCCGGACATCCCGGGGCCGCCCTGTCGGGACATCCTGGTCCTCAGCAACAATCAGCAAGATGTTTGTGTGGCGCAGATCGCCGGGGCCTGGACTTTTCACTCGCGCGCCCTTAGCCGGCTGCCTCCGTGCTGTCTTTTTCTTGCCCTTCTCTGACCCTGACCCTGACCGCCAGGCGTTTGGCACCCCCAAATAACCCTGTCTTCGGGCCGGGAAAGCGGGGCGAGGGCCACCCTCTCCCCTCTGACTTCTCTCAAAAATCTCCCCCAACTCCACGCCCGGTCTTCTCGGGAGAGCGCGACTGGAAAACCCTGGGCTCGGCCGCCCCCGCCACAGAGCCGGTTCCTCGTGTGTGTCGCGGGGGTTCTGGCGGGGAAGCCGGTGGGGGTGGCGCGCTGTTCCGGCCGTCAGGGAAATGAAAAGTGCGGGAGGCAGCCGCTGGAGTCTCCTCCCTTCCTTTTGGGTGTGTGCGCTGGGTGGCAGTAATGGGGGTAAGGTCCCAGTTCTCTGGCTCCTGTGGGTGACTCTTCCGAACCCCTCACCCTCTGTATTCGGAGGTGGGGATCAGCCTCAGTTTGGATTCCTGAAGGAAGGGAGCCTCTGGCGTATCCCGCTCCCCGCCCCCCCCCCCCCACCCCCGGGGAAAGGAGGCACCGCAGAGGAAGTGGGAGGGTGTCACCTTGGGGAAGGCGCATCCTGCGTGTTAGTCCTTGTCACTGCGAGTACACCTACCCCCTCCCGTGTCTTGCTCCCCATTCCACTTCCCTTCAGCGCACCGCACCCCCCCCACCCCCCCGCCTTTAGTTGCTGCTGCGTTTCCTAAGCTTCTGCCCCCGAAGTGACTGTGCGCCCTCCCTCAGGTGTGTGAGGAGCAGCGCTGTGAAGAGGAAGTCTTCCCCCTGGCCATGAATTACCTGGATCGCTACCTGTCCTGCGTCCCCACCCGAAAGGCGCAGTTGCAGCTCCTGGGTGCGGTCTGCATGCTACTGGCCTCCAAGCTGCGCGAGACGACGCCCCTGACCATCGAAAAACTGTGCATCTACACCGACCACTCTGTCTCTCCCCGCCAGCTGCGGGTGCGTGCATACCCTCCCCACCCCCCAGCACCCCCTGCCTCCTTCCTCCCTTACCAGGAAGAGGAAAGCTAAGACCTCCGGAGGCTTCCTGCTCCTGGGCAGGTAGCAGCTTTTTTTTTTTTTTTTCCTTTTGCAAAAGATGGGGCAGTGTGGTGTGATGGTCAGGGTAGCCCCAGTTCAGGCTTGCCCTGCCAGCATGAACCACATCCCCTTGTCTTGACCTCCAGGGGGTGCCACTCCTTCCTGGTCTCTCCCCCAGATAGCAACAAGTCAAACTGCATGTCTACACTCACTAGTACTTTGCCTCTGGGTTTACACAGCCAGCATGAGTTATTTATTGGCAGCAGCAGGACATGCCTGTGCACCCCCACTGGAGTGGGGGAGTGGAATGTGCTTCATGTGGGGGAAGGGGCCGCCCTGGTTGAGTCTTGTCTCCCAGTATGTGGACTTTGTGATCAAAAAGCCTCCCAGAGCCGATTAAAGCCAGGCCCCAGCTGCTGTAAGGAAGGGCCGAGGAGTTCAATCCCACTTTGCTTCCTTCCTTCCTTTTATATCCCAGGAGAACCAGCTCCTTCCCTCATCCTCCATTCCCTAGTCTCACCCTGAGAACCTCTGCTCTCAGGAGCAGCTGCTTCAGGCCTGGTGGAATCATCTTTTCCCCTTTAGCCAAAGGCCAGTGCTGAGGCACAGACTGGGGCTGAACTGCAGCTGCTTCCGACGTGATAATGATGCCCTCTCCCCGGCCCACCCACCCTGACCAAGGTCTTTCATAACCCTGTGGGGAGCTGCTGTCACTCCTGTGGTTTGGGAAGTGGCTCCCTGGGCCTCTTGCTGGGAACTTGGGCTGGGTTCTTCCCGAGGCAGGGCAGAGGAGTCATGGTTCTCTTTCCCCACTGAGCCTGGAGAGGAGGTGGGGAGTTGCTTGGATCTGGAAGAGGTTATTTGGGGGCGTGCAGATCATCTCCTGGGGGACCCAGGGGAGAGGGGTGAGCTGGCACCTTCCTCCACCTTGCTCTACAGCGGTCGAGTCTTCTCTTGACCCGAGAGGCGTCTCTGGGCCCCATCTCCCGGGGAGGAGGGCAGCGTGCTGGCTGCTGTGATTGGCTGGCCAGGAAAGCCAGGGTACTGGGGCCCCTGAGTGCTGCTTGTCAGGGAACGGGATTCCTCTTCCTGCCAAGTAGCTCTCGGAGATGGGAGTAGGAGGCCAGAGTTGGGAATCTGGGAGGCTCCACAGCTCTTTGTGATGAATCTGGTAGTTTTGGGCAAGTCTGAAGGTGGAGCTGGTTTCCAGGGCTAGAGAGCAAGATGTTTCTGGAGGGGTTTGGGCTGGTGGAAGGGGACGTCCTTTTTGCGAAAAGATTAGCATGGGACGTGTGCCTTTATGTGAGGGCAGTTTTTCAGAACAGGCCAAAAGTCCTCTCCTCCCACTCCCCCTGCCTGAGCTGGGGGTGGAGCGCGTCGATCGATGACTTCCTAGGTCAGAGTTGGAAGGGACATCAGAGACCAGTCAGTCCAAATAATCCTGTGCCACAGAGAAGGTGGGGGCCCAGAGGAGGAAGGAAGGGTCGTGGCTCAGTGTTGCACTGAGGGTGATGAGGTGTTCTAGGGCTCAGGTGGCCTAAGAGGTTAGGGATGGATGGAAGCTGCCAGGGGTATGTTCTCTGTCAAGTGAGGACTGATGTTCTCAGGGGCTGCCCAGATAGAGGGTAAGGTGGCCACTCTCCCCCCACGCAGGACCCTACGCCTCCCGACTCCGAGCTGCCTTTCAGATGGGTTCCTTGGATGCTGGATGCTTTTCGTTGCCTTCTGAGTTAGGAGTTTGACCCCTGGGACAAGCACGGGGAGTAGAATGCTAACTTCTCTGCCCAACTTCTTCTGGCTCCAGGCCAGGCTGATTTCTGTGAGGCTTTGCCAGACACTGAAGATCATGACACTTAGGTGGGGGCCAGGAGAGGGGCAGCTGTGACAGGGGTCTGAAAAGAGATTGGGTGGGGTTGCCATTTCTACTCCACTAAGGGGTCAAACCCATGAGTTCCTTCCTGAGATAAAACAATGAAGAAATCCTCTTGTGTGCAACTCAGAAATGGGGCCAGGGCTGGGAACCCCAGAGGAGTGGATTGGGTGGGGCTCCCAGTCTCTCAGGACCCAGCAGTTGTAGGGAGGCTGGGGCCCGTGGAGAGATGGTTTGGCCCCTCAGGGATCACCTGGACCCATCCTGTCTGCCTTGACCTCCACTTCTCCCCCTGAGACTCAAATGACACTAGGCCCTGTGGGTTTCAGCCAGAGAGGTGGAATGGGTTGCTCTATTTCAGCCCCCCACCCCAGTGTCCCCCCAAGGGGATGTGGGTTGGGTTGGGCAACCTCCACTTTGAGGAACCTCAGAGCTGGCCCAGGGGCTGTCAGAGGAGGAAGGGCCTCATGCTCACCCCAGTTTCTTCAAGAGGTGTGGACTTGGCGGGCATGCTGAGTTGGGGCAGAGGCTAGCAATCTCCCCTTTCACAAATCTTTGGGATTATGGAGTCTTTCTGCTTCACACCAGAAGAGCCTCCAGTTCCTCCAGTTCCTCCAGTTCCTGCAGAAAAGTCTGCAGACTTTTCTTTCAACCACGACTGGAGGCCTGCTCAGTCTTGCAGGAAGTCGAGAGAAGGCCTGGACTGTTGTACCCCAAAAAGATAACCCAGCAGGATTAAAAGAGGAATTTATGTAAGGCATGTAGTTCTGGCATCTAGGAAGTTGATCAGTGGATGCTCAAGGCAAGTGCCCTCAGCTGTTCCCTGCCCTGGACTCCCCATTCCACAGTGCCAGTCCTGAAGTTCAAAAGCAGACCTGGAGTCTTGACCTTCAAGTGTGATGGGCTTGGCTCCCTGTGAGACTTCCACTTTACTTCCTCCCCTTCCCTTCTTCAGCCACTGACCCGCCCTCTTCCTCTGCCTCCAGGATTGGGAGGTGCTGGTCTTGGGGAAGCTCAAGTGGGACCTGGCCGCAGTGATTGCCCATGATTTCCTGGCCCTGATTCTGCACCGGCTTTCTCTGCCCCGCGACCGACAGGCCTTGGTCAAGAAGCACGCCCAGACCTTTTTGGCCCTCTGTGCTACAGGTAAGAGTCCCACACACACACGTGCCAAGCCAGGGAAATCAGAAGACTTGGAAAGGTGAGAGGGAACTAGATTTGGTTTATAACCTCAAAATTTGAGAAAATCCTATCCTCCCTGAGCCCCCAGTATCAATACGGAAAAGCAGCAGAGCTGTCTGGGATCTCAGGGACACCAAGGACTTAGAGAGAAGTGACTTGCCCAGGCTCTCTTAGTGACTTAGCTGGGAATAGAAGCCAGGTCTCGTAACCTTGTGTCCATGCCAGGAAGAGACCCATTCCCTCTCTGGTTCCTGGCCTGGGTCACTTACTACCCTGACCCTCTCCCCGGCTGCTGTCTGACACCCCTCACTGCTGGGGTGTCCCAGTATACCCATGCTCTATTCAGACAGCCTGGCACTTTCTAGGAATTAGAAGGTGCATGCTGGTATTCATCCTTACCTCATGGTCCCTTCTCTTTCCTAGACTACACCTTTGCCATGTACCCGCCATCCATGATTGCCACGGGCAGCATCGGCGCTGCAGTGCAAGGCCTGGGTGCTTGCTCCACGTCTGGGGACGAGCTCACGGAGCTGCTGGCAGGGATCACAGGCACTGAAGTGGTAAGTGCTGGGCAGCTGGGCGAACGGCCTCTGCTCACAAGGTAGCACTTTCCCCTGAGCTTCCAGCAGAGGGTGCTGTGGGCCACCCCCAAGCTGGTCTCCACTCCAGGTTTCAAGTGCCCCACCTTTGCGGCTTCTGTGGTCTTTTATCTCCTGCCTTGGTCTGGAGAAGAGCAAGTGTTGCGGGTGGGCCGAAAGGCACTGCCCCTGAGTACCCTTTTCTTGCTAAGCAGTATGCAGGAGTGGGGGTGGGGGGTTCAGTGTCAGATGTCGGGCTGCTCTCACACCCTCTTGCCACATCCTCTTGCCAGTTTCTGAGAACTGAAGGCTGATTCCTGGGGTTGGGCTGTGGCCTAACCTCCCTAGACTTCCCTGTGTGCTGGGAGCTGTCCTCCTGTACCTGCTGCCAGATGCTGGGGGAGCGGGGGAGCGGGGGAGGCGGGGGTGGGAAGCAGATCTTCCTTACCACTCCCCCTTGTCCCCAGGACTGCCTGCGGGCCTGTCAGGAGCAGATTGAAGCTGCCCTCAGGGAGAGCCTCAGGGAAGCCGCCCAGACCTCTCCCAGCCCAGCACCCAAAGCCCCCAGAGGCTCCAGCAGCCAGGGGCCCAGCCAGACCAGCACTCCCACAGACGTCACGGCCATCCACCTGTAGCCCTGAAGAGGCCCCCTCGCGTGGCTGCCGACAGCTGGAGAGGACCCTGCCACCCACCTCCCTGGCTGCAGGAATGGTATCATGCCACAGCTGAAGCCTGAGGGGGCTCCTTCCCCTTGCCCCTGCCAGCCACAGGGGTCAGGTCCTACCTATCCCTGCAGTGTGCACTAACGGGCCTGGCCGGCCACGGCTGGGGCCAGTCCGGCTCCTCCTCCTCCTGCCTGCACCCAGCCAGCTCAGCTCTCCTGGGGGTGGGCCGGACTGGCCAGAGATGACATTGAAGTGTAACACATGTACCAGCATTCCTTTCCAGGGGCTCCCTTATCTCTGGGGCTCTCAACTGCCAAAATTGAACCTGAGCCCCTGGCAGACAAAGCTCGGAGTCCTAACCACTGGACCGCCAGGGGATTCCCTAATTACTGCATTTGGATTGGGGTCTTTCTGAAGATGACTCAGATGTCCTAGACACATGTGAGGGGCAAGAGTGGACATCCCCTCTCCGAGCACTTGGAGGCCCTGCATAATCCTAGCTGCTCCTAGGGAGGGGCCCCGCCACCGTCCAGGGGCAGGAACCAACCTCCTCGCTTTGCTTTCTGCTCAGCTTCTCCTGTGTGATTGGGGGGAGGGGGGTGTCAGTGCGGAAGGAAGTTGTTTTAATTTATTAATTACTTTGAGTACAACTGTATGAGGGTGCGGTGGGGCCCTTCTCCCCCTGCCGCAGGGGTGGTAACCCTGGTGGTTGCTGTATTCCTCCCCTCTGCTACTCGCTAGAGGATCTCGTGGCCAAGGAGCTGCTATGCCTGGGGTGGGGCCATGCCCTCCTCTCCCTTTGGCCCTCTGCCCCATCCCCCAGGAGTGGAGGGCATTGCGGGATGAAGCAGGGGATGACCTGGCCATGACCAAGCCCCCTGTCTGGAGAGGGAGGCAGGCCCTGTTAACACAGGTCTTTCCTGAGGCCACAAGGTCCAGGCTGGTGGCTGAGGACCATCATGCTACCTTTATAATAAAGATTCTTGAATAAAACTGACTTTGGCTTCTTGGATTAGAGGGCAGTCTGTGGGAAAGTCTATTTCTTCACTGCATGGGGTAAGAGAGGATAAAAATCAATGTCTGGAGCAGAGGTCATCACACATTTTCTGTCTTAGGCCAGAGTAGATACTTCAGGCTTTGTGGGCCATATGGTCTCTGCCTGTGATATCCTAAGTTGGGCTGTAGAACCTGATGTGTGCATTTCAAAAAATCACTGTACCATGCAAAATTTCACAACTAAAACCACATGGCTTACGGGGAAAATGCGGCTTGAGACACAATACTCAAATACTTAATGAAGGACACTTTCTTTTAAAAAGATAGTGTTTTTACACATTAAATGGCTAAGAAACACACACTGCAATAAATATGGCCCTTTATCTTGACAAACACCTGAAGTTGGCTGTGGAAGCAGAGGTCGGAAGGATGTGGAAGGCAGGTTGTGACACCAGATGAGGGTGTGGCGCCAACCCACAAGGTGAGCTGGGGGCGTTGGCACAGGTCTGAGGTATGTGCATTTTGTGTATCATCTGGCTTGGCTCAGTGGGGGTAGTTTTTTGCTTTCATCTAGCGTCTCAAGACAAAATTGCATATAAATCAAATTTGCTGTATGACTAAATAGAGTAATTAGGTTGAAACAAACGCATATTTGCAAAAGCAAGTAACAGGGTTCTAGCCAGACGGCCCTGGTCTCTGCCGCAGTGGCAATGAAAGCAGAGAACATGGAAGTGGATGGGTGTGGCTGTGTCCCAATAAAACTTTATTTAGGGACACTGAAATTTAAATTTCAAATAATCTTCACCTATCACAAAATACTCTTGTTTCTTCTCTGCCTCCCCCGACAACCATTTAAGATGTAAAAATCACTTTTCTCTCATGAACTATAAGAAAACAGGCATACACAACCCTGGTTTGCCAACCCCTGGTTGAAAGCTTTCATTGGCTAAGAAAGTTAGAAAGGGAACTGGTCTGGTGGTGACCCAGGGTCTGACCTTTCTCATCCTGAATTTCCACCTCCCTCCAGGTGCTTTCTTCTAGCTCTTCCAACCAATCTGAGACCTTCTCGTGTTTGAACAACCTCTTGGTTGCTGGCATTCTCTCCAAGTAGATTGTGTCAGGGGAAGGCAAAGGCTGTGCCCTCTAGAGGCTGGCAGGGTGGGTAGAGCCTAGAGAAGACTCGTAGAATAAGGTGGGGGAGGTGTGTGGCTCCCATGTAATTAGGTAAGAATCCACTGCTACGCATGAGAGGGAAGCAGTGCTTGCTTCCAGCGAAACAAGGAAAGCAAAGACCTCCATCCATCACATCAAAACACTGAGGTTCAATAAACACCTGCCTTTTGTCTTTATCCACCTCCCAGCGACCTGCCACAACAGCCGGAGAGAAAGGACCCATTCCGACCCTCGCTGGGACCTGGGAGTGCTGGCTGTGGGACCTCAAGTCAGGTCCCAGAACTGAGCAGGGATGCAGACCTAGTGTGCAAGAGGGAACCAGCCCTCCTCAGGCCCCCCTGTTGAGAACTGGGGAGTCAGAGGTCCGAGACCTGTATTGGCCCTGATCCGGGTCTTCAGCTGTCAAGGCTTGGAGCCACCTCCAGTCACCAGCAGGGATCCTGGAGTACTTCCACGCTCCGCAGACCCGGACAAGCGCTGCATCCTCACTCCATGGTGACGGGAACATCTTCTACATCTCGGGGGATGGCACTCTGCAACTCACGCCTGATCTCTGGGGACAGCTGCGGGTGGGGCTGCAGCCGAAGCAGTTCCAGTAGGGCCTCCTTCTGCTCCGAGGCCAGGTCGGCCTTGTAGCGCTGGACCAGGGTCAGGAGGCACTGGTGCCACAGCACGGGCAGCTCCAGCTTCTCCGTCCGGAAGCCCAGGAAGTGGAAGACCAGGGCGTCCAGCACTCGGTAGGGCAGCGCGTACTTCTTGTCCAGCAGCAGCCGCAGGAAGATGCTGTTGGCCCCGCTGTACTCCATCTCAGCGATTTTCAGCATGGCCGCACTAGTTGGGAAGGGAGGCAGGGAAACGCTGGGGGAAAGTTCCTCCTTACCCCCGTCCCGCGCCCCTAAACTCTGCTGTCCCTAAGGGGAAATCTCTGCATTCTTCTCCCCTCCCCTAACTTCCTTGACCTGTTACCAGGGCTACGCTGACTCATGCCAAATCCCCATCTCTGGCTCAGGCTGCTTCTGTCTCAGAGTGTATCCAAATGTCTCCACCCCAACCTACTTTCTTCCCATGTTCCCCATTCTCTCATTCATTCAAATCTTTACTGAGAATGTGCCAGGCTCTGGGACCTTGTTCCCACGGGACTGATGCTCCTGTGGAGTTATCATATACCCATCGACTTAACTGAACTGCAAACCCAAGAGCTTATGCTTGACTCCTTCCCCTCACTGTGCCCCCATCCCACCCCAAGTCCTGGGACTCTGCTATCTGAAGATGGACCGATCTGTGGCTCTGCACCCCCCAAGACTACCTAGAGTGCAGCACGGGGATGGAGCACTTGGTGATGATGCTGCCCACGATGATGGCTTCCCGGAGGGTACAGGTGCCCGACTCGCACAACGGGATCAGGATGCCTGGGGAGGGGCACAGAGGCGCTGTCACTCGCAGTCCAGAGTGAGAGAAAGGAGGTAATGCAGGAGCTCCAGCCCCACCCTTTCTTAATCGCCTCCTGGGTCCCCACCTTTAAACCAGGCTCCAGGCTTGAACAGGGCCTTCTTCAGGGCCATGTAGAGGTGGAAGTTGAGTCGTTTGTACTCAGCAATGTCGTCTCGTACCCGGGGGAGCAGAACGAGGTTATAGAAGCGCTGGGCCATCCGTTCCTTTAGGTTAGAGGCGAAAATCCTAGTGGTTTTGGAAGGAAGAGGGACGATCCCAGGTTACTTGATAGAGCTGGCCCTTCAAATATCACTGTGGATGGTATTTGCATGCAAGAGATCGGATGGTCCGGGGTGGGTGTGTGTAGCTCGCAGGTCAGATTAGAGAGGGAACAGGAGGGGCTGCAAGATGTACCTGAATGGGGTGAATGCTGTCCGTCTTCGGGTGAGCCAGAGCTCTGCAGACAGACAGGAACCAGCTGTTCACCTTCCCCTCTCTATCAGGGGTCCCCTTTACCCTGCTGTGACTAGGGACCTGCACATGCCTGGGGAGCCACAGACTTTTGAGGCCACCCTGACACCGCAGGGTTGTGTCCCTGTAGTTAGGAGCCTCTCCCCTAGAAACTCATCACAGGACGTTCTTAACAGGATCTTGGCCCCAGAACAGGAAACAGGAAAAGCTGGGGAAGTGATGCCATAAAGAAGCACAAGAGAGAGCTCTGGGAGGGAATGTAAAGACAGAGGGAGGGAAAGCCTGTTCTTCCCGCACCCGGCCCTTCCTACAGACCCAAGGCTGCCCCGACCCCCATCAGCCCTACCTCGTGGCCTGGTACATGGCAGCAGCGGTCCAGGCCTCAGGCTCTGTGACGTAGAGGATCTGCTCCCAGTTGGAGAGTGCAGGGATGATCTTAAAGGCCTTGGGCAGTTTCCCACTGCGGTACTTAGACAACACCTGGGCAGGAGAGAACAGAACCCTCATCGTCACTGACGTACACACTGCTTGTCAGGGCCCCATCTGAGTCCCTCTCGTCCATTAACTCACTTAATCCTCACAACCATCCTGTGATGAGGTTCTAGTATCATCCTCATTTTTCAGTGGGGAACTGAGACTAGAGTCGTAAGCTGGGGAGCAGGACCCCTGAGCCCGCCCGCAGCCTACAAGAGATGGGGGCCCCGAGAGCCTTGGTGGGGGTGTCCGGTCACGGCTTGCCTCAGTCCTTACTTACCTCCCGAACCCCTCTGTAGACCTCGAGGACGCGGGGGTCCAGCTGGGGCACAGGGAAGCCTGACACCTCGGACATGACCGTTTCGACTTCCGTCTGCTTCTCAGTTAACTTCTCCATGATGATGTCAGCCAGGGTGCGCCTGGGGGAACAGGAGGGAGGGAGGGGGCGGCAGGGCCGTGTTCTCAGTCTAGGGAGCTCTGGACGCCCCACGCCGTCTATCGAGAGCCCTCATAAACCTGCAACCTTGCTGGGATGCGTGACTGAGGTCTACTCCGCTGGGCCTACCCCCCCAGCAGAGAATCCCTACAGAGCACAAAGGACCCGGCAGTCACTCAGCTGAGGATGGAACTGCATGGAGGGGAGGAATCTGGGTTCTGAAGGCGACTGCTGGGTTCAGGTCGTGGCTCCTCCGCTCCCTGCGTGACCTTGGGCAGGCTACTCTGCCTCTCTAAGCCTCAGCTCCCTCCCCTATAAAACAGGGATGAAAACATACCTACCCGCATAAAGGTAACACATGGAGTAAAACCCTGCTCTGACCTCTTCAGAGTGTCAGACACACCTCAGTGATATACCTGTGATATATTTCTGGGAGCTGGGATCATTAGGGAGAGAGCACGGCATACCCTTTCCCCTGTTTCAATTTATTAAAATTGATGGGGAGAGGTCCAAGATGATGATCTGTTTATCCCAGCCTCCTTACACATCATCTGACTGTGATGATTCACAATCATCATTACATTGGGCTTCGGTACGATAAAGGCATCTTCAGGGGCTGCTGAAGTCTATTTAAAAACCACTCTTTGGAGGGCAGGACTTCCCAGATGTCCCCTTCCACCACAGCACTATAAAGCAACCTATGGCAGAAACCAGACGCACCCTCGTACCATCTGTGCAACAGACGTGGTAACCGACAGGCAGAGGGGTCAGGAAGCCACCCATGGCCTCTCAGCTCTTGAATGGGGGAAAGAGTCAAAGCCTGTCTTTCAAGGTCTGAAGGTCAGGTACTTTACGGTATATACGGCCTCTGACTGCTGAGTCCATGTGGGTCTAGACGGCTATCACCCCTCAAGACTGTCAGGAGCCCCTGTTCCTAGCAGTTTTACTCTTCTGTTGAAAACCATCCTGGCAAGCTTGTCAGAATGAGCTGCCAAAGCAGAGTTACAGGCGCTGAGTGAGAGCCTGAGAGCCTCTCTGGAGAGACCCGCACACGTGCCATGATATCCCCCTCAGATCCTGGGCAGCAGGGCTGGGAAAGGGGCTCAGGCCTGCACTGTGCCCTCAAATACACAGCTGCAGAACTTGCTGTCCAGCCCCTCTTGTCTTTTCATAGCAATGATAGCAACGATACTAATATACTAATGATACTAGCATGCGTGAACCCACAAACAGCCTGAAGAACCAAGAACAGTGTCATGTTCACATCACAGCATCAGAATGAAGTGGCTGAGGGCCCTCATCGGAGATGCCTCTCTCCTGGGCCAAAACCCATGGCCTCTGGAGCCTGACCATAGGAGCTTAAAAACCTGCATGTTTTTGACCCAGCATTTACTGAAGATAAGAATAAATTAGTGGTTCTAATTATTATCTGGGGGATGATTTTGTCCCTTAGGGGACATCTGACAATGTCTGGTGACATTTCTGGTTATCACAGTGTCGGGGAGGGGGTCACTACTGGTATCGAGTGGGTACAGGTCAGGAATGTTGTTTAATAGCCTACACTGCACAGGACAGCCTCCACAGAAGAGAACGATCCAGCCCCAAATACCAGTGGTGCAAGGGCTGGAAAACCCTGGATAAAATGACAGCTAGGGTATGAAAGAGATGTGGCCAAAGAAACCGAGCTTACTGCTAAGAAAACTGAGCATACCAAGACCAAATGCAATGGGACGGATTGCCCAGAGACAGAATAAGGCCTTGCAGCGATGTCACCAGGTAATCCAGGCAGTTCAAAGACAGCTGGACAGAGGGGGAGGAGCTATTTTGAGTCTGCATCATTCTCGTTTAGAGCAGTCCTCAGAGGATGCGCCACTTTTGTCAAGGTGGCTCCCCAAACTGGCAATGCTCAGGCCCTTCCCAGAGATGGGGACTCAAAACTCTGCCAGAACACACGCTTCTCTGCATCTCAAGTTTCTTTCCTACATAGCTGCTACCAGGAGCTGCTCTCCCAAATCCCGGGCCGTGCCAGCTCTACCTGGCAGGAGGGTTCTTGTTCATGAACATCTCAATGGCACGCTCATCCTCGGGGTCCACGACCACCTCTGCCTGGTAGCCCGGCCCTGCCATCGTGGCAGCCTTCTCCAGGGTGGGCCACTCTTCGTCATCTGATCCATCCTGCGGCACTCCTGGACCTGGAAGAGGGAGGTGAAATGGGTGAGCATGGCCAAGCAGTGGGTGAGGAATTCAGAGGTCAACTCAACTGTAACCATTATGGATCATGGTCTGGGCCTCACACATGCTTGTAATAAATGCACGCTACCTTCCAGTCCCCATGGGTGTGCAATCCTGCTTGAGAACCAAAATATACATGTATGAACCAATGAGACAGTGATAGCAGGAAACGAGATAACACACAAAACTGTTACATAACATACATAACCATCTTGACCGTAAGGAGTAGGTACTATTATTACACCCAGTTTCAGATGGGGATGCTGAAGCACAGGAAAGTTGACTGACTTGCCTACCGCAGGCAGTCTGGGTCTAGATTATACATTCACCACCTCTCACTCACACGCATGGTGGGGCTTGATTAGTGTCACAATGTATATCACTGTGACATGTGTATCACAATGCAGAGACGATGTACACCACAGGCACTCAGAAGAGACGATGGATGCTAAGGATGCCTAGGCTCTGGATGGGCAGTGTGAGAGCTGGAGGAGTGTGTTCTAGACCTGGGTACCACTGGCAGGAGGGCTTGTTGGGAAGCCCAAGAGTGTCTGCTAGGAATTCTCTGGTGGCCTAGTGGTTTGGACTCCATGCTTTCACTGCAGGAAGCGAGAAATACAATCCAAGCCATGGTTGGGGAACCAAGATCCCACACGGCCTGAGGTGCAGCACACACACACACACACAATCCCCAGAGATACTGTGTGATAAAAGCTAAATAAGGGGGGAGGGTTACACGTACCAGATGCTCTGTCTCACATGCTAACAACTCCCAGATCTGTACCTGTAGGGTTACGATCTCTCTTTGCTCCAGACCCTAACACCAGCTGCCTCTTGTACAGCTTGTTCATGGATGACCCGCAGGCACTTCAATCTTGGTCTGCCACTCCCTTTCCCTCCTGGGTCTACACTACTCACCGTGTTCCACATCTGAGTAAATGGAACCACCATCCAGTCAGCACTAAGCCAGAACCTAGGCAGCAGGCCTGCCTTGTCCACTGCCCCTGACTCCCAACACCCAATCAACTACCAAGTCCTTTTCCACTGAACCTCACACAATCTCTCTCGAAGCTTTCACAGCCCTGTCAAAGCCTAGGTCAGGATCACCTCTTGTCTAGATTAATTCCACAGTCCCCAAACTGCTCTCCTTAGTCTCTATCTGTTTCCCACTCTTCAGGGCAGCCACTGAGACGTCTGTAGCTTTTGCTCTTATCTACCTCACCATCATTCAGCAAACGCTGAGAGTGTCTACCATATGTGAGGCACTGCTGTGGGTGCCAGCAAACAAGAGGAAAACATTTTGCCCTTACAGAACTTACGTTCTCATGGTGGACACAGACAATGAACTAATACGATATACGTTATGTTTAAAAAAAAAAATGCCACGACCAAGAAATACAGCAGAGTAGAGAAGTTGTGAGTGTGGAGACAGGGGTGATGTGTTGCAATTTTTAATGGAATGGTCAGGATAGGCCTCTCTGAGCAGGTGAAGAAATTAAGGGAGGAAACCAATAGGTGTATGAGGACAGAAGGACCTGCCAGGGTGAAGGCCCTAACTTGCCATGTTTAAGGAACAATAAAGCCTATGTGGATGGACTTGAGTTGATGATACCATCCAACCATCTCATCCTCTGTCGTCTCTTTCCCTTCCTGCCCTCAATCTTTCGCAGCATCAGTCTTTTCCAATGAGTCAGCTCTTCGCATCAGGTGGCCAAAGTATTGCAGTTTCAGCATCAGTCCTTCCAATGAATACTCAGGACTGATTTCCTTTAGAATTGACTGGTTTGATATGGATGGAGAAAAGAGGGCGGTGGGGGAAAACAGTAGGAGAGGTCAGACTGACAACAGGTGCAGATCATACAGGTCTCTGTAGATGAGGTAATCCTCGAGTTGCTGAGCTGAGAGTACACTGTGGTCAACACGGGATACTCGGTAAGCGGCTACTGCAATCATCCAGGTGAGAGAGCACTGTGGTTTGAACAGGATGGTGTTCCAAGATGGTGCCAAGTGATTGGATTCTGGATATATTTTAAAGGTAGAGTCAACAGGACTTCCTAATTGATTAGATATGGAGCAAGAAAGAGACAAGTCTGAGTTTTCTGTCTGGAGCAAATGGAAGGACATCGTGCCATTAATTGCGGTGAAGTGGATTGGGAGTGGAGCAGGTTTGGCAAGATGGTTAGGATTTCTGTTCTGGACATGCTAAATCTGAGATGTTTCTTAGACTTCAAATCAGAGAAGCTGAAGAGAGAGCTGAAATACAAGAATTTGGGTTTCATGGAAGAGACCGAGGCTGGAATATCAACTTGGAAGCAGTTAACAAATAGATAGGATTTAAACCTTGAACCTGATAACAGCACCAGAGAAGTCATCAGAGGCGAAGAGAATAGCTCCAAGGATGGAACCCTATGGCGCTACAATAAGAGGTTGGTGACAAAAGAGGAGTCAGAAGAGGGAGTTCCCTGGTGGCCTAGTATAAGGATTCTGGGCTTTCACTGCTGGGGCTCAGGGTTCAATCCCTGGTGGGGGAACCGAGATCTCACCAGCCAGGCATCGGGAGGCGGAGAATAGGAGCCAGCAAAGAACACTGAGAGGTGCGTGAGTCAGTCGTGTCTGACTCTTTTCGACCCTGTGGACTTTTCCTGACTGTAGTTCGCTAGGCTCCCCTGTCCATGGGATTCTCCAGGTGGGTTGCCATTTCCTTCTCCAGGGGATCTTCCTGACCCAGGGATCGAACCAGCATCTCTTGCATTGGCAGGTGGGTTCTTTACTACTGCATCACTTGGGAAGCCCACTGAGAGGTGAAAAACTAGTAAAACAGGGATGTGAGGTCTTAGAAGCTGAGTACAGATACTGTAGCAAAGAGGCTAGTGTTTGTGAACACTGCTCACAGACAAATGAAAGATGAGAGTTGACAAATAGATTAAGCAACTTGGAGGTCAACACTCTCAGCATAAAAACAAACAAAAAAAATGACCATCTTTTAATTAATCTCTCTCCCTTTCTATTCCTTAAACAATATTGTTCTTTGTGTTCAGAGCACTCCCCACTTTTCAGTTCTCAGCACAAAGATCATGCAATCTAGGAAGCCTGACTCCCAAGACTAATGCTATTGTTATCAGAGAAACTATACTTTATCACGAGTGCATTATTCTAATTGCTTATTTAATTCCCCCTCTCTTGGGCTACATTGTAAGATCCTGTAGTCAAGTATACCTTTATCCTATTTACATTTTTTTACCTAAACCATCTAAACTCCTAGCACGGTGGGATGTGCGTAGTAGACATTCCATGATTACTTACAAAACATAAATAAATGCTAGGAGAACTTAGCGGCCTGAGTAACCACTTCCTGTTGGCCTAACCTCGGGGATGCCTAAAAGAGTGCCACTCTAAGGAGTGGGCGTGGAGGGCTCCGGCAACCCTGAATCTGCCCCAGAGCTGGGTCTCCCACCCCATTACCTTTGTCAAGGCCCTCATGTTTTTTGTTTTTGTTTTTTTTAATTCCAAGTTAGTCCCCTGCCGTACGCCTTTCAGCCGTCCACCCCAGCTACCCACCCTTCTCCTCGTACCGCATCCCCGCCACTCACCCAGCCGCGTGGTGCGCTCCCGCGGCGGCGCGGGCCTGTCCCCGCTCCCATGCTCGGCCTCGAGCTCCTCTTGCTGCTGCCGCGCTTGCTGCAAAATCCGTCGGGTCAGCCGGGGCCCGACGTACTCTTCCTCTTCGTCTCCGGTTCCGCGACCCCGCCGTTTTTCTCGGGCTCCTGCCCGCACCGCCTCCCCAGCCAGGATCTGCTCGGCCAGCGGCGCATGCTTTTCCTGACCCCCGGCCCCGCGGGCCGCCTTGAACTTGGGCATTTTTCGCGAAAACCGGGCCGTAAAGTTTCCCACGTGGGTACGGAGGGGGGAAAAAAAAGCCCTGAGTGCGCTTGCGCAGTAAACACCCAGCATCCAAGAGCCCACCGGAGCTCACAGCGCCCCCTCGCGTCTGGAGGCCGGGTGTGCCAGAAGCCCCGTCCCACCCCCCAAAAAGAGCTCACGGGTCCTGGAGCTGGGTCCTCCCGAATTTAACGTTGGCTTCTCTAAGTGGTTGTAGTCCGAGCTACACTTTCCTAGTTTCCCGGATCCGGGTGGGGGTGGGGGCGGAGTCGGACAGTGACGTCACCGAAGGACCTAGACACGCCCCCATTCCGCCTGAGCGCGTCGACTGGGCGCTGTGTTTTTACGTAAGTTCCGGAGCGCCTCCCTCTGTCGGAGCTCGCTTTAGCGAGGTGGTTTCGCCTCATGTGGGCTGCTGGAGCACACTGCATTTCACTTGTTTGATCCTCCCATCCTCCTGGCCCGACACCATGGGAGTGACTTGGTAGGACTTCAGAGGACTTTGTGGGGCGGGGTTTGGGGGCTTGAAGGCCCCTGGAGCCTCGAATATACCCGGGAGGAGGATCCCGACCAGGGTCCGCAGTCCCCCGGAAGATGAGCAAAATATCCTCGGATTGTGTGGGTGAGGGGGCCACCGTGAGGGCTGCAGAATCTGCAGTCCCTTTTCCTCGGAGATTCGCCCCTTCTTCCTGGAAGGCGGCAGGTAAAAGGGTTTAAGAACCCGTTTAATGGTCGTGTACCTCCTTCCTTTTTTCTTGGTAGAATTTCTTGACCTTGAAGCCCGGGGTAGAACTTTAGGGTTGAAAGTAGGATGTCGGGACTCGGACCCGTCTGCAGGCAGGGCTTGGATGGGTAGGGGATAGGGAACAAGGAGATAGTATCTTTTTTAGGTTTTTGCCTGCCCCTCCCTACAGCCACTAAATTGCAGTTAGATCAGCATGTGTCCGGTTCTAGTTTGGCCCTTGTAAGATCTTGAGTCTGGAGGGAAAAAAGGAGCTGTTGGGAATTAGGAGATAGGAATTCCAGGCACATCACCTCTTCAGGGCCTGTTTCCTATTCTGTTTAATTACACGGTTGGTTTAGTTTCTGTGGACTTATTTCTAACATGTTATAAGTCAGTGTGGCAGGGAAAGGTATGGGCTTAATTCTCTTGGAGTCATTAGTTCCAAAATGCTAGATTTCAGGGCTTTAAAAAATATATGTCTTGAGCATCTCTCCCAGAGAGGACTTAGAGGCCAGGTTATCTGAAGACAGTGGCTCTAGGATTCTCATTTAAGACCCTGTGGGATCTCCTCCTGGTAGCCCAGGTCTTGCAGATTTGTCAGTGTCTGCACATTTGCTTCCTGAAGTTGACATCATGAGCCTCTTTCAAAGTCCTGTACTGTAAGAGGGATGGGAAGAATGGGAATGAAAAGTTTGCTAGGGTCTTTCATGGCAGTCCAGTGGTTAACACTCTACGCTTCCACTACGGGAGGCACCTTCTACTTCAGTGGGCACGGGTTCAACCCCTGATTGGGGAATTAGATCCTGCAGGGCTTTGGCACAACAACAACAAAAAAAAAAAAATTTGCTGCAAAGAGGCGTGAAACCCTGGAAGTACCTGTTCTTTCATTTCAGAATAAGGCACATCATCATCTTTACTTGTTAGTGCTTTTTCTGATGGAGATTAGAGACAGTTTTAGCAACAGTAGGACTCTATTGCTTCATTTAGTTTATTTTGGTTGATCATAAAGCAATGCAGTGTCCCCCAACATTCAGCCACATATGATTGTACTTAAGATTTTTAAAAAGCCAGTCGCACTTGAACTATTATTTATTAATGTCTTGTTTTAATCCTCTTTCTTCTCCATAAAAGTATTTTAACAGACAACTGTATTCCTGTGGAAGCATTCTGGTAGAGTTAAGAGCACAGATGTGGAGCCAGCTTGCCTGGCTTTGACTCTTGGCCACACCACACCAAGCTTTGTGACCTTGTGCGAGTTACTCAACCCCTGTGTACTTCACTTTTCCTCATGGTAACAAAGAGATAATTGTATATCTTATGGGGCTGATGTGAGGATTCAAAGAGTTAGTTCATTGAAAGGTCTTTAGGTACTACCTGGCACATAGTTTTGGTCCTTGGTGATTGTTACCTGCCACTCTGTAAAGGGGGAGCCAGTTTCCCTCACCATAGAAGGAAATCTTGGAAATGACTTTTTGTATTGTTGTTTTGGTTAAATTCGTGTACATGCTGTTGCCTTTCACTTCCAAGGATTAGAAACTTGAGGCTTGCTTTCTCTTTGCTCCCTGGATCCTTAAAACTTTCTGCCTTGATGGAAATGTTCTGTATTAGCACTGCTCCCAGCCATTTGCGGCTGTCAAGCCTTGAAATGTGGCTTTTGCAGCTGAGGAGTTGAGGTTTTAATTTGTTTTATTCATTTAAGTGTAAACAGTCGCATGTGGCTTGTGGCTACTGTGCTGGACAACTTGCATGCAAAGTGTTAAAGAGAGTATTAATAATTGGAATAATAATTCCAAGTTGAGGCTTTCTTCTTGATTTAGTCAAAACTGAAAGAAACGCAGAAGAAATCCCTTTCTCATCGTATGACTGTGTTACTGAACGCTCAGCCTGTGCGCCACCTAAAATCTTCTCTGGAACGTTGGCATGCTTGCCACACTCGGTAAATGGAGGTGCTCTAGGCAGGAAGTTCAAAGCACTGGTATGCGTCCTGAGACCTGCTCTGGTTCTCAGTGGCGTTCTCAGAGACTGTGGGCCTCTGTTTCCTTCTTTTTAAAATGAGAAGTTTCGGGTTAATGGTGTCTATGCACATTCAGGCCCTGATGAGCTATGATTCTGCAGGCTTGTGAATGACTCATTGATGATTTTGGTCCTTTTCCGTCCAGTGTGTCCCAGATGCCCGTGGCTGAGGGCAAGAGTGTCCAGCAGACTGTGGAGCTCCTCACCCGGAAATTGGAGATGCTTGGAGCAGAGAAGCAAGGAACATTTTGTGTGGACTGTGAGACCTACCACACAGCTGCCTCTACCCTGGGCAGCCAAGGTCAGTGAGCGTTGGGCCTGTGGGATGGCTGGAACCTGTTTTCGAGTTAATAGATGTTCATGTTCATTGGAATCTTTCTGCTTTTCTGCTGAGGGTGGTGTTCTTGGATATGTGGTATATGTGTTTCTGAATTCATTAATTTTTCCCTTCATCTCTTAGTCTGGGCCTGTGTTGTAGTCTTTTTGCACTTTTAAAGCACTTTTCATTTCTCAAAGTGTTGATCACTAATTTTCTCAGAATCATCTGGGTTGCTTGTTAGAGGTGCAGATTCCTGGCCCAGCTTACAGACTCACTGGTAATCAGTCATTATCTATATTATAGTAAGTTTCACAGGTGATCTTTATGCACTCCAAAGTTTGAAAAAGTCTCCTTTTAAGCTCAGAAGCCTTTGTATATGATTCTGTTGGAGCTTTAGAATTTGGGGAACTTTCTGTAGAAAAACTTCCTGTTTCCCACACCTCGCCAGTGGCCTTGGCTACCACCTTAGCATAACCTTGATAGATGAATTAACTTTTGTTTTAAATGTATTTCGAATTGAGATGTGTTGTTGCTGGTGGTGGTGGTGGTGGTGGTAGGGAGGTAAAGAGGATCTCCGAATAGGAGCTAGGGAACCTGGGTTCTTTTAGTCTTGGCTCTTCGGTAACTTGACTTTGGATGGTTCCATAGCACAGTGAATAAGCCTAAACCATGGAACCAGGTAACGGAGTCCTGCCTGCCACAACTAACTGCATCTTTAGGTAATTCTGCAGTCTGTGACTGTTTCTGTGCAGGTCAGTTGCCTATTTCCCCAGGGATTTATTCCCTGCCCTGCTCCTATGAACTACATTTGCCCGGCCCCGATTTAGTTCCCTTTGGCCAGTGAAAGGCCCTGGCAAAAATTGGAGGGAGGAGGAAAAAGAGAGACAGCCTCTCTCCCTGTCCCTCTGCTTTGGGCTGTGTCTCTGGCTGTGACTGTGTTTCTTCCTCCTGTTAGGCAACCCTTGTTCCTGGCTCTCAGAAGAGCGAATCTGCCCTTTTTCCTTCCAGCCCTAGGGATGGTAGCGGCTCCCTGTGTTACTAATCTTTGGGTGACCTCACCATTCCATTGGATTTTTCAGTTCTACTAACTCCTGTACGTTGTTCCCTCTATTAAACCCCTTCTACAGAAACTTACCTGTGTGGGCTCTGTTTTTGTACCCTTCCCAGTACAGTTGTCTGCAAAATGAAGATAATTCCAGTATTTATCTCCTAGTTAAATAAGGTAGTACACACAAAGCCCTTCGAACCAAGGTTGTCATGGAATAAATAGCTAATAAATGGTAGGTTCAGAGCTGTACTGAATTTCATGATCAGTGCAATTGCAATGTTATTTGTTTTGGCTGCAGAAGGCAGAATATAAGAATCAAAAGAGAGAACAGTTATGAAAGCATCTGGAAAACAACACTAGTATACAGATATAAGGTGACATGCTACTTCTGTGATACTCCCTGACTTGGGCTCTGTTTTCCTGATCAGACCTTTGCTTTCAAGGAGCTACAGTCTAGTTGGAGAAACAGGTTCTCAGTGGGCAGTGGGGTAGGGTGGAAGGAGGTCAGGACACCTGGATTAGAGTTCCAGTTCTGTCGCTTACCGGCTCTGTGCCTTTAAATCAGAAGTTCTCACACTGTCTAGCTTTAGCATCACCTAGAGGGAGGGCTTGTTATCACACAGATGGATGGGTTCCCCTCTCCTCCCCACCCCCGAAGAGTTTCTGACCCAGTGGGTGTGGGATGGGGTGGAGAATATAAATTTCTAACAGATTCCCAGGTAGTGATGTGGGGTGCTGGCTGGTCAGGGACCAAAAGCTTTTCAGAATTTTTTCAAGAGAGTAAAAACACTTCCAGACTCCTGTAATATGAATTAAGTATGTAATCACAGTGAGTCTGCACAAGAACAGAATGACAGATTGGCTTTGGTATCTTTATTGGAGGATTAAAATGTTTGGAACTAGGCTTCCCAGGTGAAAGGTGTGAATATGCAGCGGGCAGTTGGGAGGATGTGGGGCGAGGTTGGTGCAGAGCTGATTGCGTTCAGACAGTGGTAGCACAGTGGAGGCCTGCATAGAGGCCACATCACCCACCACCTGTCTCTGCACCCATTCCATTGCTGCACTTTCATCCCTGCCTGAATCCTACCCTCTCTTCGTATCTTACTTCAGATCCTATTTTTTCCATGAAGGTTCTTCCAACTGACTCTTGCCGCTTTGACCACTTCCTTCCCTGAAGTCTTTCCTTCCTTCCAAAGACTGCTGGTCTATCATCAGGCACACACTTTGGTTTCATGGTCTTTTAAAAAGTTTTCCACCTATCTTCAATGAAAGTGAAAGTCACTCAGTCGTGTCTGACTCTTTGCAACCCCATGGACTATACAGTTCATGGAATTCTCTAGGCCAGAATACTGGAGTGGGGAGTTGTTCCTTTCTCCAGGCGATCTTCCCAGCCCAGGAATTGAACCCAGGTCTCCTGCATTGCAGGCAGATTCTTCACCAGCTGAGCCTCAAGGGAAGTCCAAGAATACTGGAGTGGGTAGCATATCCCTTCTCTAGCGGATCTTCCCGATCCAGGAATTGAACAGGGGTCTCCTGAACTGCAGGCGGATTCTTTACCAACTGAGCTATCAGGGAAGGACAATAACAGTCTTCAGTGAGATTGTCAGCTTCTTGAGGCCAGGGGCTAAGTCCTCTACTTAACATGCCTCTTTAGCCCTAGCACAGTGTCGGGGCTAGTTTAAGGACTTGGAAAACTCACTTCCCAGGCACTAGAACCGGTGAGCTGGGATTTAAAACTGGATCTTCTGATCTAGATTCCAAGTTCTTTCTGCTACAGTTGTACCGCTTGCTTCCTAAGTCGGCTAGATGTCTTAAAATTCTCCAAAGGTCCCATGTTGTCTTTAGGGTGAAGTCTAAACTTGGGCACAGAAGACACGGCTCTGGCCTCCCATCCAGCCTCGTGTTCAGATTCTCCCCTGTGCTGCTTCTGTGGGGCCATTTCCTCTGTTTCAAAAAGGGAGGAGGCCAAGGAAGGGAGTGATGGGCCAAGAAGAGAGCAGCTGCTTTGTGTGGTGTGCTCAAATGCTGTTACTTTTATTTTCCTTGTTATGTAATATATGACTATACAGAAGACCATATGTAAATCTTGTGTGAGTTATTAATCATCATCGTTAATCATCCATCTGTGCATCACTCAACTTAAGAGTTAAACCAGGGACTTCCCTGGTGGTCCAGTGGTTAAGATTCTGTGCTTCTATTGCAGGGGGTGCAGGTTAGATCCCTGGCCAGGGAAATCCCACATGCTGTATGGTGTGGCTAAAACAAAAAAGAGCAAGAGAGAAGAAAATAGAAACTAAAAACCAAAATGCATAATGACCAGGATGCAAAAATGCAGGGTTGACTACAAATAATGAGGTGCAAAACTTACTCCCAACTATCAGAAATAAATATAAAAGCTGGGGAAAAAAAGTGAATTAAACCATTATCTGGACCGTCAAAAGTTCCAGTGTGCCCATCACCTTTTTCTGTAGATCAGGTGGGTTCTGCCACTTGCTGCCTGGCTGCTGGTCCTCTCTGGAAAAGGCTGTTGGTGAGGGCTTTCCCTCCTCCGCCCTCCAGGACTGCTGGGGCGATGCTGGATTGTCTCCTGGCTCCGTTCAGCACTTTGGCCTCTACTCCGGGATGTGCTGAGGAAGGTCTTGTCGCTGAGCAGGATCTCCATCCCTTGCAGGTCAGACCGGGAAGCTGATGTATGTGATGCACAATTCCGAGTACCCTTTGAGCTGCTTCGCCCTCTTTGAGAATGGCCCTTGCCTGGTTGCTGACACCAACTTTGACGTGCTCATGGTGAAACTCAAGGGCTTTTTCCAGAGTGCCAAGGCCAGCAAGATCGAGACCCGGGGCACCCGTTACCAGTACTGTGACTTCCTAGTGAAGGTGGGCACGGTCACAATGGGGCCCAGTGCCCGAGGCATCTCCGTGGAGGTAAGACCTCGGTGAACTAGAGCAGATGTGGTGCAGGGCCTGGCTCTGCAGATTCCCGCGACCCTGAATGCAGGCAGAGGAGTCTGCCTCCCTGATTCCTGTCTGCAGAGCAGCTGCGCTTCCTTACCCTGCATTTTCTCTCCTTTCTTTAATCACTTAGGGATGCTCTAGGCCAGGATGGGAATGGGGAGCTGGATTCACAGCAGGTAGAAAGCTTAGGAAGGCTGGCTTGCTGGAGAAGAGGAGGGGTGGTCAAGGAGGGGCAGGTAAACTATTACACAGAGGGACCACTCAAAGTTTTGAAGCAAAGATGTGCCTTTCCCTTTGACATGCTCTCTACTTTCTTTCATGGTATGTGTGATGATTTCATCTATGACATATATTGAAAATGACAAAGATGGAGTGTGACAGTAGCTGGCTTTGGGACCAGTGAGAGTCTGCACCATCTACCACAGTTCCAGCACTGTGTGAGATTTAAAAAAAAAAGAATAAACTACAGGGCCTTCCTTTTGAACATTTATGACTTAGTAAGAGAGCCAGGCCCAAACATGCGAGCTGTTTTTGAAGTTAGTCTGTAAGAAATGCCATAAAGGCAGCACAGATTGCTCTGGGAGTTCAGGGCAGAGAGCACTGCTGACTCAGAGGACTGTGATACCTCCTGCAGGAGTAGCCTTTAAGGAGGGATTTAAAATGTGGAGACCTGGGGATAGATAAGTCCTCAAAAGCAGCACAGGTGGAGAAGAGGGCGTTAGTGGTCATAACTACTGAGACACTCTGGGACCTCTAGAGCTGAGATGTCCTGACTCAATTCATAACACACAGAGAATTTGCCAGGACCCACGGGGAACCCACTGTTTGTTTATCCTCCATGTTTTCTACTTTGTAGCACAAACGCACCCGGCAGTTTCTTTACTTATTTCTCCTTGTAGTTGCTAGTAATTTCCCCTGCCATCTCTCCAGTGAAAAACTGGGAGAGGAGAAAGAGCAAGCCTAAGATCTGTATCCTTCAGCCCCTGTCACATGAGTTGGGAAATTATTTCTTAGGGTCAGAGCCCAGGTTGTATCTACCTTGGGAGTAACGGTTGGTCTTGAAGTCACTTATGGGCCTATGTGGCTACTTTGCCCTCTTGTCAATTCCCCCAACTCACACACACTAACAGACTCTCCTGCTCTTCGTTTTCTCTCATAAATTTTTCCGAGCTGTCCATGAATCTACACCCATCATAGCTGGGACTATAAAGTTCAGAGATAATTTGAAGGGACTGAGCTGTGCTTCTGGGTCTTGTGCGTAGGGCTGTGTGTTGATAATCCCAAGCTGAGAATGTTTGAGCTTAAAGGGTACAGTGCTGAGGGTTTCAAATTCCTGGTGTTTGAGCTGGATATTTCCTGCAGGGCAGTTGTGGGTTGGAAGGTGTGTGTCGTGGTCTCCAGGTTGGGGAAGATGGATGCAGAGGGCAGACGACCTGTCCTTGCCCTCACTCACCCTCCATCTCCCTTCTCTTGGTCCCCAGGTGGAGTATGGCCCCTGTGTGGTAGCTAGCGACTGCTGGAGCCTGTTGCTGGAGTTCCTGCAGAGCTTTCTAGGCAGCCACACCCCAGGGGCACCCGCAGTGTTTGGGAACAGACATGATGCGGTCTACAGCCCAGCGGACACCATGGTCCAGTACATGGAACTCTTCAACAAGATCCGCAAGCAGCAGCAGGTGCCGGTGGCGGGGATTCGTTAGTGACTGGCAGCTGCTGGGCTGAGCTCTGTCACCGGGGGGCGGGGGGAGGGCGGGAGTGTCACAGAAGGAGCAGGCGCTGCACCCTCAGGCCTCAGGACCCTGGACATCCTGGGCAGACGGCAAGGTGTCCCTCCCTGTCTAGTTCCCAGCTGTGGCTTTTGTTCTTGGGCGCTGGACTCCCCTCCACTGACCCTCACACACAGTCCCTCCTGCGCCTCCCCCGCCACAGCTGTTTTGGCCCCCGCCTTGCTGGGCTTGGCCTGTCCTCAGGAACAGTGATTATCCAGAGCGGAGATGTCTGGAGCTCTCCTGCTTTAGGGGAAAAGGTCAGATGGGGGTCCTGCTGAGTGTCGGTGGGAAGGCAGTCTGTGTCACCAGCTCCTGAGGACTTGGTCCAGGTCCACAGTGGACTGTGTTGCCTTTGGGCTGCGCTCAGAGGATGTGACTGGGCCTTTCCTGGGGAAGGAGCAAGAGGCCAGGCTTATTTGATGGCTGTCATTTTCTGACCTGTTTGCTGAGGTAAATCGTGAGTTCAGTTTTCTCGGGTGTTGCCTGAGTCCTCTGAAGTCTCTGGTCTGGCCATCTTTCCCTTCTGTAGTGAATGATACTAAAGCACAGGCTAAGCGGCTATAAGGAGAACCTAAAGTACAGAGGCTCTTAGGAGTTTATTTTTCTCTTCTCTAATAGTACAGAGGGAATTAGATAGTCCAGGGCAGACTTAACTCCACAGGGTCATCAGGAACTTGGTTTCCTTTGACCTTGCTGTTCAGCCACCCCTGGGGTGTTGTCCTTGGGCGACTCAGAGCATCATCAGCTACATGTCCAGTTCCCCTGGGGTAAGACAGAGAGAACAGTTTTCTTTTATAAAGGCCATGATCTGGAGTTGCTCCAGTCACTCTGGCTACACCTGGCTAAGAGGAGCTCTGGGACAGAGAGCCTCTTATTTGGGTGGTCATGTGCCCAGTTAAAATGCCAGGGGTTCTGTGACTGAAAGGTGAAGGAGAAAATGGCTGTGGGGGCCCAGTTAGTAGCCTCTGCTCCAGGGAGCTCAATGGACGTGCCCAAGACTGTGCTTGCTATTTTGCAAAGAGCAGCCTGTAAGTAAGCCATTTGTTTCTGAGTTGGATTGGGATGGGGCTGATGTCAGAGCCACCTTAGCTGGATTATTCACATGGGGACATCACTTCTGCACCCCTTGAGTCAGTCTCAGCATCAAGACCTCTCCAGTTCTCGTGTGCCCAGAGCTCAGGGTTAAACGGTTGACCTGAAGCTCACACTGCACTTCATGGTGTCCTGAACTCTTACTCCTCGTCTCCTGTGAGCCTCCAAGCTGCTCATTTGACCTCCATCGCCTGCCCACCGCCCTCCTGCTACAGAGATGTTCAGTCCAGCTAACACTGAGGTCACAGTCAGAGCTGGTCTTAGGAAACGAGTTCATGTATGTACTGTGGGTTCTCCTAGGATCTGTGTCTCATGGAAAACACATAAAGAGAAATCGTATTCAGATCTAAGCCTCTGTAACAAGAATCTGTAACTCAGATCTAAGCCTCTGTAACGAGGTAGTGGTCACATTTCCCTTTTAACTTTGGCTGGCAGGAAGCTCAGTTCAACTTTCTAACTGTAGACTCTGCCATCCGTGTTTTTGTTCTCACCTTCCTCTGGCTTCGTTTGTTTCTTTGTGTGTTTTTTTTTTACATTTTAAAATGGAGATATGTTTTAGATATTAATTTATACATAATAAAATACATAGTTGTTTTTTTTTTTTAATGTTTTTGGCCTTCTGATTTATGTTGGCTCTTGTCCAGACTTACCTGTTTGTATTTTGCTGTAGACTGTTTTAAATCTTCTATGAGATAAGATAGCATTTTGAGCATAATGTGTTCCTGAAAATAAACAGAAATCGAATATGGTAAATATGACTCTACATTTATGCATTATAAGGAGGGATTCCTATTACTGACTCCCTAACTGTGCTTTTAGATACAATCTTGGCTTATAAATTTCCAGAAAATCTTCACTTTTGTTCTTTTCCCTTATGCTGAGCACAAATTTGACCAGATTTAAGTCCAGTGAACACCATATCAATCTGTAAGAGTTGCCACCTCACATACTTTTGTCCATCTTTGTCCTTTGTGTCAGTTAAAGCTTATTACTAAAAAAAAAAAAAAAAAAAAAAAAAAGGCAAGTAATGCAGTACATTTCTTAATCTAACTCCACTAGCAAAGTTGCCAAAACTGAACTGGGAAAGGCCCAAATGTCATCCACCTTCTGTATGTAGGTCTGAATGGGACTTTCAAGAGTTAGTTTAGTATTATTGGCATATAATTTTTGAAAGATGAGGTTGAGTGAACGTTGAGGAGCTTTTGTATAAAGGGAAAGGGGGCATGGTTAGCCTTATTTTAAAAATAAAAAAAAACTTACACTCAGCTAGAAAGTGGGCATGCAGTATTTTGGGTTCAAGGCTGACATTCCTCCTTCTACAGTAGACTGCCTTCTTGCCCCTCCCTCCTTTTTTCCCAGATGTCTTACCCCCTCATCATCTGTGAGTGAGTGAATGAAGTCGCTCAGTCATGTCTGACTCTTTGCAACCCCATGGACTGTAGTCTACCAGGCTCTTTCGTCCATGGGATTTTCCAGGCAAGAATACTGGAGTGGGTTGCCATTTCCTTCTCCAGGAGATCTTCCCAACCCACGGATTGAACCTGGGTCTCCCGCATTGTAGTCAGACTCTTTACCGTCTGAGCCACCAGGGAAGTCCAAGCTAACCCCAAAAGAGCAGAAACCAGGACGTTTCTAGGATCCTGCTAACATGTCGCCTTGGTGGGTGCCTTTGCCAGTCACAGAGAAATCCACTAACCTGCTGGAGTCATGCAGGGCAGCATTAAGATTTACCTGGTTCTCCTTCCCTGTAAGAGGAGGGGATCATGCTGAGAGGTGAGGCTGGAGTCAGGACCAAACTTCAGACTCAGGACTCACGGCTCCCAGCATGTGTCAAAGACTGGCAGCTGGACCTCTGTGGGGCCAGGTGATTTTAAGTGGAATATGGGATACATTTTTATTTTAATACTTGTGCTTTATTCTAATATATATTAGAAATATAACTGGCACTTTTGCCTTATATGATGAGGATAAATAAGTTTTTTAAGAAGAGTCTTCTTAAAGGGAACTGTTAAGTTATACTACAGGTGATACCTACAAGTGGCAGAATCTGGAGGAGGAAGGTGGATGCTCGAATTTGGGGAAACGCTGTGTTCTCCTGTGTGCTGTCCGCTTGTGTCCCTTGGTAGTTCCTGCCCTTCGCTCCTGTGCTGTGCTGGCCTCCTCTCTCTCCTGTGCTCTTCTGATTCTCTGTCCCGCTGTTGCCATGCTACCTCCTGCCAGCTTGCTTTCCTTTGGTCTTGAAAGACCAAGTCATCCCATGTCCCCCCACTGTGTGTGAGTGTCACTGCGTCACTGAAGGAATACCCAGGGATTGATCACTCCTTCCCACCGCCAGGTCTGCCCTAGCCCACTGTATCCAGTGTTCATTCCTGAGGCTTCAGGATGAGAGGGGTAGTGAGAAATTTTCTCCCCAAATCCTAGAAGGTGAGGGGAGTGGTTAGAAGTTCCCACCTAAGTGTGCCCTCTAGGTGTCAAAGTGAAGTCGCTCAGTCGTGTCCGACTCTTTGCAACCCCGTGGACTGTAGCCTACCAGGTTGCTCCGTCCATGGGATTCTTCAGGCAAGAATACTGGAGTGGGTTACCATTTCCTTCTTCCAAAGTTAAGACTTAAAACTCCCCCTCAAGGTGAGTTTCTGCCTTTGTGTGGAGCAATCCAAAATCAGTCTCTCGGGTTACAAGGGACCCTTGAGGTCACACAGTTTGACCGTCATTCAGTACCCGTAACTTTATACCATCCCTCCCAGCGATCATGAAGCCTTGACTTGACCTCATCTAGGGAAGTCTCTTCCCTGTGTATTTCGCTTTTGTCACTACCTCTGAGACAAAAATCAAAACCTACCCTATCTTTCCCTCCCAGGTTGTGGACACCGTCTGGTACTTAATGAGGGAACTGATCATTGGTTGGTGATGGAGTATGAGTGGACTATGGTTCTAACTCTACTGCAGGTTCTCAACCCCTGAGGGAGCCTCAGAAAGCCTAAGATGCCTTGAAAGTGGACACAGCTTTGTGGAGAAGTGCAGTTCTCTGAGAATAGGATTTATAGGGTTCATTAAAGTATCTCAAAGAGCTGTGATCAAAAAAAAAAAAAAAAGAATCTCTGAAGGGAGAACATCCTGAAAGAAAAGAACAGGAAGGTGAAGATAAAGCAGATGTGAGATACATTCAGCTGGCTTACCACACAATACCTTCCCCTGCCTTTGGGACCTTCGTCTCGGGTCCATCCCCTTCAGGGTTTTCCCTCCTTCATTTTTTATAGTCCTTCAGGCTTTTCAGTCGGTTTCTGGGAAGTTGCACTGTGTCCCTGCTCTTTTCTCACCTGTAGGTTCCTACTTCTCTTTTCTCTATGTACACATGACCTCTTAGAAGTGAGTAGGAGGAATTATGTCACGAGCATCTTCATAGCCCACTTTGTGGCCCAGGAGTTACTCTTCATGTGACTCAGCCCATGGGGCCTGAAGATTACCCTGTTGTAATGGCATCTGGCTTCATGAGCGTATTTTCATTTTTCAGGATGGTATGATCAATGAGGCGAGAAATAGTTCATCGCCTCTGAAATGAAATTAGTGAGTTGAAAAGATTCTTGGAACTCTCAGGGCAAAAATCCCTAATTCTCTTGTGGTCTCTGTTTTATTTACCAATATAGCCCTGCTCCGTCAGATGGCACAGACCTGTTTTTCAAGGTTAATATGAATTCTACTGAGTTTTCTTTGGAGGCTTTAAAAAAGAATTTAGGGACTGCGTTTGTATATTCTAGATTGTATAAAGGCAGAATTCAGTATTGAACATCTTCTGTCATGTGGGAAAGGCAAGGCTAGGAATGTGGAGGTGACAGGACAGATATTCCGAGCAGCCTCCTAAAGGGAAGAGAACACGACTTTAGGAGACAGATGGCTGCGTGCTTGCCACAGTACCGTCCCTAACCTGCCAGGTAACTTCAGTCACGTTGGCCTTTCTTGGTCTCATCTGTAGTGGGAGTGATGATGCCCTTTGTATTTCATAGGCTTGTTGAGAGGCTCAGGGGAGAAGAGGTGTGAGAGTGCCTTGTAGGCAAGTGATGCTGCCTCTGTTCTTGCATTTTTTTAATGGCACTAAAGGGACTGTGTGTGGTTAGGATGTTGAAGACGGGAAGCTACGGGGTCATTACTATTTGGTAGCAGATTAAAATTCTGCTCCAATGCAAAGGAAATAGTAATAGAGAGCGAGCGATGTGGGGAGAGGGTCGGGAGAAAGCGTCCATCATATAGGTGTGTTTTTGTCACCAGATCAGAGAGCATATTTGTAGGGACTGTGATTTTTACTCATAGGGTTGAGATGTTTACTTGTTCTCCTACAACCTAAAGGAAAAGAAGCTGAACTGACACCAAAAAAAGGCGGGGGGTAGAAATTACTGTATCTTCTTTATGCAATACATCCATCCCTGTTTCTCCTCAGTTCCCAAGTCTTAGTTGTGCCTGCTTCTGAACTGTCTTTGATACGGATGTATGTGGTGGCTTTACTGGCAGCCAGTGGTGTCTAAGTTCAGTGTTCCTGACTGTGTTTCCCATTCCTCATTGATGAACCACCTAAGCTGTTAACTCTGAAGCTATAATAAAACCTTTTTGTTAGCTATCCTACCTAAGCTTTTCCTATTTTAATTATCTAAAATAGCCTTTTTATTCTTTCTGCTTCCATCTGATGCACAATTCTCAAACTTGTTGGTATCAGGATTCCTTGATGCTCTTAAAAATTAACTGAGTACCCCAAAGAGCCTTAGTGTGGGTTGTATCATTGATACTTAATTAAAACTTATTTATAATGAAAAAAATGATTAATGGTTAATTAAAACTTATTTATAATGAAAAAGTATTAATTCATTTAAAGGTAACAATAAACATGTTAACATAAAATATTTTAATGAAAAGCAACTTTTTTCCAGAAAAATTTAGAAGAATGGCATTGTTTTATATTTTTGCAAATCTCTTGAATATCTGGCGTAGTAGAAGACAGTGGATGCTAGTGTCTGCTTCTTTAGTCAGTCTGTTGAAATTTGTTACTCAGGGTTGAAGAATGTGAAGAAATCTAACCTCACACATTCTGGGGCTTCCCAGGTGGCTCAGGGATAAAGAGTCCACCTGCCAAGTGGGAGATGCAGGAGCTGCAGGTTCAAACCGTGGGTCAGGAAGATCACTTGGAGAAGGAAATGGCAACCTGCTCCAGTATTTTTGCCTGAGAAATCTCATGGACAGAAGGAGCTGGAGGGCTACAGTCTATGGGGTCACAAAAAGTCGGACATGACTGAGCGACTAAACCACCACCACCACAGTGATACTGTCTTCCAATAATTGGGGATGTTCTTTGATGCTCCATCACAACTCTGCTAAAGGTTAGCTGAAATGTGGAATCTCAAATTCTATCAGTGAGTTTTCTGTACTCTGTTATATTACATTGATTAGTTTATTTTGCACTGTGAAGGGCTCTTTTAACCATACATGATTTTGTAGCATGCACTGGTCATTTGGAAAATACAGCAGATCTTTTAAATGTTGACACATTTCATTATACAATATCAAAAAATCATATTTGTTAATATCACCATCAGTCTCAACAGAGAAGTCTTGGGAAGCTATTAAGCTCACAGTGGTGGATATATTTTCAGAAATCCTAAGTTTTGCTTGAGAGCTTGAGTTTGATCATTACTAACAAATGCTGTCGGTCTCAATTTGTTTATTTCTGAGGAAATATCTGTCAGATACCCAAGGCTGAATGACTGTTAGCTGTTTTTCCAAGTGAAAATGATATTGCATGAATTGCTAATTCAGCTCAAAATTCAGAGAAGTTGAACAAGTGCTTTTCCTCAAGAGAAACATTATAAGGCACCAAAGTGCTTTATGTCTCTATCTACTTAATCACATACAACATTATTGAAAAAACATGTTCTTATATAAAACAAAGTTTTTATTTTAGTGTTTCATCAAGCACTTCCTTAAAGTGACACAGTATAATTCTTTTTTCCTGTGACTGGATGGCAGTGAAGACTATGTTGACTGCTAGTACAATTTAGTGCCAGTTCCTCGATTTGTGTTAATGGAAGCAGCAATTTTACCCATTGTTATTTTTGTATCATTAGTGCAAATGTCATCACAGTGACAAAGGCAAGTAGTATCTTACTGCTATGAAAACAGTTTTGATTTCAGGGATTCTCCTGAAAGTCTCTGGGTCACCAGGGCTCCACAGGCCATACTTTGAGAACCACTGGTCTGATACATACAGTACTGAGAATTGCTTTTTTGCAAGCACCCGTTCCTTCAGAAGTCTTAAGTGACTCCAAAATCCTTTACTCAAAAAAGCACCTATAAATGTGTCAGGAACTTTATTAGAGAAATAACATTGAATAAAATACGATCTTTATTCTCCAGAAATTTTCTTGAGGGGTTGGGGAGCAGGAGGAGAAAATAGATAATTGAGGAGTTAAAATGTAAGATAAGAATTCCTTAAAATTATGTTAAAGGTGTTAGCAAGGGGAGTGCTAAATTTTAGGTCTTAATTTGCGGGCTTCCCAGGTGATTAGGTGCAGGAGATGGAGGTTTGATCCCTGGGTGAAGAAGATCCCCTGGAGGAGGAAATGGCAACCCACTCCAGTATTCTTGCCTGAAAAATCCCATAGACAGAGGAGCCTGGAAGGTTACAGTCCATGGGGTGGCCAAGAGTCACACACTGAACAGGAACACTGAGCTCTTGAACCACATGGCAAATCCTCATCAAATCAATTAATCAATCACTAGGTCTTTTTCATCAGAAGTTTTTAAAGTGTTTACGTTAGTTACCTTTGGAAATTTCAGAGTTGACTCCAGGCGTTGTAGATTCCTGCTTACACATGCACATGCCCTTCCCCCTTCTTACTTTGTTTATTGTTGTTCTTTGGCTTCTGTTGCTTCTCTATTTCATATTTACATGTGTGTAGCTTTGAGCCAGTGTAGGTAGTAAGAAATATGTTTCTTTTCCTTGCCCTTGTATTTAAACGTAAGCCTTTATCTGTTTCAGCCTTGCAGTTGGGTGATGTAACAGTGTTGGTGTTATTTGGAGGAACTCCCCCCCCCCCCCCAAACTATGTCAGGACAATGCACCTAAGAGGCTACTCGGGAAGGAAACTTTCTGAGGCTGAGAAGATTTGTAGAAATAGCCGCAGTTCTGTTTCCCTGGGGTCTCCACCCCCACCTTCTGCTGAACTTCAGTTTACAGCGGCAGCGAACCACTTCCTTAGGGGAATTTCCATAAAAAGGCGGAATCCCGACTGGGTCATCAGTGGCAAAAGTCAGACACTTGCTCACTCGCCTGGGAACCAATAGTAACTTCTTCAAAAGCTGCCTCCGGAAACCCCACAGTTCGGAAGCTACATCTTTCGGACACCGTAAAAACTGATAAGTCTTATTTTTAACAGAACAAAACAAAAACCTAGACGGTATAATGTGGAAGGCTTTCCCGCTTGGCAGTGGAAAGAGATGTTAAAGACGCTCCATCCAAAAGGAGTGCGGGGAACTCCCGCAAGATTCCTTTACTGTTCCGCAGGCTGATGGGCTGCGGAGAAGGGGGTGGAGATGGGCTCTTGTGAGTCTGGTCCTTTAAGGAGGAGGGACGGCCGTGAGACTCTGTACCTTTAAGAGTCTCTTTGTCTGGAAACCTCCTTATTTACCCTCCTGTGCTTCAACCAAACTTCGACCCGCGATTCACAACGCCCCTCTACGCCGCCGCCCCTTACGCCAGGCTCAAGTCGCCCGCGCGTTGGTGGCTAACCCTAAACTTGGCGGCCGCCGCGCGAACCCCCGGAGAGGATGTCTGTGCCGGGTCGGGGCCCTGCGCTGCGCCGTTGGCGCAATGCAGGGCCCGGGGGGCGGGGCTCCTGGCGGGCGGGCCAATGGGCGGGAAGGGGGCGGGGCCGAGTTCGGTTGTCTCGCGCCCTGGTGACAGCTCGCGCGTGCTGATGATGGCGGTAAATAGAGGGGGGTCGGGGGAGGGGGCGGAGGAGGTGGGGCGGCCGCAAAGGGGGTAGCTCCAGGGGGTGGGGGGACGGGAACCGGGGAGGACGCGACGGCCAGGGATCCCATTCGGAGACTCGGAGGCGGGGACAGGAGTCTCCGGCACACTGGCCCTCCCCTTTAAAGAAGCAAAATCCTCACACACCGGGTGAGGGGCGACAAAGGCGGCGCGCGGCTAGCGGGCGGGAGGAGTGGCGGCAGGGGGCGGGACCGCGGCGCCGGCGGGCTGGGGGTGCCCGGGGCGGGGGCCCGCGGGAGGCGAGAGCCGGCTGTCCTGGCGCGCCGGCCCTTTTATTTTGGCGGGGTGGGCGACCGCTGGGTTTGGGGTAAAACCCTGGAGGGGAGAAGGGAAGGCAGGCTTGGGGGGCGTTTCGGGGGAACGGATCTGAGAATGAGATGAGGAGGATTAAGGGGAGAAGGGGGTAGAAGTCAGGGAGAGGAGTGAGGAAAAGCCAGCCAAGGAGGTGGGAAGGGGGCAAAGCCCAGGCTGGGTGATAAGGAATCCGGGCCGGGAATGAGGTTAGGAGGACCGAGCCCGGGAAGAGGGCTCCCCGGGTTAGGTGTGAGAGCAGGGTTCTGGAGGGGAAAGCTTGGTAGGGGATGGTAGTGGGCCGAGGGTTACAGGGGTAAGAGTTGGAAGTGGAAGGCAAGGAGGGGCAGAGCTGGGGGAGTAGTTGGGAGTAGAGGGGAGAGAGTGATTAAGAGCCAGACGTGACAAGGGTGTGAACTAGTGCAGAGCGAGATGAGCTGAACGACTAGGACCGGCGATGGGTGGGAACTGCGAGGTTCTGAGAAAGGTATGGGTTAGTGGATGGGTAGTGGGTGTGAATTCTTGAAAGTGAGGAAGAGGGGAATTAAACACTGGACTAGTAACCAGGTGGAGTTAGGAGTAAGTGTGGCCGAATTGGAAGGGTGAAAAGCAATGGACATGAGAGATGGGGCGTTTGTAGAGCAATTCGGGGGCCAGAAAAGCTGAAAGGAAAAGAGAGTGAGGGTGTGAGAAGTGATGGCGGTCTGGGACAGGGTAACTGAGGAATTGTGTTAATCGCCTAGGTTCAGCAAGATCCAAGGTCCAGACAGTGAGGTAAAGAGACAAGGCTGAAAGCAGAGGGTGAGAGGAGCAAGGAAGAAATGGACCCCAGGATTTAAAGGATGAGATGGGGAGTGAGGGAAGAGAACAGGGTTAAGGGAAGCTTGGGGAGGCCTGATGGATTTCAGCCTGGGGGATACTGCACAGGGGTGGGGATCAAGTGTGCAGTTGGGGGAGAGGCTCCAGAAGGTCTGCATGGGTCAGGGCACAGACGCTGTAGTGAAGGATCAAGAGTAGGGAGCCTTTGGTGCAGAAGAGGAGGAACCATGGTGAGTGAAAAGAGACCTAGAGATAGGGGCAAAAACTAAAAAGTAACAGTGGAGGTGGGGGGTGCAGGAAAGGAATTCTTTGTTGAGAAGAGAACTGTTAGTGTATTGAAAGTGTGAGTCCTTTTGTCCATGAAAGTAGGAAATTCCAGAAACCTCTTTCTCTCTTCAAGGAATCTTGAATCTGCTTCCACCTTTCATGGTTTTTTAAATCGACTTTTCATGTCCACTTTGAAAGGATGAGACCCATTTTGATTTTGTTCCTGTATGAATGATGAAGTGTCAACTGGGTGCTGAGAAGCTTTGCCTTTTACTGGTGTTGCGATCATAGGAAACTGGGTTGTATTTCCAGTGTGGTTGTGCCTGTATGGTGTGACCGTGTTGTGCTGTAGCAGTGTGGTACCTGACAAGCGCTAGGCAGTGCTTTCTCGACAGCATTTTTGTTTTCAGTGGAGAGCACCCTGTTGTTGAGATGGATAAAGATGAAAATCTTTTTGTTTTGTTTAATCACCCAGATTTCTGCCTACTTGTTTTTGATGGCTGGAGAATATTGAAATCATTTCAGAGAAAGACAAATAGCCAACCAGGGGAGTTTGTAGGGGAAGAGATTTAAATCAGGGTGCTGAGGGTTTTAGCTGCCTTTAGCTTTGTGTGTGACTTTTTATACTGTAGTAGAGAACTCACCCATTTGACAAAAATGGAAGAAAGAAAGGGAGATTTAGAATAGTAGAGGATTTTACAGTGGGGTTTATCTTTCAGTTAGATAATGGGTTTATGAGTAATTTTTATCATGACCTCTAAGATGATGCGTGTTGGAGCCTTGGACAGCTCCACCGCCTCTCCTGTTTTGTAGTTGTGAATAAAAAATTAATATTTTTCTAGAATAAGTTTTTGATATTTAAGACACTTTTGGGAATTTAAAGGAAGACAAGAAATTTGGGACAAAATTTAGGTTATTCTTAACCAAGTATTTTGTTTTGATGATTTTTAATCCTGAAGCTTTTACATTTAGCTAAGAATATGAACGATTATTACTTTGCATTTGATGGTACCAAAGGATAGCATATAATTTACTTAAGAAAAAACCACAAACTGTTTTTGAGACTCTTATATGAGGTTTTTTCATTGGTGTACATTCAGATACACAAAGATGCTTTTTCAAAGTTATGTAAATTTTGGATTGCCACTGTTTTCTGGGTATTTGGATAAATAGCAAAGATCACCTTTATGGCATCTGTGATAGTTAGCAAAGATTAGATATTGATTAGTGGACATCAGAAACTGGTTATTAATGCAGGTGAGTAATTTAGAATATTAAATTAAATTTCTGGATTCAGCTGTTGTGTTCATGGATTCCAGATTCTGTGGAGCAGGTGTTCAAGGTGACTAGATTGGTTTAGCAGTTTAACAGGATTTTTAAAAATTACTATTTTTCCTGCTAAGTTTCAAGAGGATTAGTCTGAAATGTTAACTTTCAAACTGCAGAGTAACTTTGGTATGAGGCACCTGTTTCTATGAGATGTGTGTGTGTGTTCCCTTCCTTTCTAGATGTGTTTGGCAGTGCTAGTAGGTTGTATTTTGTGTGTGGTGTTGCCATTTTTATAATATAATTCTTTTGTACTTGATGTCTTAATATAAATTACTTTAGACTTACTTGATAATGAGGAAGAAGAAAATATAAACCACAAGATAAACCAAAGGAGAGTCCATTTGGGCCTTAGCTGTTGTTTCAGTATGCTGCTGTAGTGCGTTAAATCTCCACTTCTCACTGTAAATGGTTATTTCTCAGTTGATATTTCTCTTTTAGTACAAATAATACTCTTTGTCAGTAAGGAATTCAGTGATAAATTTAAGTTTTATTTCCATTTTTTCATCAAGCATAATTCTACTTAGTTTATTTTGGCTACAATCTTATTTGCTAAGCCGAAAACTTTAAAGTTTATTTATTCAACCAGTAGGTTGTATATAATTAAATGTTTTTCTGGTTAATCGTAGATTCTTTGGATGGGAAGAGACCTTGAAAGGACCTCTAGTTTATCCTGCAACTTCAGTCAATATCCCACTTAAATCATCCCAGGTAGATAAAAATTTATCCTCTTTGTGTAAATCTTCAGAGGTAATGTGGCAACCTTTGTAGGTAATAGTTTCCAGCATCTAATTATTTTCTCTAATAGGACAGTCTGTAATCTATGCAGAATACAGAACAAATGCAAAACAAAATTACAGTATTTGTGCTTGTTCTCTCTTGCCCCATTCTTGATACTATAGTAAGCAGATATTTATACTCGAAAATCAAGATGACCTTAGTTCTTCGTAAACTCAGTAATAGTAGCTCCCCATGTATAGTGCTTTTGTGCCAGGCACTGTTGTAAGCTCTTTGCAGACCGTAACTCATTTACTCCTTCCAATAGTCCTATGAGGGTGGCACTGCTACTGTTTCCATTTTACATGTGATGAAATACAAGGTTCTTGAGATTAAATGACTTGCCCAAGGTTGTATTCAGACATTTCTACAGCTACTTGTTTGATAGTTGATAATCTTGTAGTACAAATTATACTGTTGGTTTTTTTTTTTCAACCAGGTGATAACTAAAGGAAAGAGTTAATCTGTTAGTTTATAAGGTAGGGTGAGGTGGAGATAGGGTTTGAACCTTGGCATTTTATGGGCAGTCTACTTTAGTATTACCTCTGCTTGACTGTTGTGAAGTGATCCAACCATGCTCTTCAGATTATTTTATCCCTAACCAGTCTTGTTTGCCAGTCCTTAAATTAGCCCTATGATTCTGTTATTAACCATTTCTCAGCTCCTTCCTAGATGGGGAACTTGGGGCAGACACCATACGGGCTGTGTTTGATGCAAAGATTGCATCAGGGTTCTTACATGGCTGTATATTTTTCCTTACAGAATTGTATTTTAAAACAAAACAAATCCAAATCAATAAGATGCCTAATTGTATTTAGATTAGATTGATTGTTGTCAACTTTTTTAGCTAGAAAGAGGCCCTTGGCGTTTCCTCAGTGGGTAGCAGTCTCTCATCTTCAGACCTGTATGCTATATAACAAGTTCACACAGGTTTGTAAATGAGAGATTGTTTGCCCACTGAGGAAAAAATGGAACTCAGGTTTCAGTGTGGATATCTATCCATAAATAAAATCTGTTCAGATTCTTGCTGACTTTTTTCCTGCATTCTCTTTGTATGTGCAACATGCTAAATATATCTATGCATGCTTTTTGTTGCTGTTTAGTCACTAAGTTGTGTCTGACTCTGCGACCCCATGGACTGTAGCCCACCAGGCTCCCCTGTCCATGGGATTTTCTAAGCAAGAATATTGGAGTGGGTTGCCATCTCCTACTCCAATGTGTGCTTTAACTTGCTTGAATAATTGATCCCCTCTTTTTTTGTTTTTTTAGAACAGTTTTAGGTTCACAGTAAAATTGAAGGGCAAGTACAGAGATTTCCCTGCCCCTACACCTGCATAACCTCCCCCCATTAATATCCCTCACCAAAGTGGTTTCTTATAATTGACATTTAAAAAATAAGTAATAATTTTTTATTATTAGTGTTTTCTAAGTACCCAGCATGAGTTAAGTATGTGAATTGTTTGAAACTCAAAACAGCATTAGGAGAAAGCTGCTTTGTGGGGATTTTACTCAATTTTTTTTGTGACTTTGGATTTTTTTACCGTTTTCAAATTTTATAGAAAAGTTGCAAAAATGATACAAGAAGTTTATATACACCTTTCTTCAAATCCAGGAATTGTTTTATCTTGCCCCGTTTGTTTTATCATTTTCTCTCACTTGCATATTTTATTTTATATTGGGGTCTAGCCGATTAACAGTGTTGTGATAGTTTCAGGTGAACAGTAAGAGGGACTCAGCCACACATATCCTCACTTGTGTATTTTTAAAGAAGTAGGTTTGAAAGGAAAATGGATATGAAGGCCTTAATCTTAAAAAGAAAAGGGAAGAATGGTTTCAGTATATCAGCAAGTTGGTATGTGTTTGATTTCAGTCAAGCATGTGAAGCAAAAGAATCTCAAGATTGGACTTTGAGTGGATTTTGTGGTTTCATGGTTTGTTGTCCTCATGATATTTTGAAAAACATTCCTCATCAGCAAAAGCTGTCCTGGTCTGCCCTTTTCTAGGGGCCCTCCTTAGTACATTGGACGGTCTGCTCACACAAGGTGGTCCTCAGCATACGCCAGCTCTGGATGATGTATGGGTGATTACTGCGTAAAAACAGGAGCCACAGTACAGTTCAACACCTTGACTGAGACATATTTAAGTGAAATACATATTTTACCTAAAGACCCTTCTGTTGCTTCGAGGAACTGGAAAAGATCTAAGTGTAAAATAGACTGCCTGAGAAACATTGCTTGCAGTTAATACAAGTAGGTTTGCCTTATGGTAAGGAGATGAATATGAATATCTTAACATTCTATTACCTCCCCCCAAATAAACCTAAATCTGGGGAGTCTTTTCGGTTGTTGTGATATGAAGGGATTTCACTGACCCTCTCCCCATTGCCACCGTCCAGCTCATCCTTCATCTTTATGAAAATGGTAGCCTGTCCATTTGATAAAGGCGTGACCTGCAGAATGAGGCCTGTCTGATTTCAGCTGAAAGGATTATGAACTGAATTCTAACCAATGTAAAATATAGCACTTGTAGCCAGCTCCCACCCCCCCATCCCTGTTAAGTGATCATCAAAGCTATAAAATATAGCTCTTACTAAAGCTGGTGATAATAATGAAAAACACTTTGCTTTTACAAGGATGAGAAAATTACAAATTATTGGAAGAGCTTTCTTTCCAGTCATGTGTTATTGTTTCTGAGTCATGGGCAGTTTTAAAGACTATACTACTGTTCCTTTGCCATTTACATGTTAATAGAAGTCTGAAAAGTAAGACACTCTTCTGAAATTTCCAGGGTTGTTTTTGTTATGTGTCAAGTTATAAACAGCATTCTGTGACAGGTATTTTCTCCCTTTGTCTTCTATTGAGCTAATTAGTAATTTACACTCTAGTAACATCCCTTTCAGCCTCGCATTTTCAGCGTGTGAAAATGCCTGCTATTCTGCGCCTTCCATGCAACCCGGGCTGGCAAATGATGGGGGGCAGATGTTGGTTAGCACATCAGAAGGATCACGGATAAAATTTATTTTTGTGTTGTGTTTTTATAAACATACAGGCTTTTTGTATCTGCCCGTCCCCTGCCATGCTGCCCCGGCCCCTCCCCCATTCAAATAGAAATGTTATGACTTACAGTCCAGACCTACTGCCCTTGCTTCAACTTTGGATTGTTTTCTATTCTGTCTCCCACCCTCACCCCCACCCCGCACCACCCCCACCCCCACGCTGTAGGATTTAGGGGGATTAGCAGGGCAGTCTGGCATAGTTTAGAGCCCAGGAAGCTGGTCTTCACTGCTCCGTCCCTTGGACAGAATACAGAGCTCCTTGTCATTGTCTCTGGGAGCCAGCAGTGCCTCTCTGGCCGGGCAACCTGTGTGAGGGGTGGGAGGACAGCACTGCTGCTAGGGAGTTAGGAACATGCTTTTATATGACTCTTGATTCTCTCCAAAGCAAAGACAGGCCCTACCTTTCCATCAGTGTTTTCAAAAGCCGCGAATGACCAGAAGACCATTTAGAGCTTGGCTTTAGCACTTTGTCACATTGGTGTTCCGCTCTTTCCTGGCCCCATGCTGTCTCTTTCGGTCTCTGACATGGAAGTCTGACATGGATGTGTAGTGTCTGTCCTGTGTTCACTCGGATAGGTCATGTGATGTGAGCATGGTAATGCAGCAGGAGCTTTTGACTTTGAAATAAAAGTCTTAAGGATCAGTTTGTTCTGTGAGGAATAGAAATTTAAATTGAGAATTAAAGGAAGAGTAGAGAGGGGTTTACTGATGTATCGGTTTTGAGTCAAAGCCTTTCTAGAATGCTCAGTAATTTGTGGTACTTATTTTTGCAGTTAGGAATCCTCATTTATCAGGATAATAAGGTCACAATCCCTGTTAGAGCTAATTAGAGTCTCTCTGACAAAAATTGTTACCTGGAGGTGACCACAAAGAAAATCAGGTAAGAAAATGTGTGAATAACTCAGTTCAGCCATCGTTGCTAATAGCATTGTAATCATAGATGTCTAGCTTTTGACAGTGAATCAGTTTTCATGAACAGAGGACATCTCATGTATGTTAGCATTCACTGAGTATGTGGGGCTATGTTAGTGTTTTGAATGTTTCTGTGGTTGGCCATTGCTAACATTTACTTTCTTTACTCTCCTTTTTCTGTGTTCTAGTATAACCACCTATAAACATTGTCTTATTTATATTAGATGTTCATGGCTAGATATTGATTATACTTTTGTGCTTTCACATCGAAAAGAGGTCAAAGGTCAGATTAATAACATGAAAAAATAAAATATCAAAGTGACTTGATCACATGGGTATTGTGAGTTAAAAGTGAGAATGTGAATGTATGACTGTGGAATTGAATATATTCTTTTAAAAGAAACATTTCTACAATATATGGCATAATGTGAAGAACTGATAACCGTATGTTTCAAGTGAAAGGTAAATAATTGTGCCGTAGTGAAGAGATCAAACTCATTTGTGGTGGTGGCATCACTGTCTATTCCCAAAATGGTTAAACATTAACATTGTTCCTAGTTATACTGTTAATATACTTCTTGAATTCTTTTTTCTTCATAGGCCATTCAGCTTTGCCTATAGCTAAGAAGTTCAAAACCTATTTAAGCTATAAATTCTAATTCTATTCCTTTAAATAAATATAACATAAAACACAATTACTACTTTTTTACCTGTTAGATTAAGAGATTAAACAAGTTGATGTAGCCAGTAGTAGATGAGGATGTGGGGAAATTGGAAGTCTTGCTTTTGATGGGAATGTAAGTTTCTCTGAAGATAAATTTGGCAGTGTCTGTTGAAATTTTTAAATGGAGTATAGTAGCTTTATAACACAGTGTTAGCCCCCACGGCTCAGCAGAGTGAATCAGCCGTACATGTACATACCCCGCAGTGTGTGTTCTCAGTCGTGTCCCCCTCGCTGCAACCCTATGGACTGTACACCTCCAGGCTCCTCTGTCCATGGGATTCTCCAGGCAAGAATACCAGAGTGGGTTGCCATTTCCTTCTTCAGGGGATCTTCCCAACCCGGTGACTGAACTCACGTCTCTTAGGTCTCCTGCACTGGCAGGCGGGTTCTTTACCAGCTGAGCCACCAGGGAAGCCCTGTTGGAATTCTGAATGTGCGTATCCTGTGACCCAGAGATTTCATTTCTAGAAATTTGTCTTGTAAATATATTTATACACTTGCATGAAAAAATGAGTATAAAATTTTTCTTTATAGCATTGTTTGTCCCTGCAAAAAGAGTGATGTCCATCAGCTAGGAACTGGCTAAATAATGTGTACTGAGTCCATACAATGGAATACCATTAAGCTATTAAGGAATGCAGTGAATCTCTTATTTGCTGATGTAGAAAGATGTCCATTTTTAAGTTTTTTTTTTAAGTCACGATATAGGACAATATAGGATATTCCTATTTTTGTAAGATGTTAAGGAGTGCTGTTGAGGTGTTGGTGTTTAGGAGGCCAAGTATTTAGTTTTTGCACGTCCCTGGTGGCTCAGTGGTAAAGAATCCACCTGCCAATGTAGGAGCCGCAGGTTTAATCCCTGAGTAGGGAAGATTGCCTGGAGAAGGAAATGACAACCCACTGAAGTGTTCTTGCCTAGGAGATCCCATGGACAGAGGAGCCTGGCGGACTACAGTCCATAGGGGTCGCAAAAGAGTCAGACATGACTTAGAGACTAAACAACAACAACAAATTGACTTTTTCCTCTATGTACTTCTGTGGTGGTTGCTTTTTATAAGCAGGTGAGGAAGGGGTTAATTAAGAGCGTTTTCATGAAGGAAATTTCCATGGTAGTAAGGGAGGAGTGAGAGGCTGGCCAGAGAAGAGAACTGCTCTGTTCATAAGAGATATATGAGGTATGTCAGTCAAGCTTTTAAGTAAGAAATGAGGACTGGATGGCAGGAAGAGGGGATATAGTGGAAGTAGACAACATTTGGTGGAGATTTGAAACACAATGATAAAGAGCTTGCATTTGATTTGAAAAACAATCTATAAAATGGAGATGAGGATAGTACCTAGTCCTATTGAGTTGTTGTCGGGATTGAAGTAAATAATGCATATAAAATATTTGTTTTAATTAATTAATTTTTAAAGTCTTTGGCTGTGCTGGGTCTTCGTTACTGCACGGACTTTCTCTAGTTGCAGCAAGCAGGGGCTACACTCCAGGTGTGGCGTACGTGGTTCTTACTACAGTGGCTTCTTGTGTTGCAGAGCATGGGTTCTAGAACATGAGGACTCGGTAGCTATGGCACACGGGCTTAATCGCCCTGCAGGATGTGGAATCTTCCCAGACCAGGGATCGAACCTGTGTCCCCTGCATTGGTAGTCAGATTCTTAACCCACTGAACCACCAGGGAAGTCCTGTATAAAGTACTTAAAACAGTGACTGACACGTAGTAAGTGCTCAATGTTAGCTATTATTATTGAATGAAAATACCTCATCTTTTGTAAGCCTGAATAAATTTATGTGCCGTGTGTGGTGATAATTCTGCTAATCCCATTGACAGGCATGTAGTTTGTAGTATTGATGGTTGGCCTAACCATTCCTATTCTTCACCTTTGGTCCTCCCACCTGCTAACACTTAGAATCAAAATCTGAAATCTGAATACAATTCTAGAGCTTTAGACATAGGATGTCCTACAAGTTGCTCTTGGGTTTGTTTACCAGTATTATCATGTATACTACCTAACATTTGGGGCCTATAAAAAGATGGGAACAGATAATTTGGGGAGAAGAACATCATTTTCTATGCCCATGGGATGTGGAATAGATATGTCACTTTGCACCGAAAGTGTTAATCAGTTTTTGTTAGCAGTGCAATGTAATGAGTGTATTAGCTACAACACCTTCCTTGGCAGCCAGCAATCCGCTTGTGAAATCTTTTAGGAAATAGAAATCTGGTGAGAAGTATTCCTGAGCAATTGAAATATCTTTGTGGTGGTGGGGGGGAGGGGGATTACAAAGAACAGATAAAGTAGAAAAAAATTCTCTACCAAAAAGCAATTGTTTCACCACTGAGAGCCATGAAAAAGATGTTCTACCTGTGGGCTAAAGATGTGACAGTGTAATTTTTTAGGGCTATAAGGTGAATTCTTTTTGCATTTTGATTTTTCACTGAAGTTTGTCACTTAAAGAACTTCAAGGTATATTTCTATTTCATGAAAAATATTTATAAAACTTTTAAGAATGGTGGATTTCTCATTTTATACTATATATTCTAATGTAAGTTATTTTCTACTTCCAGTTAAAATGTATCTTAAAGCACTTATCTTTTTGAGGTTTAAAAAAGTCAGCAGAAATAACAAGAAAAATTTATATTTAAGCACAGCACTTCGCACTTAAGAGGTGCTCTGTAAGTTTTTATTGAATAAATTAATACACGCATGAATGAAAAATATTATTCTGAATTTGGACTTCATACTCTGTGATTTGGGCACAGCCTAGCGTCGCTGTATAAAGGCCGTCTGTTCAGCTCCCGTCTCCATGCCCATGTTCCTCTCCTGCCCCACAAACACCCTTTCTGATGTGTTTGATATTGGTCCTTGATTCTATATACATCTTTATAAAATACTAAGTGATGTGTTTTGTGTGTGTGTATCTTTAATTCTGAAATTATTCATCATACCACACTGCTGTGGAACTTGGCTAGAGAATTCTCCCGGTAAAAATGCTGTAGATTTTACTCTAGTCTTGACTTTTTTGGTTAGCACCGTTTTAAGATCTGTGTATGTGTGTGTGTGTGTTGGACTGTACATTTAGCTAATTGCTCCTACTGCAGCATAGTGTTCTGTGGTGTGCATCATTTCCATAGTGATAGATGCCTAGGCTACCACAAACAGTGCTACCAATAAACAGTCTTGTCCTTGTCCATTATGGACACATTTGAGAATTTCTTCGGGATGCAGACTCAGGAGTGGTGTTGTGGCATGCGTAATGTCAGGCTGCTGAATGGTTGTATCACTCTACACCCCACAGACACTGTGTTCCCAACCTCCCCAACATGTGGTATTGTCCACATTTCTAATTTTTGCCATTTAATAATGTCTCATTTTAATTTGTATTTTCTACTTACTAGTAAATTTGTGTGTTTCTTCGTATTCTAATTAGCTGTTTCCTTTCTGTGAAATGAGCATAAAAGATTGAACATAGTATTTTATTAATGTTTTTAAGCTGGAGGAACTTTTGGTTACACATTGTATTTTGCAAGATGTTAATATATTTTCTCAAACTTCAAAAGGGGAAGAGTATCTTCTTTATGCCGAATCTTATTGTTTTTCTTCCTGGTTCCAAGAGATGATGAAACGAACCTTTTTCTAAGTATTCAACTTGAAAATCCATAAAGTATGCTACAATTAAAGCATCTTGCTAATCTGTTCTCATTGTCTTCATGTATGCTGAACGCTGACAGCAAGTGTTTTTGCCAGAACAGATTTGGTGGAAAAGCGCTTCATTGTGTTAGTTAAAGAAAATCACCCCTGGTCAGAAATCAGTGGATGATTATCAAAAAAAATTAGATCCAGCTGCTTCTCCCTTTACAATCTCCCTAGGTGTCAGAAAGCTGAGTTAATAGCAGGAAGCATCATCTCTTTGCTTGGAAAATTCCTGGACAGAGGAGCCGGGCAGGCTATAGTGCATGGGGCTTAGTTGCTCAGTCATGCCTGACTCTTTGTGACCCCATGAACTGTAGCCCCCGCCAGGCTCCTCTTCTATGGGATTCTCCAGACAAGAATACTGGAGTGGGTTGCCATGCCCTCTTCTGGCATCGAACCCAGGTCTTCCGAATCGAAGGCAGATTCTTTGACAGCTGAACTACCAGGGAAGCCCTGAGTCAGACACAACTGAGTACATGACACATTGTCTCTAACTTGCCTGTCTGTGAAGAGCTCAACACTTGATTGAGAAGTACTTCTTAGCACTCATTGAATATAAGCTGCTGCTGCTAAGTCGCTTCAGTCATGTCTGACTCTGTGCGACCGCATAGACTGCAGCCCACCAGGCTCCCCTGTCCCTGGGATTCTCCAGGCAAGAACACTGGAGTGGGTTGCCATTTCCTTCTCCAGTGCGTGAAAGTGAAAAGTGAAAGTGAAGTTGCTCAGTCGTGTCCCACTCTTAGCGACCCCATGACTGCAGCCCACCAGGCTCGTCCATCCATGGGATTCTCCAGGTAAGAGAACTGGAGTGGGGTGCCATTGCCTTCTCCATGTATATAGGCAGATAACATTAAAAAAAGAACGAAAGTACCATATTATACTTCTCATTTTTCTATGAAAGGGTATAGAAAGTATGTATGTGTGCTTAGTCACTTCAGTCGTGTCTGACCCTTTTTGACCCTGTGGACTACCAGGCTCCTCTGTCCATGGGATCACTGACTCGATGGACATGAGTTTGAACAAGCTCGGGAGTTGGTAATGGACATGGAAGCCTGGCGTGCAGCAGTCCATGGGGTCACACCCTACTGAACTGAACTGAGGCAAGAATAGTGGAGTGGGTTGTTGTGCCGTCCTCTAGGGGATCGTCCTGACCCAGGGATCAAACCTGAGTCTCTTATGTCTCCTGCATTGGCAAGGCGAGTTCTTAACAACTAGTACCACCTGGGTGGAGAAGGCAATGGCACCCCACTCCAGTACTCTTGCCTGGAAAATCCCATGGATGGAGGAGCCTGGTAGGCTGCGGTCATGGGGTTGCTAAGAGTCGGACACGACTGATCGACTTCACTTTCACTTTTCACTTTCACGCATTGGAGAAGGAAATAGCAACCCACTCCAGTGTTCTTGCCTGGAGAATTCCAGGGACGGGAGAGCCTGGTGGACTGACGTCTATGGGGTCTCACTGAGTTGGACATGACTGAAGTGACTTAGCAGCAGCAGCACCACCTGGGAAGCCCAATAGAAAGTATGAGCGTTTTGATTTTTAAAGTGGTATGGATGGAGAAAAGCACATTTCCTAATTGAGATGCCACTTCTTAGAGTCTTAGAGAAAGTTAAGCAGCAGTTTCAGGTTTGCACATGATCTTATTCCTATTCATTTCAGGTCTCAGAAAAGGAGTGACTCTGATTCAAAATGCTCTTTCCTTGTTCCAACAGGTTTCCAGTATTTGTGCTTGCCTTTCTGAGGAAGCAGTACAGTTTTTTAAGTGTTTTCATTTCTGACCAAGATGTGATGCAATCAAATCGTTATGTTGACTTTGGTTTAGCATCTGCCTGACTGAGTGGAAAAGGAATTTTAATTTGTGATGTGATTGACAAAGCCATAAACTGTGAACTTTTCCCAATAACACCATAATATGATTAAAAAAAAAAAAAAGTTCTCCTTGTTCTGTTTTTGCTGATTTTTGTGGTTATGCCTCTTGAGTAAATTTCTATCAGCAAAACATTATTTTCTGCTCTTAATTTTTTTCAAACTAAGCTACACTCTATGCTAAGATATAGAGTTTCTCAAGGGCTTTGATTTTGTTCTTCCTTGAAGATGACTTTTTTCTTTCATTATTTTTTCACTCAGAAATCTTGTTTGGAAAATTAGATTTTTAGATGTGATTTTAAAATACTCTTTTTAACCTTTTCAAGAATCTTTTAAAATTTAATATTTATCAGTGCTAAGTATGAATAGAGCATAAAAAATATCCTACCTGCTGTTCTTCTCCCCAACATTCTGCCTCTCCAGAGACCTTCATTTTCTACTCCTCCAGCTGTTCTTTTGGAATTTAATGCTATTTTTTTCTAAACAGTAGCCTTTATTGTTCAGTCACTAAGTCGTGTCCTATTCTTTGTGACCCCATGAACTGCAGCACACTGGGCTTTCCTGTCCTTCCCCATCTCCTGAAGTTTGCTCAAACTCATATCCATTGAGTCTATGATGCTATCTAACCATCTTATCCTCTGCTGCTCCCTTCTTTTCCTGCCCTCAATCTTTCCCAGCATCAAGGTCTTTTCCAGATATTAGGCTGCTATGTTTAAAAATCCGTATGGGTTTTCTGTAGATCCAAACAGCTCTCATCCTGGGATCTACCTTCCTAAAGAGCCTAGGTATTTTCTTTACTTCCTATGTTGGAACTCCCTGTTTCCTGGACCCCATATCTTCCCCCTTCATTGTTTATACCTCAATTAAGGAATTCTTCCAGAAGGTTCCTAAGAAAAGGGTGCCTGAGATGTAAATCTGCATGTATGAAAATGTCTTCATTTTCTCTCACACTTAATTTATTGTTTATCTAGTTCTAGAATTCTAGATTGGAGGATATTTTCTCTGAACTTAAGAAGCATTGCTGTGTTGATTTCTAGCTTCTATTATTGCTGTGAGAAACCCTGTGGTATTCTGATTGTTGATTTTTCCCCCCTCCTTGGTTACTTTCAGGGTCTGATCTTTGTCCCTGATGTTCTGAAATATTATGATAATCTTTGTCACCAAGGCCTTGTTTTCTCTGTTGTACTGGGTACACTGAGAGCCTTTTCAATTTAGAAATAAGGATTTTTTTTCAGCTTTGGGAGATTTTCTTTAATTCTTAAGTTCTATCCAAATCCTCCCTCCCCTCCTCCACCCCTCCCCCAGTTTTCTTATTCTTTCTCTCTAAAACTCTTATTATTATTTGTGTTTGGAACTTGTGGACTGGTGAGTCCTTTAATTTTACCATCTTATCTATTTCTCATTTTATTTTTTGGTCTCTGTTTTACTTTCTGGGAGATGTCTTGAACTTCATCTTCAGAGTCTTCTAATTAGTTTTATATGTTCTGTCATATTTTTAATTTTCAAGATTTTTTTCTGAATGTTGCTTTTTAATAGTTTTCTATTTTTGTTTCATGGATGGAATAGCTCTTCTCTATATTAATTACAGTTTTAAAAGTTTTCTGCAGTTTCCAGTACATCTCTGTTTTCCTTAAAGTACCTTACTTTATCATTTGTTGGGTCTTTCTTTTAGGGAATTTCCTTAAGTGTATGGCCCTGGCTGTCTTACTCATATTCCAGAATGAGATGCTGAAAAACTGAAAACTGAATTTGCCTGAGTGGGGGCTTCTAAAAGTTAACTGGTGGTCTTCATTATAAGGTGATTAACCCGGAACCATTTGTGTGTGTGTTGGTGGAGGCGGGGGGAGTTGTGTGGAGCAGCGGGTCACCTCTAGCAATCCATGTTTGTAGGTGTTTTTCTTTTCTCTTAGCCAGGTTTTTCCCCAGACAGAATGCTTCAATCATTGGCATACATTCCTGCCTACAACATTTGGGGAGCTGAGTGGGAAAAGAGCTGGGGTTATCTGCCTTAAGGATCTCAGTCTTCTTTTAATCCCTGTCTTTTTAGACTGATAGGCCTGCGTCTAGTTGTGCCTAGGTCCAGAGGCTCTTTATTTTGCAGAGAGTAAATTCCCTTCTGACCAGTGGATGCTTGGAGTCAGGGTGGGAACCTTTGGGTAGAACTTTCACCTTGTTTTCCTTTATTCAGCCCTGCCTGGTGTCCCCACTTGGAGATCATTCTGAGCTTTTCTGGTATATAAAACAAGTTTGCTTTGCTCTGGCTTCCCCTTAAGATGCTGTTCATTTTGGTTTCTTTGCTGTGCTACATCAAGAAACTTACTAATCTTCTTTTTAGCTTCCAAAAACTTTGTTGTGGTCATTTCCTTTCCTAGTCTTTGTCCTTAGCAATTTTATGTTTTTAATGCCATTTTAGTGGAGTTTGGGAAGTAAATAAAGGTGTTCAACGGATCATGTTTCAGTGAAGATCCAAATTTATTTCTCTGATGCCCTGTTTCAGCATAAAACTTAATAGACTTATGGTTTATAACCATTGCAAAATTTTGCTACAGTAACAGAATTGTACAGGATATAAATTAATTTGGTCTTTTGCTACCCTAATGAATTAATGCCTAACCTATAGCTTGCTATGAGAGCGTATATGCTTGCTTGGTTGCTTCAGTCGTCTCTGACTCTGCGACCCCATAGACTATAGTCCTCCAGGCTCCTCTGTCCATAGGATTTTCCTGGCAAGAACACTGGAGTGAGTTGCCATGTCCACCTCCAGATGATCATCCTGACCCAGGGATCTAACCCACATCTCCTGCGTTGCAGGTGGATTCTTCACCACTGAGCCACCAGGGAAGCTTTGCTATGAAGAGCGACATCTAAATGACTTTGGGAAGTTTGCAGATAGTATAATAGAAATGTAGGTCATAAAGTAACTTAAACATTCCTTTTACAGATGTGGAAACTGAGACCCTGAGAACAGAGATGACTTACCTATGTTCATTCATCCATCTAAAGCTAAAATTGAGTCGTCTCCAGTGTTCTTTTTTAACATATTTATTTACATACTAATTTATTTGGCTGCACTGGGTCTTAGTTCAGGCATTTAGGATCTTCAGTCTTCATTGTAATGTGTGGGATCTAATTCCTTGACCAAGGATCAAACCAAAGCCATGGAATCTTAGCCACTGGACCACCAGGGAAGTCCCTTCAGTGTTCTTTTCCTTGCCAGTGTGGTTCTGTCTTTTTTCATTAAAGTAGCTGGAAATAGGTGCTCTTTACCATGGTTTATGTCACCCAAATGTCCTGTTAATTTAGTGTCAGCTTTAAGTTGCAGTCATGGACTTTTTTTTCCTCTTAAAGTTTGGGGTCTAGTTTTATTGGGGTGAACTTTAAAAGTCAAGAAAATTTGTGTCTTACCCCTAAGACACAAAGAATTTATTGTTTTGTTTTGAGGAATTTATATTGACCATTTAAAAGTTTTCTTTTTTCTTCCTACTGTTCCCTTCTCAGTGGCCTCCGAAAGTTCTTTGTGGGGGAGGGCAGAAACTCTTTCCTAATTGTAATTATAGCAGATAAAATTATTGAGAACAAATTAGTACACCTGTTGCAATGTTTCAGTAATGGGAAAAGGAAACATGTTATTAAAATGTCAACTTTATTTGGAGAAATCCTGGAATGCTTTCTTTACCGAATTTTCAAAATACAGTTCTTAGTTCTCTTCCAGGACCCCTTCTGCATTTTATCCCACGACGGAACTCTTCTGTCTTATTTTCCTTTCCCTCCTGTATTTTGTACTTTGTACACTTTGCCCCAGAACACCACCAAATTCATTTTTGTTGACTAGGATTCTTTGGTGATTTTCATTTCTATGTAGAATTCTTGGGGTCAGAAACCCACTTTATGCTTTTGAATAAATTCCCTTCTACATGTATTTATGGAGTGCCTTCATTGAGGTGTTGGGTTCCTCTGTAGGTGCCAGCATCGCTGGGGTCCATGCTAGGTCTTTGACAGATGCTGACGGTTGGTATAAAATGCTCACCTTTTCTCCGGGCTCTGCCCATCCCTCATGTCACGTTGTGCGGTGCTGTGCCAAGTCGCTTCAGTTTTGTCCAACTCTTGTGTGACCCCATGGACTGTCACCCATCAGGCTCCTCTGTCCATGGGATTTTCCAGGCAAGCATACTGGAGTGGGTTGCCATTTCCTCCTCTAGGGGATCATCCCGACCCAGGGATTGAACCCATAGCTTGAACCCATGTCTCCAGGCAAGAATACTGGAGTGGGTTGCCATTTCCTCCTCTTGGGGATCATCCTGACCCAGGGATTGAACCCATGTCTTGAACCCACATCTCTTAGGTTTCCTGCATTGGCAGGTGGGTTCTTTACCCACTAGTGCCACCTGAGAAGTTACATGTCACATTGGTGACTAGCAGTAATAGCTAGGAGTAGACCAGGGACAGCCTGTTGCTGGAAGCTAAGGAGTCAAATGTTTCCTCAACTGGAAAGTGACCACACTGAACTAGGAGCCCTCTGAGCTTCCTTACAACCTCCAGATATCAGGATCATAAAGAGGTGCTCCCAGTGAGTCAACGACACCCTTTAAAACAAATGACCCACAACGAAAAATGATGTCTCTTAGGATTGAATAGAATTGGGTGAACATTGTTCCATGACTGAGCTAAGCTGTTACATACATAATATGAGGTAACCTAGAACACTTAGAATGATAAAGCATTGTTTTCTTGTTGTTTTTTCTTTTCCTCTCATCCTCTTCTAAAGTTAGATAGTGCTCTTTCATTATTATGCTTTGGAAATATATAACCTTTACTTTTTTCAATTTTTTAAAAATTGTGAAACATGAAATACATTTAAACATAAGTGTGTTTTATTAAAGACTAATGTAACAAAAGCTGGGGTGACATCCTACAAGTGTAAAATTCCCTTTGTGATTATTCCTTATGTCCTACTCCAGGTTAACCAGTATCCTATTATCAAGGAATTTAGTAGTTTGATTCTCTTTATTATGTTTAAAATCTCTACATTTGAAAAATAGCTCCGTAATGAAAGGCCTTCAGTGCTTTTACAGGTATATTTTATTTTTTACACGAGGTAATACTAGAGAAATAACAGGTAACATTTATTGATCACTTAGCCTCTTGCCATTGATTTTTCTGAACTCTGTACACATTGTAACTCCCAAATAATTGTATGAGATAGATGAGAAAATTGAGTCTTGGAGCTAGGAACTGGGTCCCACTGGGATTCTAATCTGGCCAGTCTGACTCCTAAATCTGCTCTCTTAGCCACTATACCTAATCAAGGTATTGTCTTATAATTTGATGCAATTTTATATTTTTAACACCTGCATCTATGTCTCTTGTGTCTTTGAATACTCTAACCAGAGCACAGAGTAGCCATCAAGTTCTATGCTGTTTCTGCTAAAACAAAGGAGTTGGAAAGCTCTATAGGCTTTAATCTTATCCCGGTATCTTAACTTCTCATTGCTTGACACAGATATATAGTCCGTCAATGTATCTAAACCATATTATATCTTTACATTGTCCATTTCAGAGCACTTCTAAAATGTTTATTTTATAAATATTATTTTTTATGGGAATTTCCAGGGAAAACCCATAATCTCACTTACATTTGTAGTGTAGTGAATAGTGATAGTTTGAGAACTAAGATTATGGCATCTGGTCCCATCCCATCATGGCAAATAGATGGGGAAACAATGAAAGCAGTGACAAAATTTTACCTAAACCTCATGTTCTTTGCCACTCATGTGGAATTACTGGCAACTTTAAGCAATTATCATGGGCCTGTGCTTAGTAGCTTAGCTGACTCTTTGCAACCCCATGGACTGTAGCCCACCAGGCTCCTCTGTTCATGGGATTTTCCAGGCAAGAATACCGAAGTGGGTTGCCCTGCCCTCCTCCAGGGGATCTTCCCAACTCAGGGATCGAACCCAGGTCTCCTGCATTGCAGGCGGATTCTTTACTGTCTGAGCCGCCAGGGAAGCCCAAGGATACTGGAATGGGTAGCCTGTCCCTTCTCCCGGGGAACTTCCGACCCAGGAGTCAAAGTGGGGTCTCCTGCTTTGCAGGCAAATTCTTTACCAACTGAGCTTCCCTGTGAAATGCTGCTCTTTTCTTGCTATAAGATATTGGACTACTCATCTAATCACCAACCTGAGTATCCATTTCTCATCTGTAAAATGCCACTGACACCTACCTCATTGTGAGAATTAACTAAGCAAATAATGTGATCCCCCCTGACACACACACACAGCATGGTATCTAGTAAAAGTATGATGTTTTTATAAGTGTTCTCTTCCCATTATACATTGCTGTTCTATGCTGACAAAATTGTTGTATAGTATTTATGAAATGTGCTTGGTAATGACCAAACTAATGCTTTAAAAATGGCTTCTATTAATGCTGGCTGACTGAACTCTACCAATTAATAATATCTATCCTATGTGGGGATTATTAAAAAAACAGGGTTATATTTAAGCACAGTGATGAAATAGCAACTCCGGCATATGCTGTGTAGAAGGTGTCTTTTGTGGCTGACGCTGCTGCTCTACAAACTAAGTGGGTTTTGGTATTGCTTTTGTTTTCATATATGTATCTTACATAATTGAGGATGCATATTATGCTATTGCTTAGGTCATTTTATTTTTTGGTGAAAAGGATTTCCCCATCTGGCTAAGGTTGTATGTTTTTTATTTCTTATCAAATACTTAATTAAGGCCAGAATGTCATTTAACTAAAATGAAGACCTGGATACCAAATACACTTTAAAATTCTTGAGCTCTGCATGAGTGACCAAACTCTTTTATCTTAGCATGCCCCCAAGTCCCTGGAACATTTGAATATCTGTGCCTCCTCTCACCAGAGTAGTCATCTAAAGCCTCTGCTTTCCTTGGTGGGAGGGGAAGAGAAGCCCACTCATGGGCAGCTGTCATCAGTTTACCGTGCACTTACACATGCATTTCCTTATTTGATCTTCACAGCAGTCTTGGAAAGGAGCAGAGCTGATATTATATCCATTAACAAGTGAGGACATAGGGGTCCCAAGATGTTCGTGAGTTACCCAAGCTCACTTTGCTAATAAGTGGATAACATGAGGCTTAAACCCAAGTCTTCTGATTCTAAATCTAAGGCTTTCTCACTCTCCCATGTTCTTATTCCTATTATAAATTAACAGATCCACTTAGTATCTTATCAGATATGAATGTCAATCAATAAGGCAGGTGGATTTCTAAAACCTTTTTGATTCTAACCACCACACAGGCATTTAGGGAAGAAACATTTTAATGTGGCGCGTGCTTTCAATCTGAGACTCTGAATCTCTTGTACACCATATTGATCCCAAATTGTTTTTATTTAAGAAGGGTAAAACAACATGAAATGTTTTGTTCTAACACAGAAATGTATCCATGGAAAGATGATAAAGTTTGCAGTGGTAAATACCATGTGAAAGTTTTAATTGAAAGTATGAATACTTTATTAATGTTAAAAAGGTATTGCCAAGATGTCCCTGGTGGTCCAATGATGGGACTTTGCTTTCCAATGCCAGGGGTGTAGGTTCCATCTCTGGTCAGGGTTCTAGGATCCCACATGCCATGTGGCCAATGGACCAAAACATAGAACAGAAACAGTGCTTTAACAAATTGAACAGGGACTTTGAAAATGGTCCACATTAAAAAAAAAACCTTAAAGAAAAGTACTGCGTAAGAAGTAAAATTTGAGATAAACCTTCATTTTAAAACGGGGCAGCAGTGCGGGGCGGGGGGGGAATTCTGTATATAAGATTCATTTCGTAAATGAACTTAGATTTTACCACCTAGATTATTCTGAATTAAGGTCAAAGAGTGTAAATGTGCTCCCAGCACTCTTTGCATTTCACATAAAATCATAGATCTGTCTGTTTTGCAGCTTCTGTTCAGAGATTCTGAATTTGAACTTAAATTATCATGCAGGGCCATTAATGGGTAAAGTGAAAGTGAAAGTTAACATCGCTCAGTCGTGTCAGACTCTTTGTGACTCCATGGACTATAGTCCATGGAATTCTCCAGGCCAGAATACTGGAGTGGGTAACCTTTCCCTTCTCCAGGGGATATTCCCAACCCAGGAATTGAACTGGCATCTCCTGCATTGCAGGTGGATTCTTTACCAACTGAGCTATCAGGGAAGCCCAATGGGTAAAACCCATGGCAAACTAATAACTTAGAACAGTAAAGTCAGCAGATCTTGAGCCGTTGTTCATGCTATCCATACTGTGCAATGTTTTATGTTTCTTTGAATGAAACTGGGAATCACATAGCTCTTCAGTGGCAGAGTGTGGACTGAAGCCCAGGCTCCCTGATACCTAATCTCTCTGTCTCTTCCCAGCAGTCTGTACTGGGCGTCCTAACTTAGCAGCCAAGAGAGATTTAATTGTGCAGTTCTTAAATTTTATATGAGGTCTCTTTATTTAGTTGTGAAAAGTGAAAGTGAAGTCGCTCAGTCGTGTCCAACTCTTTGCGACCCCATGGACTGTAGCTTACCAGGATCCTCAGTCCATGGAATTTTCCAGGCAAGAATACTGGAGTGGGTTGCCATTTCCTTCTCCAGGGGATCTTCCCGACCCAGGAATCGAACCTGGGTCTCCTGCATAAAGGCAGATGATTTACTGTCTGAGCTACCAGAGAAGCCCTTATTTAGTTGTAGATGCATGTAAAACTTTTCCTTATCTAGTTGTGTGAGTTTCCTCTGCCTTTGTATCTTCCTAGCCTTTTGGCCTCTTTTTACTTTAAATTGGGTATGGCTGAACATTCATGACTTAAAAATGTATTTATGACATTATGACTTAAACATATATCATTCATAGACTTTGTACCCAATTACAGAGAAAACATCAAACTCAGGTTCTGAGCCATTGGTTCTTTGGCTCAGACATGAGACTACGTTTTCATTCCAAAGCAATCAGCATTGATGTAGCTTCCTGGATTATCATACCTTCTTTGTACTCTCAGGATTGTCTTGAGGCATCTCAGACGTGTGTGTGGAAGCATTTGAAAACCATAACAATATGTTACATGCTTGCATTCATGCATGAGTCTTCTGATTAATTGTATACTTGAGACTTTTTGTCATAAGACATTTTGCTACCTGAGCTCATAAGTTGGAATAGACCAAAAATGGAATAGACCAGGAAAACACTTAAATCCAGCAAAGTCTTGCAGATAAGGAGTGAATGGGTGGTGGGAAATAAGCCACCATGGAAATAACAGATGAACTTGAAAATTTTTTCTCAGTTTAGTAACCAGTCTCTTCATTCTTTCATCAGTATTTACTGAGCACCTAATGAGCACTAGGACACCACTGATGTCCACAATTAGTAAAATAAGATGCTACTGCTGTCCTCCAGGAGGTTAATAAATGTAAAACTATGAAATATGTAATAAAACATTTTGAGGCATATAAATGTAAAACTGTATTTTAATTATGTATAAATTGTATAGTTTAGATAACTTTAATTACCTAAAATATGAATCTCTTCTACTTGATAAACCATCTGAACATCCCCTACATTAATATTAGAGCACCCTTAAAGAAAACACATTGCCGTTGTCACCTTGATGTTAGTCCCTGGTAGCCGGTATCTCTTAAGAGTAGAAACCTGGGTTTGAATCCTAGCTCTGCCACTTTTTAACAGTTGAACTTATTTGTACCTTGGTTTCTTTCTTTAAAATTTTTTTCATTGCATTTTTATTATTTATTTATTTATTTTTGGTTATACTGGGTCTTCATTGCTGTGCATGGGCTTTCTCTAGTTGCAGCAAGCAAGGGCTACTCTCTAGTTGCGGTACGCAGGCTTCTCTTTGTGGTGGCTTCTCTTGTTGCAGAGCATGGGCTCTAGGGCTCACAGGCTTCAGTAGTTGCGGCACACGGGCTTAGGAGTTGTAGTTCCTCGACTCTCAAGCACAGGCTCAGTAGTTGTGGCACATGGGCTTAGTGGCCCCATTGCATATGGAATCTTCCCAGACCAGGGATCGAACCCATGCCCTCTGCATTGGCAGGCAGATTCTTAACCACTGGACCACCAGGAAAGTTCTGAATCTCAGTTTCAATGTCTGTGAAATGTGAATAAAGATAATACCTACCTCACAGTTATTGTGAGGACTGACTGAGTTAATATTGGGTTGGCCAAAAAGCTCACTTGGGTTTTTACATAACATTTTATAGAAAAGCCCGAACAAAACTTTTGGCTAACCCACTATATGTTAGAGTGCTTAGTTGAGTGTCTGGTACACTTTAAAGGCTATAGAAGAAGGATCCTCGGCAGCTGTCATCATCATCATTATTGTTATTGTTTGGCAGGATAAAAGTAAGTTGAGTAAAGTTCTCAAGAAAGGAGTTTCTCCTCAACCCCTGAAAATTACTGTAAATGTACCAAGATAAAGGAAGGAAACTAAACTTTTCTTAGTCATCAGCTATGTGGTAGGCTGGGGTTCCCAGGTGGCTTAGTTGTAAAGAATCTGTCTGTCAATGCAGGAGATGTGGGTTCACATCTCTGGGTTGGGAAGATCCCCTGAAGGAAGTGGCAACCCACCCTGGTGTTCTTGCCTGGAGAATCCCACGAACAGAGGAGCCTGGTGGGCTACAGTCCATGGGCTCACAAAGAGTTGGACTCGACTTAGCGACTAAACAACAACAATGTGCCAGGCAGCTTACTAGGATTTTACCTGCATTTTTGTTTAATCCTTATGCCGGTGCTCTGACACAGATGAGAAAACAAGCTTAGAGAAATTAAATTGCTTGCGTAAGGTCTGGCACGGCCACTGTGATGATAACTGGTCTCTGTTACTCTGCATCCTATACTCTTCTTGCCTTGCACATGCCACAAAGCCTGAGAGTTCAGCAGGTTTCACTTATAATAGGTACAATTGGAGTTTTCTTGTTTGGGAGTTTATCTCTAATAACAGAGACTTGAAAACTGGAAAATTATAATGGAATTGAAGAATTAACTTCAAACTATTAATAAGACTACCCTCATTCAAATATTTTCCATCTAGGTCCCATTTATATTGTTTATACTACTGTAATATAGTTTTGAATGGGGGGGTGGTGGAAATTCAGATATATAGAACAAATTACTGCAATAGGACCTAATAGTTTTCAAGATCACCATCATAAGTATTGAAGTCACTGCTCAACAAATTAATAGCTATTTCTGTAACTTGGATTTAAGAGTAATTAAGTTAAGTTTTACTCATTTGCTGTTTTTATATTAAAAGTGGGGTTGAAAATTTGGACCTGAAAGAGGGAAATTTTATGAGGAATTCCCTGGTGGTCCAGTGGTTAGGACCCTGTGCTTTCACCGCCAAGGGTGTGGGTTCAGTCTCTGGTTGGGAAACTAAGATCCCACAAGTGGCACGGTGTGTCCCTCCCCCCAGCTAAAGCAACTAGGGAAAGTGTATAGTTGTAAAACCCCCATCCATACAGTGTCAGCTTAGCTTCCTGAGTAAGATTGCCTCAAACCCCCAACCTAGAATGTGTGCAAGTTGTAAGCTGTTCTCTTCCTAAAAATATTTGTGCATTTCCTGAATTTTACCATCATGCAACTGCTTCTGCCTCCTGGGCCCCTGTTTTTCTTGCCTTGTGCCTCTGATACACAGCATGTTGTCCTCAGATGCGATACTTGGCTTCTGATTCTCAGAAAGGCCCTGTCCCTACAGGGCATTTGTGTTTTTAGTATACCTAACTGAAGAAAGGAGGGAAAACAGAGGTGGGTGAGCCCTATATTGCATTCATGCAACTTCCCATTAAGGCATCCTTGTTCTGAAAATGTTCCAGACCTTCCTTGACTAGAGAACTTCACTTCCCCCTCAACCCCAGCTTCATTCTGCTATACTGTTCTTTTCTTCTCCTCCTGTCCCTCTCATCATCCTTCTCTTTGTTCCTTTCAGAGATAAAACAACAAGTTCTCCTCATCTACTGTAAAGCAGTTCCCCTTCCTTGACCATCATTCTGGGATCTTGACAGCCATTCTGCAGGGAACCATCGACCCCAAGGGGACTGGACCTGAGTGGTGGGAGACCCTATTGAGGGAACATATTTTCACAAAGAGAGTGTCTTTTTTTTTTTTTCTCTCTTTTTTTTTGAGAGTGTCTTCTAAGAGGAATTCTTGTGTTAGCTATCAGGATGGCAAAATAGAGAACTTTTCATCTTGTTACATGGTGGCAGACAGTGATTTAATCTCAAGCTTATTGAATCCTGTGTCCTGAATACAGTGTCAGAAACCTAAAAAGTGTTTGTGCACGTAATGTGTCCAAATTGTAGACAACTTAGACTAATACAGTGTTCTTGTGCATAGAATGTATGCTGCTTCCCTAAAAGTCATGAACCCACCTAACACAAAGACGTCACCTCTTGGCATCTGGCATCATTACCTGTTTCACTTACACAAAAAGAATTTGGGCTTGTGAAACACCATTATTTTTGTTGCCATGAATTTGTTTTGGTTTTTCTGACAGTTTCAAGTTATATGCCAAGGCAGTGTGTAATCTTTAAAACCTAAAATAAACACAGAAGTGCATCTTTTCAGGAAGTAAACCTTTCATACTTCCACCAGTCTATTCATAAATGACTTAATGTTTGATTACTCTTAGCTGGAAAAAAAAATTACAACTTTTTTCCCCGCTCTTTTACCTTGATTTTGAGAACTTATGGGGAGTTCACTAAACTGTATTGTAATATACTGGTCCTGTTTTTTAATTTATAAATAAAATTCATGAAATTGCTTTTCTCTTGCTATATAGCAGCCTGACCTTACAGATTTTTCCCCCCTGTAGGTAATAGAGATGAGGAAACCTAACCAATGACTGTGGAGTAATATGGAAGAAGATGGGAAAAACTTGTTTAATGGGTAAGAAATAAAGCTGTAATAAAAAGTTGTTCATGAAAACTATTCACAATAGCATTATGTAATACTAGGCTTCAGTAGGTGGCCAAGATTGGTGTCCTGTTAGGGTGATTGCTCAGTCACTGTCTCTGTCTTATCACCTTCTTTGTTTCATCACCTGTTTCTTCTTACCCTTGTGACTTTCTAAATGCTATGAATTAACTTAAGAGGAGACACAGCTATATTTGGAAATAAACACAGGACCTGGAGACCAGCCCCCATAGTAAAACAGTCCTTGGGTAAGTCTTGAAGCTTACTGTTGGTTGGATGGAGACTGTGTCTGTCATGACCTGTCAAGAGTGTTAGCAGCCCCTTCTCGCGCTCCAAGTACTGCCAGCTGCCGTGATGTTAGGTTCACCCTGGGGATCCGTTCTTTGGCCAAGTGCAGATTGTGTGTCAGGTGGTAATCAAATAGAATTTCATGGAAAATCCAATAAAAAGGTGTTACTAAATTTATGATATCAAAAATTTAAATTATACAAGTCCTTACATGCTTATTGTCAATAATTCAAACATTACAAATAACAAAAACATTCTGTCAGAATCTTAGCCACCCCCGCCCCCACCCTGCCCCAGATATGTAAGTGCATGATGTGTCTTTTTCTTTGCCTACTGGTTAAAAACTTGGGCTTAGGAGCCAGACCGTTTTTGACTAGCCATTATTAGCTTGACATTTAGGCAAGTTAATTTCTCTGTGCCTCAGTTCCTTGGTTATAAGTGGGAACAATAAAATGCCTATCTCATAGTGATGTTGAAGATTAATTAGTTAATCTATATAAAAAAAAACTTGGAATAATGCCCAAAACATAGTGAGTGTTCAGTAAATGTTAGTTATAGTTTTCTTATGTATCCCAGTTAGCATTTTTATGTACCAGCCTTCCATAGATGAATCTTCTGATACACTGTGAGAGGTAAACCTTCTTGGATAAAGTTGACCCTGATGTCAAGGATTTTTAAATTTTCTCATGAATGTTTTCTCTTTTGGCTTCAAGCTTCATTTTCCTCAGAATGGGCCACAAGACTGTGTATGAGAACAGTCATACACCCTCATCTCTTACTACGTGTCAGGTGGTGTGAATAGTGCTTAGAGGTATGTATGAGCTGACAAGCATCTTCGGGCTGTGATGGTTTTATCTTGCCCATAAAAGTATCTGTGTCAAAAAGGATGCACAGTTCTCTTGTTTCTAGATAGCTGTGTTACATTTTCTGTTAAGATTCCTTTAATATATTTTGAAGGACAAGTCTTCTTGAGTTTTGTTTTCTACTTGTTTCACAGAATCACAATAGTTTTGAAAATGTCTGGTATGTTTTCCATGGCTAGTCAGCACTTCCTTAGCTGATACAGGCAGCTACTTATTTTAAGAGAGAAGGACACCAAAACAGTCATTTCTTTTTAATATTTCCCTTTTGTATTGTTCCAGGGCTCTATTAGATTATAATGGGCAATTTTTTTCTGTTGTGACTATTTTAGAAGGCAAATATATAAAAACAGGTTGACAGTCACTGAGTGTTTATTCTGTGTCAGGCACCGTTTTAAGTGCTTTGCTCATTTATTCATTAGTGAATTTAATCCTGTCATCCACTTATGAGGCAGATGCTGTTGTTATCTTCATTTTAAAAGCTGAGAAAAATGAGGCATCGATTAACTTGCTCAGAGTCACATCACAAGTGGCAGCTTCAGGATTCAAACCCAGGTCCTCCACTCTGGAGCCTGTGTGTTGACCATTGGGGTACTGGCCTAGTTTTTAATCAACTTAGAAAGTTTACTAAGGTGCACATGGATTTAAATAAGATAATAAAGTCAAAGACCACCTGACCAATAACCATAATACCATAGCCAATCTCTTTCTGCTTGCTTGTGGGAAAGAAAATTTAAAATCATGCTTCTTCTTAAAGTTTGGGAAAAATAATGGTGTGAGATGATGTGAGATTCATAAATAATTACTTTTTTCTTGACCATACTTAAATGAATACAACTGTTTTACTTCTTCATGAATTGTTTGTAGTTGAATCTGAATCTAGCTAAGGAATGGTACATGTTAAGAAGTGAGTTGATTTGTAGATTACTATTTAATTGCTGTTCATGGAAACATGCAGACAGAAAGATTGAACTGTGCAGCAGTTTGGAACTGATTGGTAATTAGAAATGGTTCTTTTGTCCTGTTAAATAATATTTGACTGACAGTCATCAGGAAGTTGTTGAAGAGAAGAAAAGGCAGGAGAAAAAGCAACTTATGGGTCTCATAATTAGAGTGTCACTTATAAGTGATGGCCTAAAAAGTAAATGTACATGAACAGTCGACATTTATATAGGAACTGGAAGGAGTTAGAGTCCATGGTTTTTGGTTTTTGTTTTGTTTTGTCTTGTCAGAGAGAAATACTGGCTTTTCTTTTCTTCAAATAACAATTTCATTTCCTGTTGAAGTATGGTGAAGTACAAAGAGTAAGCAACATTTAAAGTAACACAAGCACACTTGAAATATTTTGGCTTTCCTGTAAAGTGTGGCTACAAGCAGTGATGCTTCCCCTCCATCTTTTTGAACTCTCTTTCCTTGTTTAAGAGTCCCTTCTGAATGTTCATCACAGTTCCAGCTCTTAGCGTACTCTTTACCACACTTAGATACTCTTTACCACAGTGTCTTAAAGGGTGGCCCAGGAGCCCCTGAAACTCTTTTGGGAGTCAAAGCTATTTTCGTAACAGTGTTAAAACATACTTGCATATGAGAGCAGTGGAGTTTCCCAAAGACAGCATGATGTACAAAGAACGGAGGGAAGAGAGAGGGAGTGTGGGACCTACGTGAATACTCTGCTATATTTTAAATGGATAGCCAGCAAGGACCTACTGTACCGCACAGGGAACTCTGCTCAGCGTTACGTGGCAGCCTGGATGGGAGGGGAGTTTAGGGGAGAATGGATACATGTATGTGTGTGACTGAGTCCCTTTGCTGTGTACCTAAAACTACTACCACACTGTTAATTGGCTGTACTCCAATATAAAACAGAAAGTTTAAAAATAAACACATTTCCTCTTCTCAGAAAGAAAGAAAGAAAAAAAGAAATAGCAGAATCCAGCTGTCTTACTTATTCCAGGCATTTAAAAGATTTGTAAAAATGTAACATACAACCACTTTTCTCACTAGATATATAATGATAATTACTGAGGTTTATTTCTACATTAGCATATTACAATGACCCCAACATAGGCAAGAAAGTCATGGCGCTCTCTCCAGTGACTGGGCGGACTGTGCCTGCCCACAGCGCCCCTATGCAGATTCTAGTGACATTCCAATTGAGTGCAGCTGTGTCCCCCAGGTTAGAAAAGTTAAGGTTCTGTTCCTTTTTCATAATTGTGCTAGAGGGTATGATTGAGATTATCAGGATCTGTGGAAACCTGCACTTAAAGGAAAAAGGAGGGTTTGGTTTTAAGAAAGCACACCATCCAACCTTGCCAATGACCCCACTGATATATCCCAGGTTCCGAATGTTCTTTTATTTGTTGTTCCCAACTTTGGGAAGACCAGAAGGCCTTCCTGGACAGCCTTTTATTTTTCAGTATTAATTGAGCATCTGTGTGATGTCTCAGTCTTGTTCTAGGGCTGGAAATGTCAGTGAACAACAACAGCAAAAAAACCCCTCTACCCTCATGGGGCTTCCATCTCAGCCTTTGAGTCTTTTGCTGTAGTGACAGCTCCCTCTTCAGGGCAGTCTGGGTTCATGGCATTGTAGCTCCGGTGGATCTTGAACACTGCTGTTTCTCTCTGGCTAAGAACTGAGAATAAAGTGGGAGCTGCTTGACATTTTGAAATTTTTTTTTTTAAGGCACCAAACGGTTTGGGATTTTTCAGTTCTTATCTAGAACCCCAATATAACAATAAAAGTGGGCCTATCCTGTCACCCGTATTGTGGTTGTTTTAATCTTATCTTGTTTTCAAAGTTAGCACCACTTTTGTCAAGAAGTGTAACTTTTTAAAAAATTCAGTACCAACTGATGTTAAATTTATTCTAATTGTTTTTTATTTGTTGAAGAAAAAATGTTCAGATATGTGTGAGATTTTCATTGCCTGGTGAGTTGCTCCCAAGACCCTATAATTTAATAGACTTTTATACAGAAGGAGACTACTTGGCTCATTAGATGGAATCACTTAATAATGACTGTAAGGTTAACTAATGCGGCCATCAGACTCCTGCTCAGCATTTGGATGTCTCTTGTATCACTCACAACTTCAGCCATTTCTGAACACACACGACTGGGAATACTATTAGAATATTAATGGAAAAAGAAGCTGACATGCAAAATGTGAATGGCCAAAAGTCATCTCTAAAGATTATTTTAACCTTTTTAATTTCCAGGAGTTCTGCATCAAACTTGGCCTTCCAACTTTAGAAATTCTCAATTATATCAGGAATGCCATGAAATAATTGCTTTCCAGCTGCTTCTGCTTCTTTTTGTTGCTTTTCTTCTCTTATAGTTTTAATTTGATCTGCCCTTTCACTTAATTTTTCCTGCATAGCTGTCACTAAAGTAAAGAGCATCACCATACCAGCGCTTTCTTCTTGCCTGCAATGCGGATAATTTAATGTCTGTGACACCATTATCTTCTAGATTTACCTGGGAGAGTATTCCCCAGAGGGGCGCTTCATCCGGGTACTTCTCACTGTATATAGACTTGAGGATAGTCTGGACAGTTTCATCACTTTCTTTGGCCTCAGATGTCACAGTAATGGTGAAGCTGGGTAGATTTTCCTGGGTAGCAGGACCTTGCCAAGTGAAGCACTACTGAAAGAGACTGTAGTCTCAGGAGAGTCCATTCATATTCTGGAAGACTCTTTGTTAGGGGGAGTTGAATTAATGTATAATCAAGCTATGAAGGAGTTATGGTAGATTGCATGGCTCCTTGCCATCATCTGTCCTGGAAACCCTTGATCATGCCCGGGAATTGCCTAGACATCCTGTCTGCTGTGGCATTGGCTAAGTGGGCTCAGATGCAAAGATCCAGGCTGCGAGGCCTGTGGCCCAAAGCCAGGCCAGGAGCAACACCCAACACTGGCCTCCACCACCTCCCTTGGCAACCTTCTAAAAGAAGAAGGTAACTTCTGAATCCATGCCTTCTTCACTTACTGCCTGATCTGTGTGTAATGCTCCCTTCTACTTTCTTTCCTTTGGAAGCCCCTCAGACCCATCTTGCCGAGGAAAGCTTTGTTTACAGGCCCCTGAATGACCTTGCTTGTTCTTCCCCAGTATTCTATAGACTATAATAATAGCCAGAAGGGAACAACCACAAGGTCAGTTAATGAAACAAACAATATAAACAGGTTCATATATAGTAAACTAGAACTGTATAAGTAGCTCTAAAAAGCAAGTGGCTTCTATTCTGTAGATCAGCATTTCTCAAACTTATGACATGTGTATGCCACTGCGTGATTTTTACCACAGTCCGGTAACATCTGTTGAGTTAACTTAATGTTTTTCTGTAAACCAGATTACTTTTTTTTTTTTAAACCTAAAAGCCTACTTCCTCACCCTAAAAAAGATACCTATGGAGTTATGGATTTTCTATTATTTTATAAGACACATAACCATATTTGACTACTGCATATAAAAATACTTGCCTCTGGAGAGTTCCATTTCTGGATAAGACGAAGTAAGCACACTCTGCCTAGTGTCTCCTGCTGAATGCAGCTAAAGTCCTGGATAGAACTCATGGACCAGCAATTTAAGGACTCTGAGAAGTCAGTAGTAGCAGGTGGGTTAGAAAAGACCAGGATTTGAAGTACAGCCGTAAATATGCCCTGGCCTGGACAGAGTGCAGCCCACACCTGGAAGTGGGCATCAGGCGTGGAAAGAGAGCTCCAGGAGAAGCCCTCCGATCTTGACTTGATGGGGAAGGAGGCCTCTGACACTCGGAGAAAGAGGTGTAGACACGTCCTCCTTTAAGAAAGCCCCCCGCCCTTCTCCCAGACCCCGGCCGCCAGGCAGTCCTGTGGCGTCTGTGCTGGCAGTGACAGCAGCAGGGCCCACAGCGGCCTGGAAGTCTTAAGGGAGGGGAGCCTTCCCCTCCAGTCGCTGTTGCTATTCAGTCACCAAGTTGTGTCTGACACTTTGAGACCCCATGAGCTGCAGCACGCCAGGCCTCCCTGTCCTTCACTATCTCCTTGAGTTCCCTCCAGTTAGAGAAGCGATAGTCCTAAAAAGGACCCCTCACTTTTTTTTCTTTCTCTTTGTCTTCCTGCTCCCTAGCCCTCAAAATATGTGCGAGAACAAGATAATAAAGGCCTTGGCTTTCTGGCTGGAAGACAGAAAGGAACTGAAAGATACCTGGGAAGACAGTGGAGAAGGAGGAGCTCAGGAAACCAAGCCTGTAGAGTTATCTGTGATCTCCCGGGTCCCCTCCTCAACAGCACATTGCATGAATCTGGTCTTGAAGAGCACACAAAAACTATTAGAATTGATTATGTGATAAATATCTGCCCAGGGCCTAGACTGGCCACTGGCTAGCACTCATGCCAGACGATCCTAATACCTCTGAGTAGGCTTTCAATGAGGAACTGATATTTAATTATTTATTTATAATTAAAAAAAATAATTTTATTTATTTACATATGGCTGTGCTGGGTCTTGTTGCTGCGAGGCTTCTTCTCATTGCTGTGGCTTCTCTTGTTGCAGAGCACAGGCTCTGGGATGTGCGGGCTTCTGTAGTTGCGGCTCCCATACTCTGGAGCACAGGCTCAATAGAAGAACTGATATTTAGACCATACCTCACAGAAGGGTTGATTGGGACTTGTGATCTGAATCCAACCAGGTTGATTACTTACTAAAGCAAATATCAACATTTTCCTTAAGATTTAAGCAAGACTCAATCTCAATATTCAAAATGTCCAAGATACAATATAAAATTGTTCAACCTGCACGTGGATTATGCCCTTCCCCTTCAGTTTGATTGACAAAGCTAGGCCACATGCCCACTGCTAGACTTGTGACCATTGCCCATGCACAAGCTGGCTGAGACCTCACAGGACCCACCCCTGGAGCCAGTGCTGGAGTCAGCTGCTGCTGAAGCATGTGGCCCTGTGGAGGAAGAGTGGCTACTCCAGGTGCAAGCAAACAAAGACCAACTCCTACTTTTAGACTTCATTAGAGCTTATCAAACTTCCTTCTCAGATTTTAAGGGACTTTTCTATAATAAGGTATAGAGAGGAGTAAGAAGAGATGATCTATCATAGGACTAATTACAAATTTTATTAAGCCCTTTATATGTTTTCCCTTTGTGTGTGATTCTATTTTTATTTTTTAGCAGATGGGTGAACATGCCTCGAGGCTAACCATCACTTTAGCTGTGAGATAAATAACCAGTTGAAGAATACAGATGTAATGAGCTACACCTTAGCCTTTGTAGCTGAAGATGACTGACCAATAATTACCACCTAGCCAGCGGGTCCCCACCAGCTTCCCAGGCTGGTCCGTGATTTGCAGCTGTGCGGAGTTTGGCATAGTGTGCACCTGCCATCCTCTCTTCAGAAAGAAATACTCCAGGTGCTCGTCGATGCTCCCTAGGTTTATCAGCCGCTGTGATTTCTCTTGCGTCCCCAGTGGTGCTATATCATTTGAAGTCTTGCTTTAGTGTGTCTTCAAAGTGTTTCCTTTCCGTATTCTGCTTGAGTTATCTGTGCAGCTCATCACACAGCAGCTACTTGAGAATGCAAAGCAGAGCATCTCAGAGAGCATACTTGAGAGAGAGGCTCCTGAAAGTGGTGAAGTTGATTAATATTACATATTCTTAAAGCCTTAAGTGTGTCAGATTTCGAATTGGGCAAGCGTTTTTCATCTGAAAAATATCTAGAAGGTAGTTTTAAATTGTAAACAAACCTGCCGCATTAAATTGGCAGGATCAGATTGTGAGGGACTAAGTTGGATTCTACTTGAAGAGGTGTGCAGTAATGTGATTTATAATATATATATATATATATATATATATTGACCATGCATATGACCAAAGTATGTTTCTCACGTATATTTGGTCTTTGTGCATAGTTCTTGGCTCACAGCTCCAAAACCCCATGGAATTTCCTAAGTGTTGAGTGATGGAGGTGTATTTTGCTATGTTAATGAAATGACTTTTGAAAAGCACTTAAGGACAGGGTCTGGTTGCCCACAGAACCACCTGTGTGATTAGAGGGTGGGAACTTTTCATTTCACCACCTGACCTCTGCAGTGGGGAGAGGGGTGGAGATTGAATCAGTCCCCAGTGCTCAGTGTTTTAAGAAATCATGCCTATGTAATAAAGCCGCCATAAAAACCTAAAAGGTTTGGGTTCAAAGAGCTTCCATGCTGGGAAACCAGAATGTTTCCATGTCCCACTGTGCTGAGCCCTGAGTTCCATGAGAACAGAAGTCCCTTTAGGACTTCGCCCTTTGTATCTCTTCATCTAGTTGTTGATTCATATCTTTTATGATAAATTGGTAATACAGTAAGTAAACAGAGCTTCCTAACTTCTGTGAGCAAATTCATCAAACCCAAAGAGGGAGTCATGGGAACCTCTAATTAATAGCCAGTTGGTCAGAACAACAGGTCACAAATTGGGATTTCAATTGGTGTCTGAAGCAGAGATGGTTTTGTAGGACTGAACCCTTTACCTGTGGAATGTGATTCCATCTCTGGGTAGATAGTGTCAGAATTCAGTTGAATTCTCAGACACGCTGATGGCGTCCAGGAATTAATTGCTCGTTGGTGTGGGGAAGCCTACACAGACACACACAGACACACACACACACACACACACCCTTGAACTGGGTCCAGGAACCTAATGTAAGCTGACTGAGAAGAGCCCGGAGTAAGAATTTGCCCCCAAATACCTGTACATTACCTTTATATTATTGGACCAATGGGAAGAGGAGTTTGTGTGGGTAGTGGAAGGATTTCAGCAGACAGTATAATCCTAGTCATAATCCTCCCTTCGCTGGCAGTGCCAGTTTGTGATGTGGAGCAAGTTACAGGGTCGCTTTATATACTGACAGTCATTTCTTGAGCTCTGACTGTGTGCCAGACATTGCTGTAAGGATTTTACAGATGTTAACTCATTTAATTCTCACAACAACCCTATGAAGTATAAACTGTTACTGTCTCCATGTTACAGAGAAGGAAACTGAGGCCCAGAAAGATTATTTTCCCAAGGTCATATATAACTAATAATGATAGAGCTAGAACTCCAACCCCAGCAGTTTGGCTTGAACATTTAAGTGCTATGCTATACTGCCTCTGGGGGCTTCCCAGGTGCTGCTAGTTGTAAAGAACCCACCTGCCAATGCAGGAAACATAGACGTGGGTTTGATACCTGGGTTGGGAAGATCCTCTGGAGGAAGGCACAGCAAGCCACTCTAGTATTCTTGCCTGGAGAATGAATCCCTTGGACAGAGGAGCCTGGCAGGCTGTAGTCCATAGCGCTGCAAAGAGTTGGACTTGACTAAAATGACTTAGCATGCATGCACATATTGCTTCTAGTTTATTTGTAAATTACACATTAAAAATATGTGCCATAAATATTTTGTAGGGTAGGAAGCTGAAGATGAAATAAAAGTACTTTTAATAAGGAAATAGTTCTTTGCAAAAGAAAACATAGTCAAGAGCCTAAAACCAATGTTGGCAATTGCCATGAGAAGCCTTTCTCTGTGCCATTTAGAATCATAGGCTCAGAAGGTTAGAAGGCTCTCCAAGGCTTTGGTCTAAGAGGACTTTATCTAAAACAGTAGTTCCCAGATTTTTTTTTATTTTATGGATCTATAAAATACACACTTGCATGCGCACGTGTATGCCAACCCAAACTATCTGTTATCACTGTAAAGAAGGGGGCTTAACACCAAGAACATTGGAGAGATGTAGTTTCTTAACAAAGAACAGTATTTCCCAAGAACAAAACAGATAGGAATCTTACCTTGGCCAGTGGAATTATTGGTCTGGAGAGCAGTTGGGGAATGTCTTCATCTGGACTGGTAGGTTTAGATCCATTTGTGGGGGTAAAAATTACCTTGGGGTAGAGTGAACTCCCAGGTGATTGCATCAGTCATATCAGTTGGAAGCACACTCAGGAAAATACCAGTTGAAGTGTAGTTTACCTTGCTTCTTAGTAAAACTTTTACTGTTTGCTTTGGCATCCTAATAAGGGGCCCTTACCTAGTCAGGCTCTATTTCTCATCTTCCACGTGAGATTGGGGACTCTTGAGTTCACAGGTCTCATTTGTGCTGAACAAATATCTTAATAGTTTTTCTTCAAAAAGGAAGAAACATATAAAAGAATTATCTTAACCAATTTGGTTAAAATGTGGTTTAAAAAAAATGGCAAAAATCTACTGAGATTTCACTGGTGGTCCAGTGGCTAAGACTCCTTGCTCTCAGTGCAGAGGGCCTGGGTTCGATCCCTTGTAGGGGAACTAGATCCCACAGGCCGTAACTAAAAGATCCTGTGCGCCACAACTCAGAGCCAGGGCAGCTAAATAACGAAATGTTTTTAAAAACTACTCTTTTAGCCATTTCAGTAGTGTTAAGGATATTCACCTCGTTGTGAAACAGAACTTTTTCATCCTGCACATCTAAAACCCCATACATACCCTTTTCCTCCCCTCCTCAGTCCCTGGTAACCACCATTATACTTTCTGTTTTGAGGAATTTGACTCTGAATATTTTCCATACCTCATGTAAGTGGAATCACACTGTATTTGTCTTTTGGTGACTGGCATATTTCTTTAGCATAATGTTTTTAAGTCTCATCCATGTTGTAGTATGTGTCAGAATTCCTTTTTAAGACTGAGTCTATGCCCTTGTACATGTATCAGTTTATCTATTCATCCATTGATGGGCATTTCTCTGATGATTACTGATGTTGAGCATCTTTTCAGTGCATGTTGGCCATTTGTATGTCATCTTTGGAGAAAGGCCTATTCAAGTCCTTTGGTTATTTGATTTATATTTAATTGTTTAATTGGGTTATTTGATTTTTTTTTTTGGTGTTGAGTTGTAAAAGTTCTTTATACATTTTGGTTATTAATTATTTAGAAGTATCTTTCCTATTCTATAGGCTGCCTTTCACTCTGTGATTGTGTCCTTTGATGCACAAAGGTTTCTAAGTTTGATGTAGTCTTCTCTCTTCTTGCTTTTGTTGCCTGTGTTTTTGGTATATATCTAAGAAACCGTTGCCAAGTCCAGTGTAATGAAGATTTTTTCCCCTATGTTTTCTTCTAGGGCTTGTATAGTTTTAGGTTTTATGGTTAGGTCTTTAATCCATTTGGGGTTAATTTTTGTATATGGTGTAAGGGTCAAATCATTCCTTTACATGTGGATATTAATTTTCTAACACAATTTGTTGAAGAGACAGTTCTTTCTTCATTGAGTGGTCTTGGCACCCTTGCTGAAGTTCATCTCACCATATACACAAGAATTTATTTCGGGTTTTTCTGTTCTATTCCATTGGTGTATTTGTCTTTATGCCAGTACCATACTGTTTTGATTACTATAGCTTTGTGGTAGGCTAGAAATGAGAACATGAGTGTGTTCTTCCAATGGTGTTCTTTTTCAAAATTGTTTTGACTTTTTGGAGTCCCTTGAGATCCTATATGAATTTTAGGATGTATTTTCTATTTCTGCAAAACAAAAATGCCATTGGAATTTTAATAGGGATTTCATTGAATCAGGAGGTTGTTTTGGGTAATATTGACATCTTAACATATTAAGTTTTCCGGTCTGTGAACATGAGATGTCTTTTCATGTATTTGTGATTTCTTTCAGTGGTGTTTTGTAATTTTCAGTATACAAGTCTTTTACTTCCTTGGTGAGGTTTATTCCCAAGTATGTATTCTTTTTTATTTTATTCTACTGTAAATGAAATTGTTTTCTTAGTTTCCTTCTCATATTTCATTGTTAGTGTATAGGAACACACTGAAGTTCATATGTTGATCTTGTATACTGCAACTTTGCTGAATTTATCAGTTTTAACTGTGTGTGTGTGTGTGTGTGTGTGTGTGTGTGTGTTATCTCTAGAGTTTTCTACATATAAGATCATGTCATCTATGAACAGAGGTAATTTTTTTTTTATTTTCATCACTGAGTATGATGTTAGCCCTGCCTGGGCTTTTCATAAGTGGGTTTGGGGGCCCCAGAACTCTGCAGTCATCCAGACCTCAGGATTTTAGTGATTTTAACAGATGGATTATTGTGTCCACAACATTTTTCTTCTTTCAAACTTCAGCCTTAGAAGATAAAGCCTTATCTGCATTTTAGAGACATTCTGCATCATCTTCATGTATGAACACAAAGTGGGGATTCCTTATTTCTTAAAGCTGTTTAATGACATCAATACCTTAATGTGTCCTGCCACACTTCCCACTAAATTCTATGAGATATTTTCTTTACTGGCAGACTCAGGTTGGCCTCTTAGAATAAATAATGCATTAAGTGGTCCCTCAGAAGACTGTTAATCGGTTTCTTGGAATATGTAATATCTGTTATTTAGCTTCTGCCAATATTAGATAAGATTTTTTTACTGACAGTTCCTTCAAAGTGGTTTAGTTATTAATTCTGATAAGTTCTTATGTGAGTGATAGGTGGAGTGATAATGTATATGTTTTGGTAAATTGGCTGTAGTGGAATTGGGTTGTTTGATGGGGACTTTACCTTTGACTGTAGGCTGTTAGTGACCAGTAACTTAAAAATAACAAACTGAAGTTTTCTGAGATGTCAGACTCAGAAAGCACATACTCATAAATGAAAGGTTTAACTTGAGAAAAATTACCATTCTAGTTATTCATATATATTAAAAGCTACAGGTAATGAGTAGCTTTTAATACATATGGGTAACTAATTCTGGCCTGCTGGAATCTTGTTTTGTTATGCCTCACTGAGATTATAACTTGATGGGTATGGACAATGTTCAGCACAGTTACCACAGGCAAAATGGGAAGGATACAGGGGAAAAAATGATGAAGTCAGTAAAGCTTATTTTCGGTTCTCATATTGTTTTTTAGGGACCTCCCTCCGTGCTGTCAAATACTCCTTAAGGCTCCAGTCTTCCTTCTGCAGGGTCTCATGCAGTGATTCATGCTTTTCTTTCACTCTTTAGTTTCTTCCTCCTTGCATTTCAGTTGTGCAGTACCCTGCCCCTCAGCACCAGCTTTCTACTTCCTGCTGTGGTAAATTAATCTACACTTAATTAAAAGCAGTTGATTGGATTTATGTGTTTCCCTTATAAGATTCTCTATTTGCCATTAATGGGAGTGTCAGTGCCTTAATCTAAATGGTGGGACCCACTGGCAGGCCAGGATATATTTAAAATAGGAGAAGAAGTGGCTGGGACTTGTGAGATTTAAACTACGTGAAGCTGGTTGCCTGGGTGTGCACTGGCCTTCTGCTCTCTTGTGCCAGCTCGCTATAGTTGAGTTCCCAGAAGTACTGCTGCTTTATTCTTAACGAGAGATGAGGGTTCATGCACAGTTCATGTCTTTGAAATGCCTTCTATGCCTTATTTGAAAGAAGGCCCCCTTTATATTTTTGCCACGCAGCACATTCTGTTGGACCTGTAAGTATGCATTGGGCATACCCCCGTTGGAGAGTGTTAGCTGAGACCGATTCTGCTTCTTTAATTCAATGGCATTTTATGGTGCTCTGGGTTTGTTTTTAACATCTTAATTGGACTTCTACTATCCTTGCTCTATGTTACTATTAAACACAATTTTTCAAAAACCTAAGAAAAAGAGATAATAAATAATAAAACTCCTTCATTTGTTTTGGAAAGGTAGTGATTTTTCTTACTTTTAATATGAAAGTATCCTCTATTTTCTTATTTAATAATAAGTATGACGGGCTTATTGGATGAAACTATTGGTAAAGTCAAGGCCAGATAGTCAGTTACTGTAAGCTGCTAATGCCAGCCCAACTCTAAGCCCTGTGGAAACAAAAATAACTTTTGGGGAATGAGTGACAAGGTAGCCAAGTCAGCCAGTACTTTGTTTAGAGTCAGCCACTTTCAGAATGCAGTTACATGGCCATCTCATTTGCATCTCCCTCAGAACAACTCTTTGAAGTAGGTATTATTGCTCCTCAGTTTTACAGACTTAAGAAACTGAGGCTTATAATGTACCTTATGTACTTGGAGTGATACAGAGGGAGGAGGCCTCCATCATCCACCCGATTACCTTCCCCATTCCGACACACACCCACACTGTCACACTCATGCTCCTTCAGAGAAGTGGGTTGGGTGTTGAGAGAATTACTTTGCTGCCCAGTAAGCTGGAATAATGTTAGGAGCTGTCCATGAAGGAAATGAAGCTCTCTTGAGAGTTGGAAGAGTCTGCTCACAGAATTCCCTTCTATTGATAATTTTCGGTAGTGGCCTCTGGGGAAGCAGAGTAGAAATTACCTTGGTACCTTGGCTGATATGAAATTTCAAATGATTGACATGACTGACTGAGGCTTCTGCAATAAGCCAAAGAGGTCTGCATTTTGCTGGTCATAAGCTTGTAGAAAAGAAGTGTGTGAGGGGGTTCCTTTTGTAATGTTTAGTGCTACTAGAATATAATTCCTTAGGTTCTCCATATGCCATAAATACCATCAGACTCTGTCCCCAAATCCTATTTTCTAATAAAGATATAATAAATCATATATGCTCTGTGCTTATCTTCTGCCATCTTGCTGATGCCTGACTTTTTAAGATTATTGAAACAGTTTCCTCGGTGCTGTATCCTTTTGGAAAATAGATAACACATGATTTTTTTTTTCCCCAAAAGGTACACATGTTAGTGACTCTCTTTTTTTCCCCAGCTTTACTCCCCTCCACCCCAGTTTGCCGCTACAGGGCATGTGATAAGAGAGAGGGAGATTGTGCTTGTGTAGCTTTTTTCAGTCTTGATGGCATATTATATCCACTCTTCTACCCATTTTCTCTTTCACATACTGTATTTTATTTTATTTTATTTTTTTTTGTGTGTAATAAAGTTTTATTAAAGTATAAAGGAGATAGAGAAAGCTTCTGACATAGGCATCAGAAGGGGGCAAAGGAGAACCCCCCACATACTGTATTTTAAAGTGTTGTATACATAGGCCTGCCTCTTTAAAAAACAAAACAAAATGAAAAACGACTGGTAGTTTCAGTTATGGCCGGTTTATAATTTATAACTTATTCTCAATTAAAGTGCCTGAGTGTTTTCTTTGTAGCTTCCAGTCTTCTCCTTTTGTGTGTATATAACAAACACCATTTTGTATTTGGCCCTTCTCTTTGGACATTTGTCTTCTTTGCTCTTGAAATAAAGTGCTCAAAAGCTGTCTCTCCATTCATGCGAAATATGAAGGGCCTCCATCCTGACGGATGTGCCCTGGCATATCATCGGGAAAGCACCGGATTAAATATACTACCATCCTTTTTTAAGAAACAAGACATCAGCAAGATGGGGTTTCCTTTCCTTAGAGCAGCCACTGAAATTACCATCTCATCCGGATGATCCATGTCTAAATTCTAGTCAGATTTATTTTCTAGTCACAGAAATTGTTCCTTTTTCTTCCTCTGCAGGCAGTTCCTAATGTATATATGTGTCTCCCATACAAATGGCCACGTGTGGAAAGCCCGCCTCAGCCATGTGGGGAAAGTGGGAGGAGGGAGATTCCCAATTTTGCTGCCTGGGCTGCAGCTGGGAAAGCAGTTCTTGGCATTTCAAGTTGAAACTTTGAATAAATTTTCTCAGAATAATGCATCTGAGAGTTAACTTCCATAGTGGTATCACTGGTATTCTGGTATGATACCAAGGATTCATGATGGGCTCAATGATATGCCAGAGCACATCTGTCAGGACAGAGGTCCATCCTATTTTGCATGAATGAAAACACAACTTTTGAGCATTTTATTTCAAGAGCAAAGAAGACAAATGTCCAAAGAGAAGGGGCCAAATACAAAGCAGTACGTTTGTGAATATTGAATTGATTTTGTGTGGCCAAATTTTGCTTCCTCAAACATCACATGGACTGGGAGTAACCTTCGTCTGACGGAGGTCAGAGGAACAGAAATATTTCTTGTGCTACTGTTTTTTTCCTATGACTGCAGTGAAACTCAGAAAGGCATAAGGTGAGCTCCTTGCCACCTGGATAAATCAGAGTTAGTGAGGGAGAAGCAGAATTTTAAAAAAAAAGAAAAGAAAAAATTTTTCTTTCGCAATAAAGAAGTTTCATAAAGAGAGAAAACATTAGACTAAACAAGAACACTTCAGCAGATCCACTAAAGTGGCCTTGTGCCCCCTAAAGACAAATATCCTCTGGAAACTTTTGTGAGCAGAATTCTGATGAAGTTTTTTGGGGAAGCTACAGAGTTTGCCACCTGAGTCTAAAGGCTGTTTTCTTGAGGCCCAGACCAAAGGACTATGCAAGCCATGTCTGTGACTAACACTGCCTCAAAAAACTGCTCCGCTTTGATTGGATGTGTCGTAGGGGGCAGGAGGGTACCCTACAGAGGGAAACTAGATATGATGGTAAATGGCAGAGAGGAAAGGTGTCTCATAACTTGTCTATTTTGTGGATGGTTCATATCTCAAGGTCTTCTTTGCTATCAGAGAGTATATAATTTGCTTTTTTGTCTTTAAATTTTTTTTTCATGGAACTTTTCAGGCATACGCAAAAATAAAGGAACTAGTTATAATGAACTCCATGTCCCCATCAATCAGCTTCAACAATTATGAACATTTTGACAATTGTGTTTCATTTATCTTCCTGCCACATTTTTCCCCTAGAGTATTTTAAAGCAAATTCCATACATCATCATATTTCACCTGTAAATACTTCAGAGATATCTCTAACATATAAAGACTTAAAAATACAGCCATCATGCTATTGTCACATCAAACTAATAATTACTTAGTATTATCTTAATACTTAGTCTGTATTTAAATTTCTCCAATTTTGGACTTAGGGTTTAAGGGGAGGGCGACTGGGGGAAAGGGCTGCAAAGGGCATGAAACTTCTGGGGCTGATGGACATGTTCATTATTTTGGTTGTGGTGATTTCACAAGTACATACCATATGTCAAAATTTATCAAGTTGTACCTTTTAAATATGTGCAGTTCATTGTATGTCAGTTCTACTTCAACGAAATTGTTTTTAAAAAAATAAGAGTGGTACAGTTAGAGACAAACAGTATTTTAAACATTTCCCCCATGTCCGACTCTGTGCGACACCATAGACGGCAGCCCACCAGGCTCCCCCATCCCTGGGATTCTCCAGGTAAGAACACTGGAGTGGGTTACCATTTCCTTCTCCAATGTGTGAAAGTGAAAAGTGAAAGTGAAGTCGCTCAGTCGTGTCTGACTAGTAGCGACCCCATGGACTGCAGCCTACCAGGCTCCTCCGTCTGTGGGATTTTCCAGGCAAGAGTACTGGAGTGGGGTGCCATTGCCTTCTCCAGTAGCAGATCTACCCACCCGCTTTTTTCCTCATGTTGTCTATTTGTTAAAGACTCCAGACCATTGATCCTGTAGCGTTTGCTACACTCTGACTTGGTTCTTTGGCTAACTACACCCTTGCAGCATGTTACTGTCACACATTGCTTATGATCTGGTGCCAGATCCAAAGGCTTTGGTGGACTCAGGTTCAGTTATTTTAGCAAGAGTACAGTAATAGGCGATATTCTTGTGGACTTCTTATTGCATTCTATCAGGAAAGCATAAAATGTCTGGTTGTCCTATTTTCAAGGTAAAATTGGTCAGTGGAGTCAGGTGCTGTCAGTCTTATGCATCCGTTGTAAAGTTTCCTGTCAGCTTTCACCTAGTAGTTGACATAGCTACTGGCTAGATCTATTATTTCATTAGAGGTATGTGCATGTATGTGTGTCTGTGCGTGGGTGTCTATGCAATTTTTAACAAATGTATTGAGATGTAATTTACGTACAATAAACTGCATGCATTTAAAGGGCACAGTTCAGAAAGTCTGACATATGTATACATTTTTGATGACTGCCCAGCTGCTCTAGAGACAGTGCTTTAGAGGCACACTGTAGGGACAAACCATAAATCCTGGTGGTCAGATATTTAAAGGGTAAATTCATTCTTTCAGCAGTAGCAATAGACTTTTTCCATGTGGCTATGGAGTAGAAGGGCTTCCCCAGTGGCTCAGCGGTAAAGAATCCACCTGCAATGCAAGAAACTCGGGTTCGACCCCTGGGTTGGAAAGATACCCTGGATAAGGGCATGGCAACCCACTCTAGTATTCTTGTCTAGAGAATCCCATAGACAGAGGAACCTGGCAGGCTACAGTTTAAGGTTGTGAACAGTTGGACACAACTGAGACTCACAGCACATGGAGCAGAAGAGGAAGCCTTTAGTTTGGATCTTGCTTGAACACTCGCTTGTCAGGGAGATCAAACTGAAAGCATCATCAGGTTTGATCTGGAAGCAGCATAAATGACTAAGCCCGAAAACAGACGTGTTCAGTCCTTACAGCCAGTTTAGTTACTCCTCCTCTCTGGTGTGCCACTTCGCATAGAGTCACAGATAACATTTCCGTGTGTGTGGCTGGGTGGGTGGGTATGCGTGTGCTCCCACTGTATTCAGAATTTCTCTGAATTTTGTATGTACAGTCTTCCTTGTGCCCAGTCTACTATCCTCCTTGGTTCAGTTCTAGGCACAGATCTCTTTGGCAAGAGTATTAGGTTAATGAATCAAAAAAATAGATCCCTTCAAGGGCAGCTACTTAGCTTTGTTCCACAGATGGCATCTCCTTAACCCCCTGTCTGTCATCTTATATGTCCTGATCATCAGGAGACTTGGATAAAACAGTGTGTATAGCTCAATGTATGATTATCCCTGCTACCAAATGTTCAGAAGCTTCATCCTGCAAATAGCATTAACAGTAGTGTACCATAATGCGGGTATCAGAATGTGAAGATGCAACCCGAGACCAAGCCTCTGCAAGGAAATGGACAGATGTTATATGCAAGAGTATTTGTGGGGCTCTGTGAATGTACTAAAAATTATTGAGTTGTGTGCTCTAAATGAGTGAATTTTACAGTATGTCAACTATATCTCAATAAAATGGCTTTTTCTAAAGTGTGAGATTAAAATAAATTAATAGAAATGATACTTGATGTTCTGGGAACAGATGAAATCATCAAGAAGACAGCTGAGGACAGAGCCTTAAGGAGAGTTCACATTTCAAGGAAAAGAGACACACTTGAAAACAAAAAAGGTGTGTTTACAGATGCAGGAAGAAACCCAGACGAGAGCAGTCGCCTAAAATGCAGAAATGAGTGTGTGTTCAGTGTCGGGCAAAATAGATGTGGATGGGGACTGAGAAAAAGCTGATGGACTCAGCTCTGAGGAAACTGCAAAGGCCTTTGAGGAAATAGTTTCTATGAAATAAAGGTGTGGAGGAGTGAGTTGTGAGAAACATGAAGCTGCACATTCCTCTTGCCAGAAATAAAGCAGACAGAAGGAGAAAGAGCCGAAAAATAGCATCAAGGAGGGTCCAGAAGCAGGGCAGACTGGGGCCCGTGTGTCTTTTAGACAGGAGAGACTTGGGCACGTTTGAACCTGGAGAGGACAGAGGCGTACAGAGGGCTTCCCCCAGTGCTGGCTCTTCAGACAGTCAGATCAGTTGGCACTTGGCACAGAGCGGAGCATCTACAGTGCTGGAGGTTCTGTCTGTGTCATCTGGCGCTGTGGCAAGTTAGGCTTGTGTGCTGGCCGGCTCTCTAGATGAACTCTCCTCCTTTATCATCGAAGAGAGCAGATCCTAATGCAAGTGAGACATCATCACATGGACATAACCTTGAATCTGCTATAACACGTGATTAGACAGAGTCATTCTTGAACATTAGCACTCGGTTACTGACGAGTGATGGCCCACCTTGCAAGCCTCCAACACACCCAGCACATCAGCATACCATCACCTGTGGCCAAGAGCCACTGCTCAAGTGGCTGGTCCACTTTCAGGTCCAAGAGCTCAAGAACACATTGACTTAGAGCTTCCAAACCCATCTCGGAGAATTCAGTCTCTGGGGGAGTCTCTGAGGGACACCCTGACCTACAGGTTATCTCTCACCCATCTACCCACCAGCACCCACATTCAGGAAGAATGGTAATGGAGGGGACAAGGGAAAGTGCAGCAGCTGTGAGGACTCTGCACCCCTTTAGCCATCATTCCCCCAGCGCCCCGCCAATCTCCACACTGCCCTTAGTCGTTGTTCAGTCACTAACTCATATCCAACTCTCTGCGACCCCATGGACTGCAGCAGGCCAGGCTCCTCTGTCCTCCAGTATCTTCTGGACTTTGCTCAAATCCATGTCCACTGCGTTAGTGATGCTATCTAACCATCTCATCCTCTGCCGCCCCTTTCTCCTTTTGCCTTTGTCTTTTCCAGTGAGTCAGCTCTTCACATCAAGTGGCCAAAGTATTGGAGCTTCGGCTTCAGCTTCAGCAACAATCCTTCCAATGAGTATTCAGGGTTGATTTCCTTAAGGGTTGATGGGTTTGATCTCCTTGCAGCCCAAGGGACTCTCAAAAATCTTCTCCAGCACCACAATTCAGAAGTATAGGTTTTTAGTGCTCAGCCTTCTTTATGGTCCAACCTCTCACATCCGAATATGACTACTGGAAAAACCACAGCTTTGACTGTAGGGACCTTTGTTGGCAAAGTGATGTCTCTGCTTTTTAATACACCATCTAGGTTTGTTAGGATTTCCCTGGTGGCTCAGATGGTAAAGCGTCTGTCTACAATGAGGGAGACCCCGGTTCAATCCCTGGGTTGGGAAGATCTCCTGGAGAAGGAAATGGCAACCCACTCCAGTATTCTTCCCTGGGAAATCCCATGGACAGAGGAGCCTGGTAGGCTACAGTCCATGGGGTTGCAGAGTCAGACACAACTGAGCGACTTCACTTCACTAGGTTTGTTATAGTTGTCCTTCCAAGGAGCAAACGTCTTTTAATTTCCTGCTACAGTCACCGTCCACTATGATTTTGGAGCCCAAGAAAATAAAATCTGTCACTGCTTCCACTTTTTTCCCGTCTGTTTGCTATGAAGTGATGGGACTGGATACCACGATCTTAGATTTTTAATGTTAAGTCTCAAGCCAACGCTGCACTTAGCCAGAGGTAACCTCACCCTTCTCAGTCTTTGTCCCTAGTTTTTGTTTTTGTTATTTTGTATCTATTCCTTTGTTTTATTTTTATTTTAGCCATAATTCACAAATTCAAAAGGCTAGTTTCGTTGTACTTAAAATACAACCTTTTAAAGCCCCATATAATACTCTAAAATGTAGCATTCTTCCCTTTTGGGTTATTCACTGTATCTTAGTTATTTTATTTATTTTTATTTTTTGGCTGTGCCACACAGTATATGGGATCTTAGTTCCCTGACCAGGAATCAAACCCTTGCCCCCTACACTGGAAGCACAGAGTCTTAACCACTAGACCATCAGAGAATTCCAATTAACTGTATCTTAATGTGATGTCTACTTTGTTTTAAAAAAAAATCTTTTTCTTAATTGTATATTGATATTAAATTACATTTTCCAATATCTCTCAGAAATAAACTGTTAGCTGAAAATAAAATTGATTTTTAACGCTAGTTATTTGTAAAAACATGTTCACTGTGTTTTCAAGCACCCTTTGCAGGTTTTGTGGGACATGTCATGTAGGGTATGTGTAGTAATTTGAAGGGTTAAAATACCCTGCACTGTCGCATATGGCAGTGAGCAGAATCGCAGATGTTGATGATACCACGTAATTAGTATTCTTTTATGTAAATGAAGGCTGTCAGCATGTTACCATAGTGTCTACTCTCTCTGAAGCTGGAATTTATGCCACTTGGTCTCACCAAGACCAGGCAGGATTTTTCCACTATCCATAGTTAAGAACTGAGAAGAAATCAAAACAATGAGAGAGAAGAAATGGAAATCTCCCTAAAGTGGATTCTTTTAAATTTTTCCTATTTTATTTTTGTTGATTTTCTCCCCAGAAATTTTATTTCTGGTGATGAGATGCTGTTATCCATTTCAGATTGGCTAAGAAATCTGCTAATTGAGAACAGGAATGTTCCAATTAAAAAATCGTATTTTCAAGCTATAAATTTTTGAAAGATTTTGTAACGTTCAGTCATCTCTCTCAAACGGGGACCTTTTAAAATAATCTAGAAGTTTCTCATCAGAACAAAAGGCTCACACTGAATAGATTTCATTAGCTTCTTTCACTATTTGGTGACATTAACTATAGTAGAATCCTTTAAATATTAATTATGGTTTTTAGCTCGAGCTGATTCAGATTTTTTAATATAAGGCTATATAGTACTTGAAGAAGCAAAAGCCAGTATTTTGTCAGGTTTGCTTTCCCTGTATGCAGATCAATCCAAGGTGTCCTGGACATTTACAGTTACTGATCTACTTAATGATGGAGAACTGTTAAGGCACATCTTGTTAATTCCCAGTTACACTGGGAAACTGGGTGCCTGTACACTGGATGATATATTTTTTAGTTGGAAATGTCAGGACTTTTATGACCTTCAGTGATTATGAAGGAAAAGGGGTACATGTTCATGACCTTCAGTGATTATGAAGGAAAAGGGGTACATGTCAGAAAAATGTAAAAGAGATTTCCTCTTTGTGCCTATGAGCATGAGGCCTTGTTCCTAAAGTGGTCGGAGGTTGTATGAGGGGTGAGTGAAGCACATGGTCTTCCTTTTGGTGTTTTTTTTGTTTTTTGTATGCTGCAAACATTTTAATGATTATTGTTGAGCATACATTTTGGAAATTTTTTTTTTACTTTTAAGCTGCAACAAATTAAATAAATGTTTATAATATACAAAGAAAATACAACCAAAATTTTTTGAACTGAGTATACCCAAGATTGTGTTCTCTTTATTCTCTATTGTGTATTGGCTTTTGTGTCACTTTTGAGTGATTTCCATTTCATGCCTCAGATATGTCTTTCCTCTAGAGAAGCTAGTCTGCCTAGGTTAAATCAGTGTAGTGAGGTATGGAGTAGCCTCGTGTCTTCCTGAATGGATTTACTCTGCCATATGGCAGGTTAGTGAATCGCCACGACAGATTTGTAACGGGAAAAAGGCTGTGCAGGAAAGGATGTGCGTGCTCAGCAGATTTATGGATCAGAAAATGAAATCGGAAGAAAGAATTTCCAGAGTGCCCTTTCCATTTGACAGCATTCCATGCAGAGGATGTGGAATGGTTTTTTAGTGTTTTTCTATTTTGTTTTGTTTTTTTTTCTGTTGTTCTTGTTCCAACATGTTTTGTTTTGTTTTTTGTCTTTCTAGACAGAAGCTGATTTTATAAGGTATCAGTGTTCTGGGTGTTGTGTTGCTGTATTCCCGTTCACAGATATACTCTCTTTTTATAGAATTTGAAGCTATGCTGTGTTTCATGTGATAAGATCTCAGTAGCAATTAAATTTCTAAAGACTCATCAAGGTTCCTCTTGGCTAAAGTGGGAATTTGCCAGGTTTTGAGTTATAAGAAGAGGCCATTCAAAAAAAAAAGAAGAAGAGGCTATTCAGACATGATTCAGTGAGTACAGAATCTTCTGGAGGGAGAAAACAAAAAGAAAAGCCAAGTGAGCTAAAGATAGTATGTCCTGGTGTATTTAAAGTTTTGCTATCTAATACATGTGGCTGTTTAAATTAAAATTAATTAAAAGTAAGCCCCTCTGTCTCACTGGCCACATTTCAGGTGCTCAGGAGACACATGTGACAGTAGTGCAGTATTGGGCGGTGCAGAGAAAGAATGTTTCCATCATCGCAGAAAGTTCTATTGGACGTTTGTCTAAGTGAAAGATCTTGGGAAATAAAATTCTTTCTTTGATTTCTATGAGGTGTTCTTCATCGCCAGATAATTTCCTGGATTACATTCTAAGGTTTTAATGTAAAAATGAGTAGAGCTTGTGAAAAATGGAGATTTTAGACCCCTCCCCCAAACCATCAAGTTTGGGGTCATCACCAGAAATCTGTACATATGACAAGTATCCTAAGGAATTTTGTTGCTGGTAGGTGGTTCAGCAACTACATTTTGAAATATATCAAGTTAATGACAAACTTGGGGGTTACTAATCTTTTGACTTACCCTTTTCATTCTTTTTCTTTTGTGTCCCAGTAATTGGTTGTAAGCATCATGTGTATTCAACTTAAACTCTTGATTGGTAATAAGTAGCAAAAAGAAAATTCATTTATTGACCATCTTATCTTTCTAATATGTCTTTTTTAATTTGACTATGCCCTACAAAAAATAAACAAATGGTTATTTCAGTATTGTTCTGGGCTATGTGGAGAAGTAATTCTGACAGAATACCTTTGACCACTAAAGAGGTGAGCACACCCACAAGTTTTGAAATTATAAAGGTTAAAGAAAAAAAGAAATATAACATTTGATCTCCTTTCTGAAGGAGGTTATATCTAGTTATATGGAGAAATACATCCACAGACACGACTTAAAGGGCACTTGGCAAAAAGTCAATAGTTAGAAAAACAATATATTAGAAACTAAATCCTGACAGTACTCAAAGGATGATCTGATTTGATGGAAGATAATCTCAGTTAGTTTCCTTTGTATGATGATTTAAGGATTTCTTATATAGGAATGGGCTGGAATGGGCAATTTAAAAATGAGAAAGGTCTCTGGTTGGTCCTGTGGTCTATTTGTGAGTTTAAGCCATCGGGCCAAGCCAGAAAGGAAAACCAGCTGAAGGAACTACTTGGAGTGCTCTGGATTTAGAACTTCTCTTGGGTGACCCCATCGTGATAGAACTGTATTTGCTCCCAGAAATGAGAGTGGACAAGAAATGAGGTGAAGGAAGTCTACTTTATAAGAGGAACTCCCTTCAGGGAATTTTAAATGCTGGTATTGCAGGGAGGTCAGCTTTCCAAAGAATAAAAGGTTTTCTTCTAAAATAGCCTCTTTCCCTTGAAGAAATTGCTTATTAGGCTTCTCTGATGAACAATATTGAAGAAGCAATGTTAGAAAGACAAAAAAAAAAAAAAAATGCCTAGTGAGTTACCACTGTTTTAAAAATAGAAAGCAGTTTTGCATACATTATCTGGAAAGTTTGCTTTTTTTTTTTTTTTTTTTTTGGTCTCATAGTTTGGTTAAATACTGTAATAACCAGTAGCCACTATACCACTAAGTCAGATTTGTCTAGTTCTGTAGTTACTTATTCTTTCAGTAAGGAAGATAAATGTTTTCCCATCCTTTTTACAAGATGTAAATGTTCTTTACAAATAGACACTTTGGCTTAGTCCCTCAGAGTTACTGTAACAAAAATGCCATAGACTGGGTGGCTTATACATAACAGTTCTGAAGGCTGGGAAGGCCAAGATCATGGCACCAGATTCCATATCTGGTAAAGACTAATTGGTTCACAGACATATGGCTGGCTTTTCACTTGTGTTCTCACATGGAGGAAGGGGTGAGGGAGCTCTTTTTAGAAGCACTAATCCCATTCTTGAAGGCTCATCCCATGAGGGTCAACCCACTCATGACTTAAGCATCTTCCAAAGGCCTTACCTCCTAATACCATCACCTGGGGGAAGGGGGTTTAAGATTTTAGCACATGAAATGAGGCACAAACTTATAGACCACAGAGAACAAATAAAATGTTAGATTGAGGCTCAGTCTACCTACTTAGCCAGGATCTTTGGACACAAGAAAATAAAATTACTTTGTACTGCAAAGGACTTTCTCTTTCTTACCATTTCTCTTGTTCTCTTTAACCATGTTTTGTTATCTTTACTTTGAAATAAGTGAAATTGACCTTTTTATTTGAGTGTCTTCATCTCTTGGGGTTTGTGATGAGGTTCCAGCGTCATCATCTGGCATCACTGGTTTGTGAGCTCTCTGTCTCTTGTCGCCTTTCCTCTGCCCTGTCCCTTTTTGCATACAGCAAGGACCTTGTCACCATGAGTCAGAGAGGCTTTCACTTCCAGGACATCATCAATTCAGAGATGGCTCAGAATACGGGCTGCTTTCCCCTAGTGGCCAGTTGGGTGCAATGTGAAATGAGGGTAATGACATTTCTAAATCAGCCTTACTTAGCTGATACTCAAGAACTAAAACAGCCTTAGAAAATGTAAAATTACACATTAGTGGTAAGGTCTGTCATTTAGTATTTTATGATTCTTCCTTTTTTAAAGGAATTTAATTGTCTATAATTCCCGGGCTATGCCGAAATTGCTTTTTCCTTTTATAAAACTTCCTTCCAAAGGAACCAATTTTGAATTGAAAACTAATGAATACTGAGTGGAAAATGCTGGTTGCAAGCCTTTTTCTAGAAAAATATTTTGCTAAAGTTTTTTTTTTTTCTCTCTCTCTCTCTTTGGGGGCCCTTATCGTGCCAGGTTGAAAGAGTGGAGCCTTCCCTAAGACATGGATAGATGCAAACATGTAGGGCGGTTGCGGCTCGCCCAGGACCACTCCATCCTGAACCCGCAGAAGTGGTACTGCCGAGAGTGCGCCACCACCGAGTCGGTGTGGGCTTGTCTCAAGTGTTCGCACGTGGCCTGCGGCCGCTACATCGAAGATCACGCCCTCAAACACTTCGAAGAGACCGGACACCCGCTAGCCATGGAGGTCCGGGATCTCTACGTGTTCTGCTACCTGTGCAAGGACTACGTGCTCAACGACAACCCGGAGGGGGACCTGAAGCTGCTGAGAAGCTCCCTCCTGGCGGTCAGGGGCCAGACGCAGGACCCGCCGCTGAGGCGCGGGCGGACGCTGCGGTCCATGGCGGCGGGCGAGGACGCCGTCCAGCCGCAGCGCGCTCCTCAGGGACAGCCGCAGATGCTCACGGCTCTGTGGTACCGGCGCCAGCGCCTGCTGGCCAGGACGCTGCGGCTCTGGTTCGAGAAGACCTCGCGGGGCCAGGCCAAGCTGGAGCAGCGGCGGCGGGAAGAGGCGCTAGAGCGCAAGAAGGAGGCGGCGCGGCAGCGGCGGCTCGAGGTGAAGCGACGGCTGCTGGAGGAGCTGGCCAGCGCCCCTCCGCGCAAGAGCGCGCGCCTGCTGCTGCACGCGCCCCGCGCCGCCGCGCCGCGCGTGCCCGCCGCGCGCGCGCCCGCCGGGCCCCGTCCTCCGCCGCGCCGCGCGCCCGCCATGGCGCCCGGCGTCACGGGCCTGCGCAACCTGGGCAACACTTGCTACATGAACTCCATCCTGCAGGTGCTCAGCCACCTGCGCAAGTTCCGCGAGTGCTTTCTGAACCTCGACCCGTCCAAGACGGAGCAGCTGTTCCCCAGGGCCGCCAACGGCAAGGCCCCGCTCTCAGGCAGGCCGGCCAGCAGCTCAGCCCCCGAGCTGTCGTCGCCCGGGAGCGACGGGGCCGAGGCCTGCGAGCGCGAGGGCCTCTGCTTGAACGGTGGGACCTCCCTCAGCAGGAGCCTAGAACTCATTCAGAACAAGGAGCCCAGCTCGAAGCACATCTCCCTCTGCCACGAACTGCACACCCTCTTTCGCGTCATGTGGTCGGGGAAGTGGGCCCTGGTGTCGCCCTTCGCCATGCTTCACTCAGTGTGGAGCCTGATCCCTGCCTTCCGCGGCTACGACCAGCAGGACGCGCAGGAGTTTCTCTGCGAGCTTTTGCACAAAGTGCAGCAGGAACTGGAGTCTGAGGGCACGACGCGCCGGATCCTCATCCCCTTCTCCCAGAGGAAGCTCACCAAGCAGGTCTTAAAGGTGGTGAACACCATATTTCACGGACAGCTACTTAGCCAGGTAGGTGTGTGCTCGGTACAGCCTTGACTGCCCACCATGCTGGAGCGGGGCTGGTATAGTATAAGGCTTCCCGTGAGTGCCTTCCCCAAGTTGTTGGCCTAACGAGGGTACGTTTGCTGTAACTGCACAGTGGAGGGCGGCCGCGGTGCCTTTCACAGTACTGTGTGGGGGCTTCGTTGGTGAACTTGCCTCCTGTCTTTCCAGGCAGATTTTTAGTTTATCTTGCCAAATCGCTTCACTTTCAGGAAATGTCTCTTAACCTATAATGATGATGCGGTAATGTAATATTATCATTGTTACAATTCAGTACCCATTGCTGGCATCCCATCCCATTGATCAGCTTTAGGAAATTGAAGAGTTTGCCTATAATCTTGGTTCCATGGTTGTTTGAAAGGGCATCACTCCTCCTAAAGCCTTTCTTCAACATACAAGGGAGGGAGGTGGCTAGAAAGATGCCAAAGGCCTAAGCAACCCTCCCTCCGGTTCCCCACTACCTTTCGTTTCCTTAGCCATATAAGGATATGAGGGAAGACTCAGGTAAGGCTTTGTGAGAGCATGCAGAAAGAATTGATAGAGTTTAAAAAGTGGGCAACTGGAGAGATTCAGGTAAAACCTCTACACTATGCTACTGAGGTAGTTAGGATTTTAAAAGAATGATGAGTAGAAAAGTTTATTTCGGAAGAAAAGTTTATTTTGGCTTTTGTTTTTCAGCATGTGAAGAGGGAGTTTTTTGGGCACTTCCTCAACCTCCCTGAGAGTCTGTAGGAAGAAAGGTGCATCTGGGAAGGTTATAGTGGGGGAGGAGGTCAAATCACAAGGTACTTCGAGGCTCTTGGAGCACTGGCATCAGTGTAGGGATGCTGCTGGAAACAAGGGCAAAAGTAGAGGAAAGCTGGATTGGATGGAAGGAGCAGAGTCTAGAGGAGGATAAGAGTATGAGGATGAGAGAAGCAGACAGGAATCTGCAAATTCTCCTTCTCAGACTGTGCCTTGATGACTCCATGATAGCTTCTATCTGTAATACTGTGGCACTGAAGGAGAAAGGGGAGTAGGTAATACTGTCTGTGCTGTGTGGTTTTCCAGTTCCAGCTAGCATCATAGAGATACATACCAGAAGTAATATGCTCTAATACTCTGAAAAGTTACATCTATCATTTGAATGCTAAATATTTTTTGAAAACGATACACTTAGCTTTGGTTGTTATGCGCTAGCAAACATGAATGTGGGAGCATGGAAGTTGCACAGCCCGTGAACTAACCTTCTGTCCTAGGTCACTTGCGTGTCGTGCGGTTACAAATCCAACACCGTCGAGCCTTTCTGGGATCTGTCGCTGGAGTTCCCTGAGCGCTATCACTGCGCAGAAAAGGGCTTTGTCCCTTTGAACCAGACCGAGTGCCTGCTCACCGAGATGCTGGCCAAGTTCACGGAGACGGAGGCCCTGGAGGGCAGAATCTATGCCTGTGACCAGTGTAACAGTGAGTGCTGGGGGAGGCTGTGGGTAACTAGAATATCAGTTTCAGGTATTTCATTTGCCCTTTTAGTCAAAAATAACACAGTAATATTGAGTGGTTCTAAAGCATCTTTTAAAGATTTTTTTTCCTCCTATTTTCCTGAGAAAAAGCATATGGACATTATATATTAAAAAAATAAAACCAAGCCTAGGAGTTGGACCTCCTTGGATTCCTGCTGTGATTTAAGTTAGTTGTTATCTTGTGGGGCATTTGAAAGTATGGACCTTGAAATGGGGACTCCAAGAATGGGAGTATTTAGCTTCATAGGTTATGGGGGTCCTGCTTAAATTCATGAATAGAGTTTGACAGTTCTTATTTAGTCTAAATTCAGGTGGCATAGCCTGTTTGAGTGCTATGTATTAGAAAAGTGTACTTTTATCCTGAATTAAAGTCTGTTAGAAGTGATGCTAAGGGTACAATGAGACCAAGAGAGGAAGTCATATGGTACATTGCTCCATGGCAGCTTCATCATTATTTTCACATGCCTGAAAGATTCACATCTCAGAAGGGGCAGAAGGAAGTATTTCTCTATCATGGCTTTAATTGTAAAGTGGAATTTTTTCCACATGGTTCTGAGAGCACCTTATGTATCCCTCAACCCTGTGTCTTGCCACATTAACAATGCTTTTGCTAACCCAGCATGTACACAGGAAATGCAGAGCAAATACTTTGAAGCTGATGTTTGGGGGTTTTGGCATATAGAGATTTGGAAACTAAGATAAATGGATTGTGCAGAGATCTGAGAACAATGTGCAGCCATATTATAGTTCAGGCTTCAAGTTTTGGTTTGGGAATAATAACAATTTTATGGTAGCCCTTTAATATTTTTGCATATGGTTTTTTAAAGTAGTGAGTTGTGGAAAACCTGTTCTCTCTGAAGAATCAAGTCAAAAATCAAAAGTCACACCTGATACCATTTTGCCATTTTAAAACAAAATGTGAAATCCTGTACTTGGTTAAGCATAAACTCACCTATCCTGTTACATAGAGATATATAAAGGCAGTGATTTAAATTATCTTATTAGAACAATATGTTTTTTTTTTTTTCTTTTTAAAATAGTGAATCATAAAGTTTTATACTTGTAGGGAACAGAAAGATGTTAACAGCCTTAAGTCTATCATTCTCAGACCTGATAGATTAGGCAAGAAACACTTTTATTTATTTTTCCAAGAAAGGATTGTTTTTCTGGTTGCCAGATGTGCCCATTTATCAGTATTTCTGTAGACAGGTTCAAATAGCAAGGAAGGAAAGCTATAGTGAAGGGATGAGATGCACTGATCTGTTGCTTGTGAAAGTTTCGAAACTATCAGTCTTTCACCTTTCTGTGTAGCCAGCTTAATCAAATGGGAGACAGAACTGATCAATCTCAACTGAATCAGTGATTTTTCTTCGTGAACTTCATTTTAGAGAAACAAAGCCAGATTCTACATTGTCTTCATTTTAGCTCACATACTCCCTCTGCTGAGAGCAGCAGTCACTGCCAGGATTCCCAGGCAGAGAGCTGCAGTAATTTTCAAAAATCTGCTGGTGAACAGGAATGTAAAATAAGGCCAGGCCCCTCTTTGAATTCTCTTTCTGCTCATGCCCTCACATATCATGACTGCCAGCTCTAGTAAAAGCTGCAATCTAGTTGCTGCAGTCTATCATGAGAAGCAACAGCTCCATTGTCAGAGAAAGCTCCTTGATACGTCATCTGCCTGTGATTTGCTACTTTTCACAAGCGGTACAGACAGGACTTCGAATCAGATGCCAGGCTCCTCAGACACTGAGACCATGGTATCAACAGCTCAGAGACAATTCGCAGACACCATAGTGGACCATGAATTTTATATTCCTATCCATTCACTGACTGAATTAATATAAAAGAGCAGTCATCAGTAAATGGTTAGAGAGAAGGCTTCTGATGGAAATTAAGAGAACTTCATTTCCGTTTCCATGCTGTAATTTAGAAATGCATTTCACCCACAATTCAGTATCTTTAGAAACAAAATTGGAGTCCTGAGCATTGGTTTTGTTTTGAATGGGGTATATTTAGTCAATTGTCAGCCTTGTTCTGCATGTCTAGCAGTGCTGTTACCAAGAAACATGTTTCAGAAAATAAGTATGGCATAAAAATATAAAACCAGTGAAGTTTATTTTCTAAATATTTGTATAGGCCACAAGCAAGTCATGTGGGGAAAAAAATCTCTTTAAATACACTGTCCTTTGGTAATTCTGTGCCTCTTGCATGTGTGCATGCTCAAACGCTAAGTCGTATCTGACTCTTTGTGACCCCATGGACTGTAGCCCACCAGGCTCCTCTGTCCATGGGATTTCCCAGGCAGAAATACTGGAGTGGGTTGCCATTTCCTCTTCCAGGGTATCTTCCCAACCCAGGGATCGAACCTGCATCTCCTGCCTTGGCAGGCGGATTGTTTAGCACTGGGAAAGCCCCTGTGTCCTCTTACCTTTTCCCTAAACCTGAAATACATGCATTATCCCCCATTTCACAGGAAAGAAAACTGAGATTCCTTTCAAACGATGGGAAGGACAAAGGATGCCCCTTACAACTGCATCAGCCTTCTTTAAGCAGCCATCCCCAGAGTGCCACACAGTCATTTCTTTCATCTCAGCCAGAACTTCCGTGACCATGCCACGTGGGCATGTGAGGCTGGGAAATGCAGTCTTAGAGAGAATCACTTTGCTGCCCAAATAAAACTGAGGTTGAAGTGCTGAGAAACTAGGAGAATGCATATTGGGTGGCAAGTCACTGTCTCTGCACAGCTCGGGAAGAATGAGTCTCCTCACGATCCATGTCTTATACCTTCCCAAACCATCTAGGCAAACGACGAAAATCCAATCCAAAACCCCTTGTTCTGAGTGAAGCTAGAAAGCAGTTAATGATCTACAGACTACCTCAGGTCCTCCGGCTGCATCTTAAAAGATTCAGGTGAGCTTGCTCTGGGGCATCCCAGGTGGCTGTGAGCTGTGGCAATAGCTCCTTCAAAGGCTTTGGTGAGGGCAGATGTCGCCTTTGGGGCTGGGGGGAGAAGCCTGCTCTCTGGAGTCCTTAGGCTTTCCATGGAGTGTGTGGTTCCTGCCCGGGGAGGCAAGTGGATGCTGGGGGCCGGGACGAGGCTTCTGCTCTCACGGCCCTATTACATCAGCTAGGCTGCAGTGGGTGTCTGTGCTTGAAGATTTAATAGCCTCACGTGGGCATATATAGAGCCATCTTCAGAATAAAGTATGAGATAATCTGTGAAAAGAAGGGTAGGAAGTAAACTACAAAGAGTATTGCCTGGATTGCTTGTTTAGGGATTTCTAGTTTCAGAGAACATCTGAATGTTCACAGGAAATATATGTGAACACTGAGTACCCCTACCTTGCTGTGAAAACCAAATCCAGGTTAAGTTTTCTCCACTTCTATTTTACCTACCTCTGCCTGTGATCACACATGCCATTTCTTACTGGTAAGAAGTTTATATCCATGTTACAGGTGGTCTGGCCGTAATCACCGAGAGAAGATTGGGGTCCATGTCGTCTTTGACCAGGTATTAACCATGGAACCTTACTGCTGCAGGGACATGCTCTCCTCTCTTGACAAAGAGACCTTTGCCTATGATCTCTCCGCAGTGGTCATGCATCACGGGAAAGGGTTTGGCTCAGGACACTACACAGCCTATTGCTACAACACAGAGGGAGGTGCGTGCGCTTTACTCTGTGGGGTGGGGGACACCAAAAAGGGTTGGTTTGTCCACATTTCATTCCTCTCCTTTTATTTAATCTGTAGGGGGATATTACATACATTAAAATCCAGTGGAAAGAATTATGAAAGATGGATTCAAATTTTGAATATATCACTAAGTGACAACATATAACTCTTCTAAGAATTGATGGGAACTAACATGTAAAAGTGCTGAGCATGCTGCCTAGCACATAATGGTCAATTAATGCTAGAGGTTATAGCTGTTATTAATACTTCTGCTGCAGACCTGTTTCCTTCTTGGTTTTGCATAAATAGTATGACCTAGCTACTCCGTGGTCATAGTCATACTGTATGAGTCTCACTAGCATCAGCCCATAGTAAAGCTGAGGACACTTTCTGAGCATTTACAAGTATTGTAACAGACATAGTATATGGAAGGATCCAAGGGCCCTTCCCAAGGAGCTTTCTTTCAGTCCTTGTCCCTCAGAGCAGAGCCTCCCAGCTACTGTGCTAAGGCAGGTGGGTTGTGGATGTGTTTTTAATAGTTTACCCATCTTGAACCCCTCAGCCCTTGGGGTGGCTACCAGAGTGAGCCTGTGAAAAAATAACTTTATTCCTTCTAAGTTTTCCTTTCCTTCCATACCTATATCTATGTACATTTCCCCTCCCCTCCCCCTTCTTTTCACATCTCTTAGCCCCCAGTCTATCTTTGTATAAATCCCTAATGGGCAGTGAAAAAGCCTGAATGAAATGAGGACAAAAATTAGTCAATACTGTAAGCAGTATTGTGGTGGGGCTTGTGGGGCTAAAACCAATGGTTTCAGGGAAGTCTGTTGGTATCATTTACTTATCTCTTCCTCCATCACCACCAATCAAAGGTTGGCTCTATTCAGAACTTCTCTGTCCCTTTTTTCATCTCCTCTTGTGCCTGCTGAATGAAATTTAAGTTGGGTAGTCATATTTTCTCTTTCTTTCATTTGGTTTCCTAGGTTTTTGGGTCCACTGCAATGACTCAAAGCTGAATGTATGCAGTGTCGAGGAAGTGTGCAAAACTCAAGCCTACATCCTTTTTTACACTCAGAGAACAGTTCAGGGCAATGCAAGAATCTCAGAAACCCAACTCCAAACTCAGGTGCATTCCAGCAACAACGATGAGGGCAGACCACGGACCTTCCCCTGAATGGGAGGCACATTATCAAGGACTGACTTGCTTTTAAACTCTTGGTATTGGTACATCTTTCCTCTTACAGGAAATAAGGTTTACTACAGGAACAGATTACTAGGTTTGCCTCACTGGGTCTAGAGCAGAAGGTGCCGGGTGTCTGGTGTCCTATCACAGAATCTGTAGTCACTTTCTTTTAAATGGGTTTAGAAAATTCCCTCCTTTGTTAAAGCAAATCAAAAGGAGTAACTTCTATGAAGACTCTTTCAACGGTTGCTTCTGAATATAGAGGGATCTGGGTGGAGGATAGAGGGAGTGAGTTGGTCATATCCAGCTGTGTTTTCTTCCTATTATGTGATTCCCCTGCTAATCAGGACCCCTTGCAGCACCGGAAGAGCCTCCTGACGTGAGCAGCCTTCAGCAGAGCACTGGAGGGCAAGGAGGGGCCCTGGGCTGGCAGCTTGCTGGACAGGATTGGTTCCAAGGCGGGAGGTGAAGTCAGGACTTTTTCCTACAGAGGAAGTAGTCCTCAAGGGTTGAAAATTTAGAGACTTCCTTTTTTAGGAGATAGCAGCTGAAGAATGGAAGGAGGTGCATGGAGCAAAGTTCTCCATGCAAAATGGAGGTTTTTCACATGTCGTATTCTGCCTGGCTGCTGCTGTCATTTAATCATTCCACATCTTCTGAGATGGCACGAACATCCCTTCATTCTAACGAAGGAGCAGTTCATATGGGGAAGCAAGAAACTGGCACATGACATGCTCTTTGTGGCACGCTGAGCCTAAGTGCACTCCTGGATACCCAATTCTGTAGCAAACTCCTGGTTCGGGTCTAGGGCAAGCATGCAGTTTGGTTTAAATTGGTCTTTTTAGGTCAGGTTTCTGACGCTTTCTCAGAACTCAGAGGGTGGGGATGGGGGAGCCAGTGGTCCAGGGCTTATCGAAATGCCTGTCCCCCGTTCTCACCTTGGTGCAGCATGCAGCTTTTCTTAACCTGCAGCTTATTTCTTGTTCACAAGGTGTGGGAGCTTTTGCTTTTCGAAGGCTGAGGACTCTTCCTCCTGTATTTCTGAACAGTTTATTGCTGACACCCCTGGCCGGTTTCCTCCAAAATCTGCTAATCCCTAATGTTTCTTTACCCACACACCCTCAGTCCATCAGAGAAAAAAAGCAAGTGCTCTGTCCTTCACTTCAGTGCTAGTAAGATATGTCTTTCTTTTTTAAACTAGGTCGTTTCTAAGTGGTATGAAATTGCCCAGATAGAAGCCCTCTGCGCTGTCGGGCACCACTGAATTTCCTCCTCGGTCCTTCACTTTGACTCACGAGTAAAAGTGAATGCGACCATAGCTCTCACTGTGGGAGTGCCATAGCGCCTCAGCCTGCCACTCTCAAAGCTCATCTTTTGACTGAGTAGGTCACATTAACGTTCAGGTAGAAGTACAGCTGTCACCTGAAGGGAGTAGATGTGAAGGAAGTTTGGGGAGGGGTGGAAAGTTGGGAAACGGAAGGCTAAAGAATGAGGGGCGTAGCTTTAGCAATGTTGAAGGACCACATTTCCCAAGCAGATCTGTATAGCATTTGCTGTTGACCTCTTTTGAGATGAATTCTCCCATAGAACCTGCCAGACAGCACTGAGATTTGGAGGAAATCAGACAGAAAATGGCTCACCGTGATAAGGAAAGGGAGTGACTATACTTTAAATTAAACTTGCTTTTTCCAACACTGTGAGGTTTCTGTAATATTTAGCTTTTATTTGGAAGCGATAGCGTATGGCATTTTTTATGCTATTTGGTTTATATTGTCTACTGCAGGCTTCTTTGTACAAGCTTGGCCCGGGCTTACCCTCACTTGGACACTGTTTTAAAGTGTCACAGCCGCCCATGCTGCCAGAGGCTCTGATATGAGGCTATAGTCTCTAGATCCACATTTTTAAGTTGGCATGATTGGTGATAACTCTTGTGGCAAGAGAAAAGCTCACTGACTTAAAAAAAAAAAAAAGTAAAAAGGGAAGGAAAATATAAATTGTGCCTCATCTTTCACTGAATGCTATATTTATTATTCTAGAAAAAGAGAACTGACAAATGGAGAAATACTATACAGCATCTACTAAATCCCTCAGGCTGTCTGGGGGGTGGGGGGGATGAGAAAAATAAACATCTCATGGAAAATTAAAACATCTTCCAACTTAATTTTTAAAAAGTTTTATACCAAAAGTTAAGAATTAAGCAGACTAAGGACTTTGTATTATTAGGGTAAGTGCTTCAAATTAATAAAATCATTTGAAGTGAGTTGGAACAGAAACCAATACCAGAGTCCTCAAAGAGCTGCACACACTTGAAGGTGCCCCTGCAGTCAAGACACCTCAGGTACCCAGAGGCAGCAGCAATAGACGCTGTTGAGAAGTTAGTATTTATGGAGATTTTTATTAAAGAAGAAGAGTTTCCTGCTGCATAAGCCAATGGCTGTTGTGAGGGAAATGTCCCTTTGCCTTTAATTTATTTACATACTGGAAGTAGATGAATTTCTTAGGTGCATCTTACTTTTTAAGTCAAAACATTGTAAAGAAAATAAGAACCAGGTGCAAGTTGACTAGATGCTGCCAAATCAAATCCAAGATCTCCTAACTGAACCTTACGGGCCTGCTCCTCTCCCAGGCAAGTAGTTACAGCCCTGTTCTAGGAACCCTTTGTAGTTGGCTGGTGTGTTTACTTTCTGCTGTAGCCAGCCAAGATGAATGCACCCTGGCCCTCAAATTTTTACCTCAATCTAGCTTGACTCTCATTACTTGTGGTTGCCTCGGAGATAAGCATTCATGCTAGTGTTTAAAAAAAAAAAAAATTAGGAATGCCCTCAATGGCTAGGAACTGAAGCTCTTATTCAAGATGGCAGACCTCTTGCCTGCTTTGATCCAGTCCCTCTCAGGCTGACGGGGACAGTGCCACACTGTAAAGAATTTCCAGATGTCTCTTAAAATGTCATAAATAAAATTGGGAACTATAGAAGTGTTAATGTGTCCTATGGACTCAATAGCAGAGTTTATTTTTGTTTTTAATGTCAAGGTTTCTAGAGTCAACGATTGTGCGTTTTCCACTCTGGCTATGATTACAGTTCCATCCAAGTGTAAGAACTAATGAGGTGGGTTGGCAGGCAGTGGGGCACAGCCCTAGCCAGGTCCCAGCATAAACGTGAGAGGTTGACAGTAGTACAGAATGAAGACTTGGTTGGGTGTGTGTGTGGGGGGGGGGGATATGGGTGGGCAGGGGGGGAGAAATGGAGTTTGTTTTACGTACTGATAAAGCTTTGTGAACTAATTTTATACAATTCATAAAATTTGGTGCCTTGTACCTAATTATGGTTTGCATGGGATTGAAAAGATTAAGGGAAAGGATTCTTTCTTGTCATTTCAAGTGGCAAATGGGTCTGTATAGTGTAAAGGACATTTGGTATCACTTTTTAAAAACATTTCGTATCTTGTGTGTGTGAAGGCAAATTATTACCAGCAAGTTCTGAAAATTCTACTGTAATGTCCAAAACCTTTGTGTTTGATTATTCATCAATGTCTCCTTTTCAAGGCAAACTATATACCCTATTCTTTTATACCACCCCTTTTATGTTCCGAACATTAACTCAGGCCTTTTTAAAATCAGGCTGGGAGGGCTTCCCCTTCCTAAACATATCCCTATCTGAGGTTTTATCTTTTAGGTGGAAGGGTTACTTTTCCAGCTGGTTGGGAGAGCACAAATGTTCAGAAAAAGGTATTTTAGTTTTTCTAATGCTAGGCAACGTATGGTACAAGTCAAACAAAAACCGTTCCTCCTGAAGTGGTACCTTCATTAGTTCTGAAGTTCTTTTGCACAAAGTTTCAGGAAGCAGTGTAAAACACAATCCCCTATATGTGAACCTTTAGATTGTAAGGCAAGCCAGTGCACTGTGTAATATGCAAAAACAAAGGCTCAAAGAACCTGTCCCAGCAACCCAGTCCCACTGGGGATGGTACTGAGTAGCTGTGGAAGAGAAGACCCGGCCTACTCACCTGCAGGGCTGTAAACAGCGTGTTCCTTTTACTCCCACCTTTAAGGTTTCCACTGAGCTCCTGAGTCTTCACCAAAGGGTGTTCAAAAAGCTTACTCAAAGCACATTTGATAATTGGGTCCCTCAGCCTAAGGACTGGCCTAATTAGGTGAGGAGGTTGGATCTTTGGAATAAAACCTCCCATGGCCACTTAGTTTCCTTACCAGGTAAGTATGCATTTCCCTGGTGGTTGATTCTTTTTTGAAGTTAGCACTAAAGTTGAAAAGCGCCTTCTAAATATGACTGTGAGTTTAGTTTTTATCTTCCATGTTTAAATAACCATTTTCTTGGTCTAAGACTTTGACTTTAACCACTGTGTATTCAACCCAAACACTGCTTTAAGCACACCTCAGTCACTAGAGCACTGAAGTGAATGGTCATTTTTGCGGACTTTCCATACTACTGCTGGCGTGTTTCTATTTCAGATCTAACTAGGTAGTGTAGGAGATTTTCATAGTAATGTTAACTAGCCTGGGCTAAACAGCTCATGACAGGATGTAAAACTGACTTCCCTTGAGGAAAAATGTTGTGTTGAAATGGTGAAAGCCAGGATTTTCATTTACAGAATTCATAATTATCCATCAAAATTTGGTGTAGATTTGGTAGCTTTAACCTGCTAAATTCTTATCATTTTCAGGAATTAAGCCAGTTGAAATGAAACTTTACCTTATCACCTTATGGCTTTATAAACCAATAGCAACACTGTTTGTTACTTGAAGCTAAAACATTACATTGTAAGTGAAACTTGAATTATGCTTTTGGAAGCTGCCATGTCTTTAATTTTGGCCATACTTTGAATTTTACCTTTGGAAATTGCTATCAAATAGAACTTTTCACAATTATGAGTAGCTCAGGTAGCGGACTTCAAGGAGGTAAGTTTCACTCCTATAAAGAACAACAGGTGCTGGTATTTCTAGGCTTAGCAGTGGTCTGATGCAGGCTGACAGGGCTTAAAAGTTTCCTTCCTGGTCACCATTTGGGGGGCAATGGCTTCAAACCCAAGCCTTACTTAATGTATGTTACTTTTCCTCATCTTAACAGCCTAGTAAGATATAAACTTGTCAGAGCATCCGTGATCCCTATGTAGATTCTTAAAGGATCCTGACCATGTTAAGCCAGCCACAGGCCTCAATTTATACAGGCTCAAACTCCTTTCTCCTAACAGACAGGACCTCCCTGATTAGAGCTCATAAGAAAATGGTGCTTTTTTTAACATATAAAAAACCTAATTCTCTTAACAGCTTAACCAGATTTACGCCAGCAGGGTCAAGAAGGACCATTTTATTCTATTTACCTTTAGTGAACAGACTGCTAGAGAGAACACCTGTCAACTTACAGTTAGGCCACTGTGGTACATTTATACTGACCCTCCTTCCCAATTCTTGTCCTTTAATCCCATACTAGTTCCAGAGGAGACTTGGCACAAAAAAGTAGTATGTATATTTTTTAAATACCTAGTAGAGCAAATCAACTAGAAAAAACTGCCAAGGGGAGCCTGTCTCTATGTCCACACCTTTCTAAGCCTACATCATTCTTTCCATGCCAGTTTCTTACATACTCCATTTCCAAAGAACCCCAAACTCCTGGACAGTGGCACTGCCCTGAATTTTAGGCTCAGAAAATCTCTCTTTACTTGTGAAGGAAGCAGCTTCCTCAAGCAGTGTTGCTTCAGAGCCCACTGCCCAGGCTTACTCACACCTTGCCTCCACCTGCACATTACTGCCCTCAAATCCCACTGTATTATAGCTACAATGCCTCCCTGGTGCCTGGAAAACCCACCTGGTACACTGAAATGCTATGCAACACCAAATGGCTTCTTCCCATAGTCCTGCTCAAAAATGGAAATTCCTCAAGAATAAGCTATTACCTATGCTAACATCACTGTATGGTGGCTAGTTTCCATTTCTTTTTTTCTTTTACTATGAAGCAAACCATCTGTTAAAATCCATGTTTGGGACTTGTTCCTGTCTCTTTTGAGTGTGAAATATAAATCATGTTTTTATGATTTTTGTAAATCTTGACTTTTTACATCTTGTTTTTGTAAGCTGAAGTTTTCTTATTAAAAGAATAAAATGTCTTTGTGTACACACTTTATTTGTTAAAATACCATTAGATTATTCCTCAGGACAAGAGCAAAGATAATCCCCTGCAGAAACTTAGGAACTATGTACAGCATTTTACAGAACAGAAGACAACACTTTAGCTGAAGGCTGCCTGCTGACCAGAGAAGGGTGTCCTGAGTGGACTCAGCAAAGAGAAGGCAGGGAAGGGAAGGTGCCCCCTGGAACAAACTTCAGCCGCCAGCAGGGCAAGTCTTGTGATGGTCACAGATTGGAGGCTGTTTTTGAAGGGGTTGAGTACAGCACAGGGGTTCCATGTGTCTGCAATCAGACAACAGGTGGCATTAGAAACGTGGTATTACTGGAGTAAAAATTACTAAGAGACTCAAAGCCCTTGCAACATCTGGAAACATATCTAACTAGGAACAGCCAAGGGTCTTTTGTCAAGTCTCTTTCCTATTAGTCTGTGAACAGTTGATCTAAGTTATTTCTTCTCCCAGCCTCTAGGACTTCTGAAAGAACAGTGGTTAGTGCTTACCTTCACAGGCTAGACCCCAGGCTGAGGTGCCATTAGGTCAATGTCACTCAAATTTCTGGCCAACCAAACTCCAGCAGCAAAGAGTCCCAAATTGAGAATCAAGTTCCTAGAAAAAGAACGCATCCCATTAATCCTGTGGTCACCGAGTCACGTGTCTTTGGTTAACAAGAGACTTGGGGGGTGGGGGTGGTTCCCATCATCACCCAAGGAAGAAACCGTCCCCTCCTGAGGCAAAAGCACTTCAGAATCTTAGGAGCACTGATCGGTACATAATAGGTTGCCCAAGACCACATGGTTATTTAAGGTTCGCTTCTACGTCTAATAAGAGCAGGGTCAAACGCAAAGGCCAATTAAACACTTGTTTAGGGGCAAAAAGCCTGTTTGTTGGCGCCCCCTCCCCCAGGGTCCCCATGAGCAGATTCTCTAGACAGAGCTCGGTGACTGAAAAAAGTGCTTCGGCAGCACGGAAATCCTCCCGATCAAGGACCTCAGCAAAGCACAGTCAGAGCCACAAGGAGGCCAAGATGTGGGTGGTGTAAAAAAAAAATCGGATTTACCAGCCCGGAGGAAGGGAAATCCAAGGGTACGCATAACGCGCGCGAAGGGCCGGAGAGGGACCGACCCCCGGGCCTCGGTTACCTCCGGAAGTCATTCCTGTCGGTGGCGAAGCGGTAGACGCCCCGAAGCCAGTCCCCCACGTTGTCTGGTATTTCGGGAGCTTCATTTGCTGAGCCTGCAGCGGTCACGCCTGCCCCACTGGAAGCCATGGCAGCAGCTCCGCGCTCCGTAGGAACGCTCACCACGCACCGGGCGGGCGCCGACAGATCACGCAACTTCCGGCTTCACACTTCCGCCGGCTACCGGCCGACAGAGGGCGCCGCGGCTCGCGCTCCCACACGCGTCTGCAGAACTTCCCGGGTGCGCGTCCGCCACCTCGGCCAGGGATGGAGGCGCCGCCCCGCTCCAGTCTCCCTGGTCGGGTTCCACCTCCAGCTCCCTCCTGGCCTTCGGCTGGCGCACCCGCTCACAGTACAGGTGTTCTCCGAGTGATCACTTCATTGGTTCGGGAGGAGGACGCTGGGGATGGGGCCGCCCAGCCTGTGGGGTTGGGGCAGGGGCACTCAGCTGGGGATGCGTAGCTTTGAGGAATGGGCTTCTCCGAGAGTCTCCATGAAGAGTCATAAAGTGCGCGGGCTGAGAGGAAGCACTCAAACCTGTCATCTCGCCGCCCCTCCCCAGACTTGGTCCTGATGGCATTCAGTCTAGGACTTAGAGGGGTAGGAGAGCCTCGCTCTCTCGCCTTACAGATCCCATCCTCCTCACCCCCCAAACCCCCCTTTCTCCAGGCTGCGCCACTAGCAAATGGTACAGTGCCTCCTGGAAGTGTCGCTGTCCTCAGTTCGGAAAGGGGCCGGGGTCTCCCAGGGCCGGGGAAGGCGCTGGCCTAAGAAAAAGCCTTCGGGTTCCGATTCAGAGGAAGAGGAGCAGGTGGGACAGGGAGCATCCTCCTTGGGATCAAGGGGCGTCTCTAGGCGGCCCTGCGCTTGCCCTTGGCGTGCCTCCGTGTGGTCCCCAGCTCGATACTTCTGCTCTGCGCTGGATCCAAGCATCCTGCTCTGTGTTTCCAGACTGGAGCTGGCGGCAGTGGCGAGAAGGGTTGCCCGGGAGATGATCGCGGCGTTCGACTGGGCGCAGTCCGGATCTCCAACTCTGCAGAGCCCCTCCTCTCCTGTTCCGGGCGGGGTCAGAAACGCCCATCTCAGAGCCGCGAGTCTCCTTCTCCCAGATTTGGGCGGGGCAGCGGTCAGAAGCCAGTCCCAGTCCGGGCCCAGCCTCCCGCCCCGCCCCGAGCCGTGCGCGCCGCCGCTGTGGGTCGGCTCCCGGCTCCCGCCCCTCCCCGCCTCCGCCCAGCAGAGGGCGGCCGCGGCCCCAGCCCAGGAGCGAGTCCCGCGCCGCAGCCCCAACGGCGGCGCGGGGTGGGTTCTGGAGGCCCTTGGAGCGCGCCGGCCAGGGACGCGCGGTGAGAGCTGCGGGCCCCGAAGCTCGGGTCTGGGGGTGCGGTGGGGGGAACGGGGGCGCTGCTGGAGGGGCGGGACGGCGTGGGACCGGGGTGAGGGTCCCAGCCCGGGAGAACCACCCCCCTCAGCCCAGCCCAAGCCGCTGCCCCCTTCCCCTTTGATCTTCACCTTCTCCTCCCTTACCCGGGGACGCCCTGCTCTCCAGCGTCGGGGCCGGACTCGAACCCGCATCCGAATAGCGACGCTCAAAGCATTTGGGGCAGCAGGGGCCGCCCCCCGGCAGGGCATAACGTCCCCCGCCCAAGGGCCCGGCGCAGTCCTGGCAGCAGAAGTGGTTTTCGTGCCAGCGCCGTCCCTCGGCCTCGGTGCAGCGCCGGGAGAAAATCAGCTGAGAGAGGGAGAGGGGAACGGTTCATTCATTCATTCACTCATTCATTCATCCAATAACCACGCCTTATACCCAGGTGACGCTAAAGCACGTCTACAGACATTCCCATTTGATCTACTCAAACACTCTCAGACGCGGGGAGGGCTGATTGGCTTAGCCAGGATCCCTCAGCTAGCAGGTGGCACATCCTGAAGAAGTGCGACCCGGGTCGCCTGGACGCCCAACCCAGGTTTCCATACTGCCTCTTGTGCAGACACTGAACGAGTTCCTCGCTGGAGCAGGCACAGCACTAGCGTACTGAGATGATCGTCTATCCTAGAGTCACTGCCTGGAGGGATTCAGCCCAAGAAAATTGGGGGGACTCTGCTTGCGGTGGGGGAGGGCACAAAGGCAACGGGTCCCAGGCGCCCAGAGCTCAAAAGTCAGAGCAGGGCAAATACAGAAGTCCCAGGCTGGTTTCCAGTTCTCTGTTCCCAAGTCCGTGGTACTGAAAGAGGCGTCCCCTTGCACCCTGCTACTCTTAACCCTGGGCAGACCCCCTCCAGCCCCTCCCTTCAAGGTTGTACCTGGTCACAAGCCGGGCAGCGCGGCCGCAACAGCTCTGCGTGATGACGGCCACAGTAAAGACGCCCATCGTGGTAGAAGTAGATGAGGTTGATCAGGGCCTGGCCACAGGCCTGGCAGGCAAAGCAAGCCCGGTGCCAGCAGCGCCGCTCTCCTGCCCGAGCTGCAAACACTCCGTACTCCCCTGGCCTCAGCCGCTGCCTGCACTGCGGGGCGTGGGTGCTGGGCTGGTCACAGGCTGCATATGCCACCCTCCAAGCTCTTCCATCCCAACCCCAAAACTAACTGTTCTTCCCACACCTCCAAGCAAACCCACCTCCACTGCAGGCTCCACCAAGAAGCCCTACATTTGGTTTCCCTTTTTCCTGACTGTTGCCAAACTGTCAATCCCCAAACCCCTTTTCCTCTCCAAAGTCCCCAATGCCATCCCCTTCTGCAGCAGTGAGAGGGCAAAGAGAAGAGGAAGGGGAATATGGTGGCTAGGTCGGGTGTTACATACATTTTCACAGGTGCATTCTTCAAGCTTGAGAGGTATCAGGCGGGCCACCCCCTGTCCCAGGGCCTCCCGCCTCCGTTGGGCACAGAAGAGCCGCAGCTGGGCCAGCTCCTCCTCCCCAAGGGCCAGGCAGTAGCGCTCCTGCAGAAATAGGTGTCCACGGTAACTGGGAGAGCCCCAGCAGGCAAGATTGAAGTTTGACTGGAGAGAGGAGGTTTAGTTGTTTGGTCAAAGAAAGACTGTAAAACCTCAAGGAGCTGCAGGAAATAACAGCGCAGATGAGCACTGAGGAGACGGAAGAGAGGTGGAGTATATCCATCTGTGTCTCAATTCCCCAAGGAATGGTGATCACTCAGGTCCTGACGGCCCTATAGCACTTAGCCCATCTTCCTGTACTGGGTTGGCCAAAATGTTCATTCAGGATTTTCTGTAACATCGAATGGAAGAACCCAAATGGACTTTTTGGCCAACCCAGTATTTAGATCCTGGCTCCCAATGAGCTGTAGCTCAATATCACTTCCCACTGGATTTCCCCTATTCCATATTCTCCTGCCTGGCCTCCCCAACTGAATTGTAAGTCTTTAGGTTGGGCACACAGGGGCCTCAATAAATACTTAACCACCATACGCTCTACATTTGTACATTCCACTATCAGGTTCAAAAGCTGGTCATGTTCATTTTCTCATTTGCTCTTCAGCTAAGCATGGTGGTGGGCAGAGTGCATGTCACTGCCCACATTGTGTAGACCTGAAAGCTTAGGCCAGGGGTGGGGGGATGACTTCCCCCAATTAGTGGCATATCTTGGCTGTAAATTTGTGCCTCCCTCCCTTCTGTACCTTGCTTCTTCCCACAGTAAGTAAAGAGGGACGCAAGAGAGAGGAAAGCTGGGGAGAGGGAGGCCCACATCACTGTCCTGTGGAGGGAGCTGCTGCAGGAGGCTCCGGAGCCCAGGCCAACTGGGGGCTGGGGTGGTGTCCAGGCCAGGGTACCCCCAGCTCAGAACTTCAGGATCCTGAGGAAACACAGCAAAGGGAGAAAGGCAGAGCTTGGTTTGTCCTTCCCTCCCCTTCCACCCGCCCTCCTTCATTGCCACCTCTTCATCAATCCGGAACAATGTCCACCCTCTCCTGAATTTGGAGAATCTTCCTTCAAGATCACAAAGACAGTTGATCCATTCTTGTGTTTGTGGTCTCACTGAGGCAAGTTAGCAGGACACACCCCAAAACATCTTCCCTTCTTATGCTTGAAATCACCCCCTTCACTCCTTAGGGCCAAATCCCTTAGGTTCTGCTTTGGCAACATAAGCCCCATAGGAAAGAATTCATGTATATGTGTGAATAAGTTTAAGGAAGTTGAAGAATTTTCTTGTTGTCCAGTGGTTAGGGCTCTGCACTTTCATTGCCAAGGTCCCAGGTTCAATCCCTGGTTGGGGAACTAAGATTCTACAAGCTGAACAGCACAACCAAATTGGAAAAAAAAACAATAAGATAGAGAAGTTGAACCCCTGTGTTCTGAGGGGGCTATAGGAACAGGGATTCCTGCAAAGGAAAAGGGCTGCAAGAAGCTGGGCACAAAGGCCAACTACCTCCCACTGGGTGGAAATGGGAAGAGGTCCAAAGGATGAAGTGGATGTCAATCTCAGAGGGAAGGGCAGGACTCCTCCCACCTGAGCAGAAGTCTCCTCAGGGTCCTCCTTGGGCATGTGGTCTGGGTTGCTGTCTGAGTTGACTGGTGGATTCAGCTCCGGAGAGGCCAGCCTCTTTACTTGGTGGGGCCAGCCAGAATTCAGCAGTGACATTGGTGGTAAAGTCTGCACAGAAAACAGCAAGAGGCCTCCCATTTATCTGACCATAACAATGGGCTAGGCAGGCTAAGTGCTTTACAGGCATTATCTCCTTCAGTCCTCCCATCAACTACATGAGTTAGGTAGTATTCTGGTCACCATTTTACAGATGGCCCAACTGAAGCTCAGTAAGTGTAAGTGGTCTGCTCAAGGTCACAAAGCTACTAAATGGCAGAGTCAGATCTTGAGGCCAAAGCTTTCAGTTCCAGAGTTTCTGAAGCTCCAACTCTAGGTCTCCCAGCATTGGGATGGAGGAAAGCAGAGGCCTGTAATGGAAGAAGGAGACAAGCCGCTTTCCCCGTGAGCCTTTGCGTGGACTGGCCCCTGTTCCCCACCTCCCCAGTCATAACTCCCACCGTTCCTCACTGGGCACTCAGCACCCAGGAAGCCTGCTTCCTCATCTCTTCCCACTTCTTCCGCTGTAGGCTTCAGCCAGGTGAAAGAACCACTTCACCAGGAGACCCTTCTTAGCCTCTCCAGCCCATACCAGCTCACCTTCCCCTATGCTCCAGAAATAGGTACAGTGAGTGTCCCCAGATTTCTCACCTAATGTTCCTCTTTGCCCGCTGTGCCTCTCTCAGCTCCTCATCTGGTCTATTAGCTCTTCCAGGACAGATGAAAATCCTATGCTTCTATCGTCTATCTCTAGTAGCAAATTCACTGGATAATTCTAAGTGCAATTCTTTAGCCCTCCTCTGGGTGAGCCCTGCTATGGCTACATTATCTTGGAGATGGGAGGTGACTACGGAAGTGGTAAAGGGATGAGCCCTGCCCACAACAAGCTCATCGTCTACTGGGTCAGGCATCGATGAAACCAGCCAGCATGGGGCCAGGATTCTGGGCAGATAGACACAGCATCCTAGGAAGAAGAAGAAAAAAAAAAAAAACTTTTCTAGAATATTTACTCTGTGCCAGGGACTTTTCTGGGGCTTCCAAGGTAGTGCTAGTGGTAAAGAAGCCCCTTGCCAATGCAGGAGTCAGAGGAGACTCAGATCTAATCCCTGGGTGGGGAAGATCCCCTGGAGGAGGGCATGGCAACCCACTGAAGTGATTTAGCACCCACTGCATGCAGAGACTTTTCTAGCATGTTACATAATCCATCCTCACAACAATCCTGTGAAGTAGTTTCTATTATCCCATTTTGTGGTTGAAACAAACTGAGGTTAACTAACTTGCCTGAGAAGTTAGTTACATTAGAAATTAGGCACATGAGAAGGCTAAGGGAAGCTTTAGAGGAGGAAGTTGCCTTTGAGAGCTGGGATGGCAGCAGGGCACCAGAAGGGATCATCAAATCCCTAGCCTCCGTAAGACCCAGCTTTAGGGCTGGGTACAGGGTTTGGACCATAAAAATTCTATGGCTTCCCAGCCCCGAGCCCTCCCACCTGCCACCCTTCCCAGCTTCCTGGCCCCACACCCATCTGCTCCCTTCCTGTTCTGTCCCCCAGGTCAGTTTTCCTGTGGAAAGCAGCCGGGATGGGCTGTTCACACTCAGGGCCAGGATGGGACTGAGACCCTCTTTTCCAGGTTCTAGTTTGCATGAAATCTCACACAGGACCAACGTTCAGAAATCAGTCTTCACGCCTCACCCTCAGTCCCCACCCCAGGACTGCATAACTCCACGTTCACTTAGCACTGGACTCCATCTTACTAACATGCTGGATTCCTTCCAGAATTCTCCTCCCCCCCTTACAAATAAGACAAGACTGAACCCCCTCCCCGTCGGGCGCAGGTGTAAGCGGGCTCAGGAGTTCTACTTTCCTGAAGGGCAGAGGCTAGGGATTGGGAAGTTGGGGGGTGGGGTGTAAGGGATGTAAGATTTCCCCGGACAGTGAGAGGAAGAAAGGTTCGAGAAGTTTCTGGTCCTGCCAAGTGCCCTCTTGACAGATCCCCAAGTTTTTTCTTGGGTTTCTCGGGGCCCACCTCCGAAGCGGGACGCGGTGTGGTTCCCGTCAGTTGGGGTTCCCAGTCCGGCTGCTGAAGTTTAGGAGAGGGGACGGGACTCCGCTGGGGTCTCACCCTTGCTGAGCGCTGGTGTCTGGGCGGTTCTGGACAGACGCCGCTGTCGGGCCCCTCACCCAGTCTCCACCTCCAGATCTAGGCGCCCGCCTCTGCCCGCCCCCGGGAGCGCGGCCCTTCCTCTCCCAGCAACCGCCTCCCCGCCCCGCGGGCCCCGTCCACCTCTCAGGGGCTGGTAGGGCCCGACGGCTCGGGGAGGGGCCTAGAGCTGCTAAGTGAAGGAAGGCATTTGAGGGATCTCGGGTGAAAACGGTGCAGGCTCCACTGCCCCCACGCCCGTGGGCTTAGTCCTGGAACCGCATCTCTGCGGGCGCTGAGCAGACACCCAGGAGCCATCGTTATGCCGGGTCCTCAAGCACTCGCTGAACAGAACACCTTTCGAAGCCTGCAGGTCCCCCCAGACCTTCCTTCTGGTCTCCTAGGCCCGCCCTTGTCTGTGTGTCCCCACCCCCACCTAGTTCCCTCCCCCTTGTCCCCAGCCCCTTTCTGGGGTCCCTTGTACTACCCTTCCCTGTTCCATCCCTTCAAGTTCCTCCCCCATCTTTCGTGTTTCTCCCCGGTCCCGCCCCCGGCTCCGGTCCTTCTTCTGATGCTGGGAGTGGAAACCTTTGGTCCCACCTCTCGTCCCCTCAGCCCCGCCCTGAGCCCCGCCCCCGCCCCAGGCTCCGCCCCGCCCCCGCCAGGCGAGCCCTGCCGCTGGCCCGGAGCGCCCTCTGGCGTCTGCGCATGCTCCCTGCTCGGTACTGCAAAGTCCTCCAAAGGGACCTTCTAGGCTGCGCGCCGGTCGCCCCCGATCGGGTCCGCCTGCCCGCAGCGTCTCGTTGGTGCAGCCGGTGACCTCCGACCCCGCCGCCGCGGGGCGGGGAGGCCTTAGCTCCGGGCGGGCGGCGGCTGCTGCAGCGGGACCCGGGAGCGGGGCCCGGCGCCGCCCGGGCCGCGGGGCGATGTGAGTCGGGGTGCGGCGGGGCTGGGACAAGGCGGCTCCACCGAGGCCGCACCGCGCCTCGCCGCAGTCGCCGCTCCCTCCCGAGGAAGTACCGGGAGGGCGGGCGGTGGAGCCCCGGGGCTGGGGGCGGGGATCTAGGGACTACGCGCGGCCCTGACCTCCCCTATTCCTTCCCGGCATCTAGAAATTCCCGTCAACTCTGTTACCTAAATCTGCCTCTAACCTCCCAGAACCACCCTATCCCCACCCCCGACACACCTTCGCGTGTCCTGGAGTCCCGAGAACCCCTGTCTCCTGCAAATTCCCCTGCTACGCCCCCAGAACCACCATTCTCTCTGGGATGAATCCAGATGCTTCCACCGTCCTGAAATTCCTCTGAGTCTTCATGCTCCTCCATTCTCCTTACACCGTGCTCAAATCCAAAGCATTTATCCACCTTTCCCCAATCCATCTCACACGTTTTGATCCGCCATAACCTCAAACTCCTACTCCCAGTCCACACCTGTCTCAGAGCAGAGCCTTCTCCTCCTGTCACCCGATGTCACCGCCTTAGCTGGGCTGTCATATGTCCTGGTATCTTTAAGAGCAGTGAAGGAAACAGGAAAAGATGCAGCGTCCTCCCTCATCTTGCACCCTGCCGTTCTTGGCTTCACCCCCAGACTCTCTGTTGGTGGCTCAAGCCCCAGTATTTACCCAGCTGCCCGTCTTTACCCAGCTGTGCACATCTTCCTCAGCCCGCTGCCCCTTCCAGAGAGTAGGCCAGACAGAGGGCAGGGGTCCTTTTACCTGGAAAGTACCCAAAAATGCAGAGCACCTGGGGCCCTGGGAAATGACCTTGTTTTCCAGAGCAGGAGGGTGGGATTTCAAGGATCTCCAGGGTCCTGACTTGTTGACTTGTCCACCGAGGGCTCACATTACTGAAATTTTGGTTGATAGCATTTGTGTTAAATTATAGGCCTTTTGGAGCTTGGAGAACAGAAAGTCTATCAAGGTTCCAAATGTGAGATTGAAGGAGCTTGTCCTAGAAGAGGAAAATGTTGATTTTAGTGGTGTTTGTCCTATGTACTTACTTCTAGAGGTGAAGCTCCATAGTTTACAGCTGTTTCCCGCAAAAACTGGAAAGCTGTTTCCCTTAAAGACGTTGGGGTGGGAGTTGTGGGTGGCGATGGAGGATCTGCTTGGCAGACTCTCTCTGATACTTAGCAGGAACATAAAAACTAGAATATTGGTTTCCTGAATCTTAAGCCATTGCTCTTTCCAATACATCTTCGTGTCTTCTTGAGAGAGCTCTCTGTAGAGTTCAAGTTCTCTGCAAAGGTAAGGTGATGATCTTGGTATTGGTTGTAACAGGATTCAGAGAGGGTCTAGAAGTGACTTAAAATGTTCTGGCCTCTCTCGGACTTCAAAGTCACTGTTTCCAGGGGAGTCTTTCCCTCTCAGGGCCTATGGGGCTTAGAATTTATGGTCCCTTTGGCCTTGATCTTTCTTCACTGGCATTTATATCCCATTAGAGCCTGGAATGGATATCCCGGTGGGATGGACTGACAGCAAGTCAGTTTCATTAACAATTGAGGGGTGAGGCTAGAAATTTTCCACTAACCTGTGGTCTCTGTCTCCTATGCTAGGTGAGCCCCAGGTGTATTCCAGGGAGATCCAAGTGACTTCTCTGCAGACTGCTTGCCATGCCGCCCCACCAAGAACAGGGGGAATAAAGTGGGGGTCCTTCCCCATGCCCCTCCCATGGTCAGCTCTCCGATGGCCTGGGTGAGGTGAGACCTGTGTATAGGAGCCACTTTTCTAGAATTTCCCAAGTTGGGAGGAATTGAGGGTGCAGGTCAGGATTGTTCAAGACTTTACACTTTCAGTGGAAGTTCTAGAAGGTATCTAGTCCTACCGATTGATTTCTTGCAGCGCAGCAAGTTGCAAACCCATAATTTCTGGTTGGGATTGGTCCATGGGTGTGCTTGCTCCCTTAGGTCACTGTAGCCTGGTGGTGTCATCTCCATTCTAGCCACAGGTCCAAATGTTGTGACGTCTAATTTGAGTGCCGTAATCCGAGAGGGAAAAGCCAGATAATAAGGCCTCTGGTCTCCCGTTTGGACAAAGGGGAGCAAACCGAGTGTTTGTTTTTTTAATGAAGAAATGCCTACTCAAGGTTATGAAAATAGTGGTCTGTTTTCAATTTCTATCATCTGAATGTATCTCTTAACCATAATATAACATCTCATTTGAAGAGAACATCAAAAATAAATTTGAGATAGATGTTATAACCTCAGATATGCAGATGACGCCACCCTTATGGCAGAAAGTGAAGAGGAACTAAAGAGCCTCTTGATGAAAGTGCAACAGGAGAGTGAAAAAGTTGGCTTAAAATTCAACATTCACAAAACGAAGATCATGGCATCCAGTCCCATCATTTCATGGCAAATAGATGGGGAAACAGTAAAAACAGTGACAGACTTTATTTTGGGGGGCTCCAAAATCACTGCAGATGGAGACTGCAGCCATGAAATTAAAAGACGCTTGCTCCTTGGAAGAAAAGCCTTGACCAACCTAGACAGCATATTAAAAAGCAGAGACATTACTTTGCCGACAAAGGTCCATCTAGTCAAAGCTGTGCTTTTTCCAGTAGTCATGTATGGATGTGAGAGTTGGATCGTAAAGAAAGCTGAGCACCAAAAAATTGATGCTTTTGAACTGTGGCGTTGGAGAAGACTTGAGAGTCCCTTGGACAGCAAGGAGATCAAATCAGTCAATCCTAAAGGATATCAACCCTGAATATTCATTGAAAGGACTGAAACTGAAGTTCCAGTACTTTGGCCACCTGATGCAAAGAACTGACTCATTGGAAAAGACCCTGATGCTGGGAAAGATTGAAGGCAGGAGGAGAAGGGGATGACAAAAGATAAGATGGTTGGATGCTATCACTGACTCAATGGACATGAGTTTGAGCAAGCTCTGGGAGTTGGTGATGGACAAGAAAGCCTGGCATGCTGCAGTCCATGGGGTTGCAAAGAGTCAGACACGACTGAGCAACTGAACTGAGATGTCGGGGTGGTGGTAAGAAAGGCAAAGAGAGGATCTGAGTGAGGTGGGACAGGAGGAACCGGAGAAAGTTCCAGGCCAAAGTGTCTGGGACTCCCCACCTACAGTTTCTTTGCTGAATCTGGATGAGGCCCCTGGCTGGCACCCAGCTCCTGATGCAGATCCGTTCCCCTAGGTCCCTCCTTTCAGCCATGTTTTTTATGCTGCCCAGGCTGCCCTTCCCTATCATATGTCAGTCAGAATCCTACATACTTCTCAAGGTCCAGATCAAATGTTACCCCTGAGAAGCTCTCTCCATCCCCCCATCAGCATTAATCCTTAACACATCCTAACTCGAGTTAATGTTTATCCAGTGTGTGTCTGGCCCTAGATTGAGAGTGTGAATTCCTTGAGGAAGGGACTGTGAGTCTTGGACAGAGTAGGTGATCACAGCGGGTTGGTTCTGCCAGAGATCCCCAGAGCAGGGCTTTGGGGAGCTGGCTGTGATGATTTAACTGTCCTTTGTGTTTTTCCCTAGGGCAGGCAGGCTGCTCTGACACCATGGGGAGCTGCTGCAGCTGCCTGAACCGAGACACCGTCTCAGACAACCACCCCACCAAGTTCAAGGTACCCACAGCCCTCCTCCTTTCCCACATACCCAGAATGGCCTCCTGGGTTCTGCCCAAGCTGTCAAGTTGCCTGCCTAGAGAAGGTGGAATGACCTCCTGAGGCTGTGGGCTTTTTAAGACTTATTAAGAATTCTCAAGCTCAGGATCTCTGAGCAGGTCCAAGGAAAACAGGCTCAGTCCATTGACGTTTTTGCAGCTCTTAGTCTACTAAGAATGAAGAAATGCTGAGAGTAGTAAAGATTGTGCTTTCAGCACGACGTTGACTCCTGTCAGTGTTTATTTAAACAACAAAAGTCTGCAATGTTAAGTTTGCTGCTTGCTTTAGGAGGCTGAGGCCAGGCCCAATGGACCTGTGTGCACCCCCCACTCCTTCCACTTCCTGTAGGGGGCGCCTCCTCCTCACCCCCACATCTTGAAGCCCAGGTTTCTCTCGCTCACCAGAAGAGGGAGCCCTCAGTAAGGTCCTTCAGTTGGGGGAGAGGGTGGAGGCCTTTATATTTGTTCTGCCTGGATTTGACTCTCCCTGGGTTTTACGATGTTTAATTCACAATGAAACCTTTTCTCGCATTAACATCTGGTCCTTATATACTAGCCATGGACCATTTGGGGTCATCTAACCTTGGATGTCTAACTATCTGACCTTAGGGGTCAACTCACTACCCCTCCCTGCACTGCCCAAATGACACAACTAAAGCCTAGAGAATTGTCTTGGGTCACTAACACTGCCTCATCCGTGTCCCAGTAATCATGTGGTGTTCCTAGTGGCTCGCAGACCCAGACACACACTTGAGGGGCTCAGTCATTGACCCCTCTGTCCCTTGCCCCTGCCAGGTGACGAACGTGGATGATGAGGGCGTGGAGCTAGGCTCCGGAGTGATGGAGCTGACCCAGAGCGAGCTGGTGCTGCACCTGCATCGGCGTGAGGCTGTCCGCTGGCCTTACCTCTGCCTGCGACGCTATGGCTACGACTCCAATCTCTTCTCTTTTGAGAGTGGCCGCCGGTGTCAGACTGGCCAGGGTGAGTACCAGCCGCTGCCCCACGCTGGGATGGGGACTTGTCCATGGGGAACAGGTTCTGTGGCCGGAAGTCACAGCTGGAAGGTCAGTAGGGAAGTCTGTTGACTTGGCAGGTGTTCCCTTCTTTGTTACCCAAAGAAGGGAAGGGTCATGGCCAAGGGCGCACAGAACTAAGTGGATTCCCAGGCCGGTGCTTCTTCAGTCACTGCAACTCCAGCCTGGGTGGCTTTGTGGGGGCATTTGTTGCACAACCCATGGGAAGCAGGCAGTGGTCCCAGGCAGAGCCTGCATGGGAAAGCAAGCTCCTCCCTTTGTTACTCTAGTTTCAGGGTCCCTGTTGCCCCAGTAAGAGCAAACAGCCCCACATCATATGCCCAGGTCCCTGTGTATAATGAAAGGTCAGGCAGGAACACTTGCTGCCTTGGGCCTGCGCGGGGTGAGAATGATAAATTCGGAGAGTCCACAGTGTACAGAGTAACCCTCACAAGGTTAATCTTTGTCTCCTGTCACCTGTGGGCAGTGGAGTGTGATATATTCAGCCTTCCTCCCCTTTCTCCCTGCAGCTGGAGGTCAGGGAGGAGTGGGTTGTTCCATGATGTTAAGTCTGGGACCAGCCATTGCTCTTTGAAGGGCGGGCATGGTCTGGCTTTGTCTTCGAGATGAGCTGCCAGAAGGAATCCCCCACGGGATTGTGTTCAGTGCAGTGTGGGGCTGTGATGGCTGTGATGGAACTAGCGAGCTCCTCCGATGAGGCCGCAAGCACAGCAGTGCGTCTCTGTGGCTGCAGTGGGCGGGGGAGCCCTCCCCTCCATGCACCTTACTGTAGAACTCAAGAGGCAGAGGCAGATAATGCTGGCTGAGCAGCGAGAGGGGAGGAAGGGGCCTCTCTGTTCCTGGTAGGGTTTAATACAAACTGGGGGTCCCAGAGGAGCACCATAGATCCCAACACAGGGTTCTTCTAAAACTCCAGTCGTTCTCAGCCTTTTCTAAGCCCTTGACATATCTTGTAATGAGATGTAATAGAATAGAATGAGGGAAGAATAGTCTTGTTTCTTCTCCTCCCTTCTACCCTTTCTCATTCCATTCCTGCAGACCTGACACCCCAACTTAGTTTGTCGTTGTGTGGATACCCCCATGCACATCCCAAGTAGCTTCCCTGAGTCCTGGTCCCCATGGTTACTAAGGAGGATGCAGAATCCCAGGCTGGCCCAACAGCCCAAGGACATCTTTGGATTCCTTGAGTCATGCATCCTCAGCCCAGTCCTGCTGAGGACCATGCGTTGCTGCCTTGGAGTTTGAGGGGCTGTAAGGGTACCTACATGGAGGAGTCACATGGTTGCCATGCCATATCTGTCCTTTAGCTAGATGGCCCATCCTTCCTTTCTATACCAGAGTTCAAGCTCCGTGAAGTCAGAAGCCCATACACAGCAGTCACTCTCTGGCCTAAGTATACAGTGAACAGATAGTGAACAGGACAGACCCTCCCACCCTCAAAGAGCTTAGAGACTGTTGGGCATAGAGCTGAGGGCTGGGGCCCTGGCAGAGCTCTCTTTTTCTGGGGAACAAGGGGTAGCAGGTGAGGTGGAGGGTCACTCATCTGACACCATTCTTTCCACTTTGATTTTTTACTTCACTTTTCTTTACCCCCGTGGACACACATCCTTATGAAAATGATTTAACCTCAGAGGAATACAGTTGAAGTACCCGATCTTATGGCTCAAGACAGTAAAGAATCTGCTTGCAATGTGGGAAACCTGGGTTCGATCCCTGGGTTGGGAAGATATCCTGGAGGAGGGTATGGCAACCCACTCCAGTATTCTTGCCTGGAGAAACCCCATGGACAGAGAGGCCTGGGGGGCTACAGTCCCTGGAGTCACGGAGTCGGACACAACTGAGCGACTAAGCACAGCACACTAGATCTTAAGATGATGGTAGTGGATAGTGTGTGTTGGGGGAGGGGAGGGAGGGCCTTGGGCCGGCTTCTCCCATGGCTCTTGGATGTTGGAGAGTGTGCGAAGGACAGTTGGTATGCTAACCCTAACCCCTCAGGCCTGGGACTGAAGTTCAGGGACATTTCCTAAACTCTGTGCATCCTTTAAGCCTCTCTGGTCCTCCCCTATAGGATGCAGGGTCAGAGGAGCCTCATTTCTTCTTCTCCTTCTTCAGGGATATTTGCATTTAAGTGCTCCAGGGCTGAGGAAATCTTCAACCTCCTCCAGGATCTGATGCAGTGCAACAGCATCAATGTGATGGAAGAGCCAGTCATCATCACCCGCAACAGTCACCCGGCTGAGCTTGACCTCCCTCGGGCCCCCCAGCCTCCCAATGGTGAGGAGATCCCTCTCCTCAGCACCCCAACGCACACACAAGCATAGGTGCAGGGAGCGCTGGTCTTGGAGGCACGAGTCAGGCAGGCAGGTGGAGGGTGACTGGGTGAGCCAGGCTTCCAGGACCATCAGTCATCATTAGACAACTCCCAGGGATGGAGAAGTCCTGGCCTGGACCAATCAGGTGACTCAAGCTGAGGCTGGGAAGTCCAGAGCCTTGTATTGACGGATGGTCGGGGAGCAGACAGGAAGACATTGGGTTTCCATGGAAACGGCAGTCTGGAGCCATTTTGCTTCCTTCCTTCTGTCTCCTGGGTCATACCCATATACCTTTCCTGACAGCTGGTGCAGCATCTCTGCCCACGGCTGTCTGGAGAGGTTCCCACAGTTTCTGCTTGTTCATTCACTGAATCACACTGAACACCTGCTCAGTGTCCTGCCCTCCATCGGCTGACCCGTGAGGGACAGAAGAAATAGACACATGGTCCTTGATTTTGAGGAACTTCCCTGGAGCTCACTGGCAGAGCTGGAATGAAGTGTAGAGTCCGTTCAGTGACAGCAAGGTGTGCCTTAAGTGTTTCAGATAAGGCTGTGATGGGGGAAGTGGCGTTTAAGCTGAGCTTTCAGAAGAACGGCAGAAATTGAAGATCAGGCACAAGGTGAAGACAGTGGGGACTGCCAGTTCAGTGGGGTGGACCCGTGGGGACCCTGGGATTGTCTCCCTGTGAGGGTCCCAGGCTGCCACACACACGGCTGCAGGTAGCTGCCAGGTGGTTTAAGGACCGCTTGTCTCCTGTGTGCCCAGCTCTAGGCTATACCGTCTCCAGCTTCTCCAACGGCTTCCCTGGCTGCCCAGGAGAGGGTCCCCGATTCTCAGCACCCCGGCGCCCCTCAACGAGCAGCCTCCGACACCCCTCGCTTGGTGAAGAATCCACCCATGCCCTCATTGCCCCGGATGAGCAGGTGAGCAAGTGGCTGCCCATGGTCTTCCTGTTGGTCTGGTGGGGGTGGAGGATGGGAAAATACAGCACCTCCTCCTGGTGAGGCTCATGGGAGGGAAGAAAGTGGACAGGACCCCTTCCTGTCCCAAGAAAAGGGAGGCCGCTTCCCTGAAAGGTTTGGAGGACAAGGAAGAGGAGGGGACTGCAGCCCTTTTCCCGTGTCCTTCTCTCATCCTGTCCCCTGTTCTCTGCTTCCTCCTTGTCCTTGGACTCTCCCGCCCTGGACTGTAACGCCCAGTCCCACACCTACGTCAACACGCCAGCCAGCGAGGAGGAGCAGCGCCGAAGCCGGCACTGCCTGCAGCCCCTGCCTGAGGGCCGGGCGCCCTTCGCGCCGCAGGCCCGGGGCCCCGACCAGCGGGACCCACAGGTGTTCCTGCAGCCGGGCCAGGTGAAGTTCGTGTTGGGCCCCACCCCGGCTCGGCGGCACATGACCAAGTGCCAAGGCCTCTGCCCGAGCCTGCAGGACGCCCCCCACCACAATAATAACAACGAGAGCCCTTCGGAGTGCCCGGCCCAGCCCAAGTGCACCTACGAGAACGTCAGCGGGGGGTTGCGGCCGGGGGCGGGCTGGAGACTGAGCCCGGAGGAGCCGGGCTGGAACGGCCTGGCCCAGCGCCGGGCTGCACTGCTGCACTATGAAAACCTGCCCTCCCTGCCCCCTGTGTGGGAGAGCCAGGCCCCGCAGCCAGGGGAGGAGGCCGGGGATGACGGAGACTCCAGGGACGGGCTCACCCCTTCCTCCAACGGCTTCCCGGAAGGCGAGGAGGACGAGACCCCACTGCAGAAGCCCACCAGCACCCGAGCGGCCCTCCGCAGTCACGGCAGCTTCCCCGTGCCGCTGACCCGACGCCGAGGCTCCCCGAGGGTCTTCAACTTTGATTTCCGCCGGCCGGGCCCGGAGCCCCCAAGGCAGCTCAACTACATCCAGGTGGAGCTGAAGGGCTGGGGTGGAGACCGCCCCAAGGGGCCCCCGAACCCCTCCGCCCCCCGAGCCCCTGTGGCCACCACTCACCCTACCCGCAGTTCAGACTCCTACGCCGTGATCGACCTCAAAAAGACCGTGGCCATGTCCAACCTGCAGAGGGCGCTGCCCCGCGACGACGGGACCGCCCGGAAAACCCGGCACAACAGCACCGACCTGCCTCTGTAGGGGCGCCCCTCCTCCGCCCGGCCCAGCCTCCGCCTCCCGCTCCCGTGCCCCGAACCCCCACTCCGGGGTTCGGGGCTGCTTCGCAGAAGGGCACTGAGGTGGACCAGATGCTTTCCCGCACTGGCCAGAGTCCGCAAAGATATCAGCCGCAGAGTCCCCCGGTGTCCGAGCTGGGGACAGGAGAGGGTGACCAGGCGAGGAGGGAGCCGCGGTGTAAACTGTGAAGGGCCCCCCGACGGCAATTAGCACCCTCCCGTTCTGTCATCTGTCGCGTCTGTCGTCTGTGTGTTTTTTTGGTTGAAATTTGGAAACATTTTGTACCTGTTGATTTTATTTATCAGTTTATTTTTCTATTTATTGTTTTAAATGTAATTTAACATATTTATTATTAATATAATTATTTTTAAATTCTGACGTGGTGGATGACGTCACCTTTTTAGGGAGTTTTTTTTTTTTTCTGGCATGGTGCTGGGTTGGGAGTCCAGGAGGCCTCACAGAGGTAGGGTCTTCACTCTAGGGTGATCGTGGGTTTTTTGATAAGTAACAATCATTTCTTTTTCTCCTCTGAGAAGCCCTGGCCCGGAACTGAAAGTTGCCAGGGACGGCTACTCCGTCAAAGTAAAGTGACAGGACAGCTGGGGTCCTTGATACCCAAGGGGGATCTATAAGAAAAACTACCCTGACCCTCTGAGGTTGTAGTCGGTGGGAGTGGAATTGAGGGGTGGGGTGCTGCACCGTATTCACCTCCTCTGGACTCCCTCACTGAGTCCCCCTTCTGCCCCCAGGTGGATCCGATTGGGAACTGCCCTCCTTTCCCACCTTGGCCCCAAGGGGGACCCGGGATCTTCCTTCAGTGCCATCCGCTTGGCAGGGTCAAGCCTAGAACCTTTAAACAGGACTTTACTAAAAACCCAGGAAAAGCAAAGAAAATTAAAAAGGGAAAAACAGTAATATAGAACTAAATAGTCGGACTTACAAAGTGTGACTTTCCCAGGGAAGTCCTCCCTAGGAATGAGCTCTTTGGGGCATTTCTGACCGACTGCAGGGATGGAGCCCTCACAGAGCCAGCACATCCAAACTCCTGCCTGGGCCCCTCTGCCTGGGGCTGCACACTCCCCCTGCCCGAGGCTGTGGTTGCGGAAGCTCCCTTTCCATATCCGGAGGCTGCCTCTTTCCTCTTCCTCCTCCCACCAGCCTCCCTGCCTCAAAATTTCCCTTTCTGTTTCAAACCCCTGAGTGGTTAATCTCCAGAAAATCCAGTGTCTCTAATGAGGCACTCAGGGCCCTGCGGAGGAGAGGGAGAGCAGGGTTTGTCCAAGCCTTGGGGACAAGCCTTCTTGTCTCTGGTCACTGTTTGTGCCCCAGCTCCCTGCCCTGTGGAGTGAGCAGACCTGTCCTCCACACCAAGGAAACAGGCCAGGGCGGAGCCCGCCCGCCTCCCTCCCCTGCTGCTGTTCAACCACTGCCCGAGGCCTCAGTTCTAGAAGTGCCCTTTTCAGGAGCAGGAATTAGACCAACCAGCTTCCAGAACCCCCTGACCTTGGGTGTCCCTCTCTGTGCGGGAAATGCACAAAGAGAACTGACCATAGAAGGCGTGAGAGGCCCTTCACCTGGGGCCCAGTAGGATCCCAGGGTGCAGCTGGCTCTGAACACTTCTTTACACCCTTTTGATCTCTGGACTGGAGGGCTCACCCACGGCAGGCTGGGTTTCATGCATTTTTCCCACACTGCAGTAGGGCAGTGCTGTCCTCTCTCTGCTGCTCACCCAGGCAGGCAGCTCGATTCTGCTTTCTCTGTGTCCTCACACATGACCCCTGCTCCTCCTTTTGGCCTCCACAGTCAGGAGCAGTGGACCCTTCAAACAGGATCACCAAGATTGGGGGCAGACATGGCCGTGCCAGGACCAGGCCTAGGGCCTCTGGCTGTGCTAGTGACTCATGAGTGTGCTCAGGCCCCTCCTTACTCGTGAACTCTGTCATGGGGGAGTCAGGAGCCTGGCTTGAGTCGAGGCTGCGTTCCGGTGCTGACTCCTCCGCTGTCATCTCAGCTCTTCTGAGCTTTTGGTCACCCCAAGTAGGCCTTAGATTTGCCCTTGGAAAACACAGAGCTAATTGTGAGAAGTAGCTAATGAGATGATGAAAATAGCACCGCTTTGGCAAGCAGAGCCACCTGGGCAGGCTCTTGCCCCAGCCACTCCCCAGGGAACAAAAACCACTGGCCATCATAACTCTTCAGCTCCAGAGACCAACCTCAGGCTTGCTGCTGCTCCTTTGCTGAACAACTCACTCTCAGGGGTGGCCAGGTCTTGGTCAGGCCCAGAGCTTCCCCCAGAGTAAGCTGTAATCACTCTAGTCTACATATTTGTGGAGCATTGGGTGGGGGTCCAGGGCTCATCCCAGGAATTGGCTCCCAGCCCAGTGTGGCCACCAAGCTTCCCTGTTCCCTCCCCAGGTCACTGCCTATGACCCACGAGCCTGCGGCAGGAATTTTCCTCTGGTGTGGCGGGTGGGCTGTGAGTGGCCAGCTTTCCTGGTGGGGAGGGGAAGGCTGGGGACGGAGTGATGCTCAGGAGGGCAACTGCAGCTCCTATGTCTGAGCCTACCCTGCCAGCATTCAGGGCGTGGTGTGCGGACCAAATCTGTTTCCATTGCCATCATCATCCAACCATCTCCACCAACATGGTAAATGTTTGCTGACTGCTCAATTCTCTTCTTTGGAATCAGGCCCTACCCACCCTCCGGACTGCCCTCAGGAAAGAACAGGAGCCAGCATCCTGTCCAGGAGTGACATTTCAGGTCAGACCAGGAGGGGCCCTCCCGGAGCCCACCCCTGGGTAATAATAGCACTTGACAACGGTATAAACATGGGCAGCTTATAGACGATTTATCTCTTTCAGCTCACTGGGCCGGATTGTTATCACTGCAGTGCAGAGGAGGAAACAGGTCAAGAGGTGAAGTGACTTGCCTGGGGCCGTGGAGTTAATTAGTGGCTTGAGCGGGGGCTGCCTGCCAGTCGTGTGTCTTTTCTGGGCCCTTCTCCCAACCTGGCCGGCAGGCGCTGAGTTTCCTCAGGTGGGCTGCGGGGCCAGCGTGTTGGGTGCTGCCCCAGACAGAAGCGGGCCAGGTGGTGGTGGGGGCCACATTCCAGGGTTCTCACTCAGGAATCCTGAATTCCAAGCCAGGGCTTTGCCTGGCTGACAGCAAGGTGAACCTGCTTTCCCCTCGGGTTGGCCTGACGCCCACCCACAGATCCTGCCTCTCTATTCTTTTATATATTTAAATTTAAAAAAATTTTTTTAAATTTATTTTTCTGATTATACCTTGAGGCATGTGAAACTTCCCGAACAGGGATCAAACCTATGCTTCCTCCAGTGGCAATGCGGAGTCTTAACCACCACTAGGGAAGCCTTAATGCCCCTCAACTCTTTCAGTGCCTTAGAATGGCTCCCATTCTGTAGGTGAGTGTGCAGAAGGGGCTTGAACTCTCTCACCCCCACTGCCCTCTCCTCCATGCATCTCAACCCCACAAGAGGCTTGTCAGGTCAGGCCAGGACTCACCTGGGCTCTGGGGGGTTCTCTGACCAACACCTTAAAGAGGAGTCATACTCCCAGGTGAAGGAAGTTTTATAATGAGGGATCCCCGAGACTCCAGGAAGGCCATGGGCGGCTGAGGCCGGGTTGAGAGGGCCTGGGTGTACCCCTCAGGGTGCCATGTCTACAGAATCACAAAGTTAAGATGGAATCTTGTAGGTTGGCTAGGCTGGGACCCATCCAGTAGTCCCTTCGACAGGATTCCTCAGGATGCTTATCAGGTTTCTGTTGACACGCTCCCCGAATGGGGAGCTCACTGCTTCACAAGGGCTCTCTCCAGGGGGGTCTTAGGATGTCCTTAAACCATCCATCACTGGGCCCTAATTCTGCTCACAGACCCACACACATTTAAGGCTAGTCTCTCTGCTGCAGGAGATCTTTTGAAACCTGGCCTCATTGCTTACTAACAACTTGACGTCTTCAGGCTTCGGTTTCCTCATCTGTGACACGGGGATTAAAACAGTTCTTCCGTCTTGAAACTGTGAGGATCAGCAAATTCCCTGGTGGTCCAGTGGTTAGGACTCCACCCTTTCACTGTTAAGGGTGTGGGTTCAATCCCTAGTTAGGGAACCAAGATCCCACAAGGCATGTGGTATGGCCAAAAAGAAAGAAGGAAAGAAATTGTGAGGCTCAAACAGGAGACTGTCTTCCCAGCATGAGCTGTGGCAGCTGGCCCCATTGTAAGGGCTCAGTAAATGGCAGATGTTTTCATCTGAACATGATTCTTTCTGGCATAACCAGAAAGGTGTCTTCTGCTCTGTCCAGCCCTTTGTGCCCTAGTTTGACCCAAAACTACTGAATGCAGGGCTCAGGACTGACCTGCACCTTCCTTCAGCCCAATGTCATTGTTGTTCCAGGTATTACACCTCTTTCTGAGTTTGCACTCACTCCATGGGTCCTTCTTGTTCTTGGGACCTCAGAGCTGGCCTGACACCAGGTCTTTCCACACAAACATCAGCAGCTACCTGATTCTGGAGTCCTTGGTTTGTGAAATCAAAGTCCAGACCCTCCCGCTTATTCAGCTGACATCTCTTGTTGTTTGCCTGTGTCTGTCCTGGCATCTAGAGGCACCAGCCCTGGCAATGGACCTGGAGGTGATGGGAAACCAGAGGTGGGGGGGTGGGAGGGGCTCTCCATGGGTAATGGATCACGAGGGGTCTCCACAGCATCTGGGGTTCTCAGCCTAACTCTTCTGGAAGCTTCACTCTACCTGCCAGTGGTTGGTAGGAAGCCTTGCCTTCACTTGCCTTGCCCACAGGTGGACCCCTCTCCTGGCTTCTCTGGGGATGGATATTCCCACCCCAGGGCCCTGTGGATGCTTGTGGACAGGGGCTGGGGAGGTCAGGAGAGTAAGAGCATCACTCAAGCTCCAGGTGGGTGCTGTCATTATGCTCATTCTTAAGGGGTTATTAGTATAATGACTGAGCTAATGAGCACTGTGGGGGTGAGGAGGGGACACTTTAACCCCACCCCGTACCTACTGATTGATGGGGTTGTCTCCTCAGCCATCTCTTCAGCTACTTTAGCTGGGGAGACCTGGCCCCTTGGGGGCCCCATCGCCTCCCTCCACTTGCCTCTCCTTTAGCCTGACCTGGTTCCCCTCTGGGTGAGAAGATCCCAGAAAGGGTGTGGCAGGGACAAGATGTGGGGGTGAGAGATGAGGGACTGGGGACTCTGGCTCTGGGGAACGGAATGTAAAAGCAATGAAACCTCTGATCTTGACTGCATGCTGCCTGGGCTGGGGAAAGTCAGGCAGCTGAGTCTGAGGAGGGCTTGAGGGCAGATGGGAGCGGCCATGGAAGAAAGGGTGAGGGACATCAGGGTGGGAGTGAGGAAGTTTCCAGGTGTTCTTTGAGGCACCTTGCCTCTCTGGCCCGGATGGGCTGGTGCTGGCCAAAATCTTTCCTTTTAAGCGCCTTTCCTCTTGGGATGAAAGGGCTTGGGGACTCTCTCAATGTATTGCTATATCAGAGTGGGGTGGGGGACCCCACGAACCTATGACTCGTGTACAATCATACAAGTGTGTGCTGTGCTGTGCTAAGCCGCTTCAGCCGTGTCCATCTCTTTGTGGCCCCACAGACTGTAGCCCACCATGTTCCTCTCCATGGGGTTCTCCAGGCAAGAATACCGGAGTGGGTTGCCATGCCCTCCTCCAGGGGATCTTCCTGACCCAGGGATCAAACCCGCATCTCTTATGTCTCCTGCATTGGTGGGTAGGTTCTTTACCCCTAGTGCCACCTGGGAAGCCTTGATTTCTCAAGCCACGGTTAGACACAGTGGGTCCAAGATTCAAAATCTGGGTCATGGGGGCTAAGTCCTGACAAAACCCCACCTCCCCGGAACTCACTGTCAAGTTGGAGAAGTAAGGCTCACACAAGATAGGATTATGGACCATGTGCCTCTGCACATGGAGAGCTGTGTGACCTCAGACAGATCTCCCAGCCTCTCTGAACCTGTTTCCTCATTTACTAAGGGAAGCTAATAACAACCTTCCAATGTTGTTATGTCTTAAAAAAGAAAATGCACATAAAGTGCTCAGTGGGCCCTTGGCACAGAGCTCAAGCTTTCCTATGCTATGGTTGTCACAGCAACAGCAGGTGAAATGGGGAAGCTGGCTGAAGGGGGATCGTGAATGGTGGGAAAGATTAGGGGAAGGAATTGGAAGTGTGGGCCTAGCAGTTAAGCTGGGGGCATGGGAGGAGAGGAGCCAGTTGGGTGGGAGCCTGATGGTTGGGGAGGAAGGAGAGGGAGGTGACTATACTTGATAGGCCGTGTACCCATGATTGGAGGGGGCAGCTATGGGGCTCAGACCAGATCAGGTGTGGGCATTCACCTGTCCAGTCACTCAACAAATATTTAGTGAGTGCCTGTTAGGTGCCAGGCACGGTGACGGGTGGGGACAAGGCAGCCATCAGGACAAATAGGGCACTACCCTCCTGAGCTTACCTTTTCCTGACGGTGAGAGGATTAACCACCTAATTAATTACAATGAACAAGTTAAGTTCAGGGATGAACATTCCTTTGAAGAAACTGCAGAAGGAGCAATGTGATTGAAGGGCAGGAAGGGGCCACATGTCAAAGAAGGTCTTGCTGGGGAGATGACCACGGGGCGGATGCGTGAAGAAGGCTGAGTGAACAGCCAAGGGAAGGAAGGTCCAGACGATGGGGACAGCATGTGTAGAGGACCTGCAGGAAAAGTGACAGGGTCCAAGGAGGCCTGTGTAGCTGGAAAAGGGTTAAGGAGTGGAGGAGGGGGGCAGGATCCAGGACACAGGGAGTCCTGTGGTCCAGGGGAGGCGACTGGACTAGCTGCTGGCGGGTTGGGAGCAGAGACCTGACTTGAGTTCTAATAGAGTGGCTCTGGCTGTGGCCTGGGGTGGGGGTGGGGCTGTTGGATAGAAAGGGCAGAAGTGGGGAGACATATGAGGAGGCTACTGCTGGAATCTAGGGAGACGTGACAGTGCTGGGGGACTCACTGGTGGCCAGGAGAAAGGAGAGAAGAGGACAGATTTGGGATCTATTCTGAAGTAGATCCAACGGAAGATTGGCAAAGGAAATGAGGTCTGGGGTCTGCTCCTTATCTAGGCCTGTGTGGAGGGATGCCTTCTACTGAATGGAAAAGGATTGTGGGGGGAGGATGGGCAGATTTCACTGGGAGGCCTGGGAGAATGCCCCCTGACAGTGACCCATGCCTGGGACCAGAGGTTAAGGAGCTGGGTCCTCAGACACCATGACTCAGAGCCGAGGGCTCCACCACACACTCCTGGGCCAGGCCAGGCCTGGCCGAGGCCCACCTTGGTGTTCCTTCCCCTGCGATTCTGCGTCTGTTCTCTGCTGGACCTGCGATCAGGGGAGACCTGGATGCTGAGCCCCCATCCTGCCCCCGGGACTTTGGGAGGTGAGGCTGCAGCGATGCAGTGGGAGGGAGCACTGCTGTCCAGAGCAGGCCTGGGGGAGCTCGGCACACAGAGGGTGGCCCACGTAGGCTGCAAGTGCCCGGAGGATGAGCCACTGAAGGCTGGCCCCGACACGGAGCAGCGGTGACACCTTCTCCTACAAAGGGACAAAGGTGAGACCCTCAGAAATCCTCCTGGAGCCTCGGGATCATGGTCTCAGCTTCCTAGAATCTGGGCCAGCTATGGGGGGTGTGCCTGGACTTGGCAGGAAGCAGGGCCAAGGTCAGCCAGACTCCTTCCAGACAAGCTCAGAATCTGGAAAGCAATAGGGGTGGCTTTGGGGAGTGTCCAGGTATCTGGATGCCTCTTCTCCTCCATCCCTGCTGGGTGAGTGAGGACCCCTTGATGTTGTGGGTTTCTCTACAGTGGGCAGAGCCAGCCCTCCAGACACCAGGATGTGGGGAGAGCTGGGTAGGCTGATGATACGTTCCAGGAGGGGTCCCTCCCGAGGTTGCCTGTCCCCAGCTGCCTGCCCGGAACCCCCGGTCCCCACTTTGCCCCCAGGTGTCCCACACAAGGAGCGCTGAGCAGAGAGAAAGCCCTGGAAGGCTCCATGCTGTATCTCACAGGGCCACCCCTCCAGAACCCAAACTCGATGGGCTGGGAACTGGGCTGGGGCCAGCTCTGACTCCTCCGTCCTGGGACCATAACCACATCTCTCTGAGGCCCGATTAGGGGCCCTGAGTGAGAGAGGTGACGGAGCTTCCTGGATGCGTTATCAGTGTTTGGTTTGGGACTTTCAGAACAGTTTCAGTTCCTGCTCCTTATCCAGGCCCTGATAATTAAAGTCTCTGGCCTTTGATATGCCTCAGTCTGGGACACGGGACTCTCAGCCCTGCCACCCAGCCCCAGCATTCACCACCCACGGAGCCTGGTCTGTGGCCAAGGCCAGCTCCATCCAAATCAAACCCCTCCCCGTGGCCTGTCTGACCTGCCCAGTCCCCGCAGGGTCTCAAGAGGACACGGGGCACAGGAGCATGGGTTCCTGGCCCCCCTGGACAGGTCTAGGGACTTAAAGGCGAGACTGGTCAAGAACAGGAGGGAGTCTCTGGAAGTTTCCAGCCCCCACTGCCAAGTGGGCCACTCTCTCTGGGGGAGGAATTGAAGACAACGGTGCGGGCCCATGGGGTGACCCATGGACTGGCCCGAGGTTGACTCCCTCGTGCTAAAGCCAGACCTCTTGTCCTCATTTCCTCCTTGGGAGATGCAATCACACAGAGGGGCTTTCTCCGGTCTGGATGCTGCACTGAGAGGGGGTCTTGGGCTTACCTTTCAGCAAGAGGTCAGGGGGGACATGGCCACTGTGGAGGCAAGGTGCAGAGAAGGGTGGGAAGGAGTAGGGAGAAAGAGGAGAGTGGAGGGTCGTATGGAGTAAGAGAAGGAAGGGCGGGGAAAGGAGAGGAGGACAGGGACAGGATGGGGGAGGCCTTCCTTGCTGCCCAGCTTAGAGAAAGGTGTGTCTGGGCACACGCGGAGATACACACAGCTGCCTCTTGGGGAGCAGGAGCTCGTGCACAGCCTGGGGCCAGACATGAGCATGTAGATGGGCAAACGTGTCCCTGCATGTGCCTGTGTGTTTGTGCGTGGACATCCTGTACCGTGTGAGCGTGGGGCCTTTTCAGCATTTTGCATCATGAGCCAGGACACACATAGACACACACACAGAACACTTATCTGAACAGGGCACTCTGATTTATTCTGTTCCAATTTGAAAAAGAGCCCTTTTTAGGACTTCACACAGCCCTGCCCTCAGGGAGCCCCAGTCTGAGGGGAGACACAGCCCTGCCAGGGAGCCCCAGTCTGAGGGGAGACACAGCCCCGCCTCAGGGAGCCCCAGTCTGAGGAGAGACACAGACCAGCCCTCAGGGAGCCCAGTCTGAGAGAGACACAGCCCCGCCTCAGGGAGCCCCAGTCTGAGGAGAGACACAGACCAGCCCTCAGGGAGCCCAGTCTGAGGGGAGACACAGCCCTGCCTCAGGGAGCCCCAGGCTGAGGGGAGACACAGCCTTGCGCAGGGAGCCCCAGTCTGAGGGGAGACACAGACCAGCCCTCAGGGAGCCCCAGGCTGAGGGGAGACACAGCCCTGCGCAGGGAGCCCCAGTCTGAGGGGAGACACAGACCAGCCCTCAGGGAGACCCAGTCTGAGGGGAGACACAGCCCTGCCCTCAGGGAGCCCCAGTCTGAGGGGAGACACAGCCCTGCCTCAGGGAGCCCCAGTCTGAGGAGAGACACAGACCAGCCCTCAGGGAGCCCAGTCTGAGGGGAGACACAGCCCTGCCTCAGGGAGCCCCAGGCTGAGGGGAGACACAGCCTTGCGCAGGGAGCCCCAGTCTGAGGGGAGACACAGACCAGCCCTCAGGGAGCCCCAGGCTGAGGGGAGACACAGCCCTGCGCAGGGAGCCCCAGTCTGAGGGGAGACACAGCCCCGCCTCAGGGAGCCCCAGTCTGAGGAGAGACACAGACCAGCCCTCAGGGAGCCCCAGTCTGAGGGGAGACACAGCCCTGCCTCAGGGAGCCCCAGGCTGAGGGGAGACACAGCCCTGCGCAGGGAGCCTCAGTCTGAGGGGAGACACAGACCAGCCCTCAGGGAGCCCCAGTCTGAGGGGAGACACATCCCCGCCTCAGGGAGCCCCAGGCTGAGGGGAGACCCAGACCAGCCCTCAGGGAGCCTCAGTCTGAGGAGAGACACAGACCAGCCCTCAGGGAGCCCCAGGCTGAGGGGAGACACATCCCTGCCTCAGGGAGCCCCAGTCTGAGGGGACACCGTAGAGTCAGATTGATTGGGCAGTCATGTATAAGAGTCCAAGTCAGGCCCTCAGGGAGCTGTTGGAAGCCAGAGACTATAGGTCCCTGGGGGCCTGAGGCCCGGCATCCTCAATTACAGAGTTTCCCTCTTGGATGTACTACTATGGAGATATCAGTGTAAGGACCCCTCCTCAGAATTTCACGATCTCTGACACAGGCTCCGCTGATCTGCGGGTGTCCAATTTCCTGTGAAAGTCCAGTCTGCTGTGAATATCACAGGGAGGTCACAGGAGGTCCCTGTGACCAGGCGGGGTCTAGGTCACTGCAGAGGGGGTGACAGAAGTGAGGAGAGAGGGAAGGAGCAAAGGGCCCTGCTCTCCATTCCTTGCTCCAGGTGTACACACACCTCCAGCCCGGAGAGTCCTTTGTGGACTAACTCCTCGCGGAGCCCACTGCTTCTTTGCCACACGGGACCCAGGTTATCACCAAGTCCTAAGGGTGGGAGTTGAACCTCCTTCTTGCTGAGGGAGGCTGCTGGGCCCCAGCCTCCAGAGGACCACTCCCAGGAGCTTTCTCTCCTGTCACCAGACAGATTCAGGGTTTGCCCATCACCAACCAGCGGTTTGGCCTGGACCAGATGGAGCTGGGCACCACCTTCAAAAGCACCCACTTTGATGGGATGATGGACCTGGCCTCCTCTTCCGTGTCTGCCTTGGGGCTGGCTGGCTTTTTCCATGGGCCTGAGTGGCTTTTGGAGGCTGACATCAGAGCCCGTGGTCAGTTTCTATCTCACCACAAGAGAGGACCCCACGCCTGGGAGCTCCCTCTGCTCTACAAATGGTCAACCCATGACTGGACAGGGCCTTTTGGAGGCCTGGCTGGAAACCTTGCCCTGAGCCAGAGGCTGGGGGGGGGGGGGGGGGTGGTGGTGCAAGAGAAGCAGGAGGGTGGTACTGGGGATCAGGCCCACTGGGCTGACTCAGAGAGTAGGCTCCAGAAATAGGGGTCCAGTCACCCTGTAGCTGCCTCCTCCACAGTCTGACTATGTCTCTGGTTCCTGGTTGACAAGATGACATCATCATGGGAGAAGTCACCTTTGGGGGCAAGAATATCCAGCTGTACACAGGCGAGGTCTCCTGGAGCCCTGTGGTTGCCTAGGTTACTGGCAGATCACCTTCCAGGAGTGGGGAGATTCAAATCCCATTCCCCGCTAGGGAGGAGGCCTGGGGGGCTTCCTTTGGGAAAAATATAGGGTTTTTCCCAGCCCGGGGCAGACCAGTGGATTGCTCTGAAGGAGAGCCTGCATGGAGGCTGGAGGAAGACTGGAATGACCTCTGACCTCTAATGGCTCCTGCAAGTTATCCATAGGGGACTGAACCACTGATTGGTGCCCAGGGCTGCCTGGCTGTCATGGACACAGGTACCTCCCGCATCATTATCCTTGAACAGATTTGTGGTCAGCTTATCGGGATCCCAGGGGGCAACTGAGGAAAAGGAGGCACCCCAACCCACTGTCCCTGGGAAGTCAAAGGATACTGACCCGAGGGGCTCCTCCTGAAGATTTGCATGCCATTTCCCTGTCAGGTATCTTGTGCCAGGTACACTGGGATCTCCCTGCCCTTCCCCCCGACCCCCTTTTCCTCAAAGACTTCCCCAGCAACAGCCCTTTGCTCATATTTCACTCCTACCAGCTTGGACTCCATCTTGGGGTCTTCACTGGGGCATTCGATCTGGGGTGGGGACTTATCTGCAGTGGAGCCGGGAGAGGAAGGTTGGGAGGTTGAGGGACGAGGGGGAAGGATTTGGGCGCAGGATGAATTTCCAAGTTGTGAGACCAGCCTCCTCTGTCCCCCGGAGCCCTGAGGGAACAGGTTCTGACTCCCTGTCTCAGTTCAGTTCAGTCGCTCAGTCGTGTCCGACTCTTTGCAACCCCACGGACTGCAGCATGCCAGGCTTTCCTGTCCATCGCCAACTCCCAGAGTTTACTGAAACTCATGTCTGTTGAGTCGGTGATGCTATCCAACCATCTCATCCTCTGTTGTCCCCTTCTCCTCCTGCCTTCAATCTTTCCCAGCATTAGCTACCTGTCTCCGCCTCCCTTTTTATTTCTCCAGCTTGTCACCAACTGCAGTAGTTGCCAGAGCCCACCTACCATTCCCTTCACCATCAGTGGCATCCACTTTCTCTGCTGAGCGCTCAGCACCTCCTCCCCGTGATTCTCCACATCTCTCTCCCCTTTCTATTTCATACCTGGGCACTGGGGAGCCCTGGAGGCTGGGTGGGAAGGAAGCTCATAGAGTTCTGGGGTGTCCAATTTGCATAAGACTTTAAGGGTCATCTTATTGACTTCTTCCACAAGCATAATACCAGGAACTGCCATTTATTCAGAGCTTCCTGAGATGCTGTATGTGCAGTGGTTGAGGTTCTATCCGTCTGCACTGGGATCGTTGTTCTGCCGCTTCTGGGCCTTATAACCTTGGGCAAGTCACTGAACTTCTCTGAGCCTCTATTTCCTTATCTGTAAAATAGGGACAAGACAGTGTTTCCCTTATAAGGTCCCGGTGAGATTTACTAGACTGGCAGATGTAGAGCGATTAGAGGGGGGTCGGGCACATGCTGAACACCCCATAAGCGCTGGTGGTACTTCCTGGTTCAGATGCTGAGCTGAGGGTTCTGTGTATGTTTGCTCTTAAAATCCTCCTGATAATTCCAGAAGTGGGTACCACCATCACCTCCCCCCACAGGGGGTCTCTCAACCTCCTCTTAAACCTGAGACATGGCCTTTACCACATGTAGGCAGTCCCCATTCCATTTGCCCAAGAGGGATGATGGTCACAGGGTCCTCTCCAAATATTCAACTGTAATGGGCTGGGCCCCCCTTCTCTCCCAGCCTTCCACCCTGCTCCTGACTAACAAATATGCATTGAGTACCCTCTGTGCTGCTACTGCAGGGGACCAAAGGAAGGAGGAGACACTATCCTGTTCTCTGAACACTTGTGATTAATAGTTCATGTGACAAATGACAGCTAAGAGTGCAAGATTGTGTGTGTGCGTGTGCACACATGGGCTCAATGTCATAGAGGTGAGTGTTTCTCAAATCAAAACTCATGGACTTCCCTGGTGCTCCAATGGTTAAGAATCCACCTGCCAATGCTGAGGATATGCGCTCCATCTCTGGTCCAGGAAGGTTCCACATGCGGTGGGGCAGCTAACTTGTGTACCACAACTACTGAGCCTGTGCACGCCATAGCCCGTACTCCACAACAAGAGGAGCCACCACAGTGAGAAGCCCAAGCACCACAGTTAGAGAGTAGTCCTGGCTTGTTACAACTAGAGAAAGCCCGTGCACAGCAAAGATGACCCAACACAGCCAAATAAATAAACATATAGATACATACATTAAAAAAAAGCATCACAGCTCACAAACAACACATTAGAAGTCAATTCAGTTGACTGGAACCAGCACTTAAGAAACAGTTAAATAGAAGAGAAAAACTAGAGTGCATCCCATGTATTATGGACTAGAATTTTATGAGGGGGAGGATGAAGCTTTTGTTTTAATTAGACTTTGTATGTATGTGTACATAAGGTCATGGTGTAAAATATATTTTTAATTGTGAATTGTGGTTAAAAAAACTCCAAAGGCCTCAGTTCAGTGATTGGGCCTTTGTCTCCTTCAGGGGACCCCTCTTCTTGCTACACTCCAGGCTTGCTGCCCCCATCACTTCCTCTTTCCTACCTCAGGCCCTTTGCACATGCTATTTTGCTGCCAGAAATGTTCTTTCCTCACTCCCTTCACCTACCTGACTTGTGTTCGTCACGCAGAACAGAGCAATGGGTCATATTATCCCCATCCCTCAACTGATGGAGAAGCTGAAACTCAGAGAGATTAAGTGACTTGCGCAACGTCACGCAGCCAGGCAGAGGTGGGCTGGGATTTGAATACAGGCTTCTCTGATTTCAGAGCTCAGGTTCTTTCCTTAACCCATGAGACCTGCCTGCAGACAGCTTCAACTCCTTTTCCTCCAGGTCAGCGCAGTAACAGCCTCCTCGGGTTTTAGCCCACACTCTTCTCTCAGAGAGCCGCCAGCCCCCAGGGCTCCCTGAAGATGTCTCCTTAAGGACTGCTACTCCATCCTCATGCAGGCAACAGCAAGCTGGGTGTGGCTGCTGTTGTACCGACTGTTTCCTGGTCTGTTTTCTGTTTTCTGCCTGTTTCCTGCAGAGGCATTCCGTCTGGGTCTCATGGAAGCTGAGAAGCGTCCATTTTCACTCACTCCAGCCAAACTCTCCTTCTCAGGCCTGAGAGCTGGGAGACCCCAAATAAAGCAGCTGTAGGCCTGGCTTTGGGGAACAAGGTGGGTGGCTGGGGAGTTAAATAGGAGGTTGAGATCAGTTCCACTCTCAAGCCCACTCAATATAGGTCAGTGGGTCCCAAATCTGTCATTCAAATACCACCCTCATGATCTCTGCCCTAGCTGTGTGTGGTTAGAATCTGCTGATGTGGGAATGGGGGGGAGGCCAGGTCAAGTTTCCCCGCCAGTTCTCTGGCTTGTGTAAGGTGCCGTTTCTGGAGATGTGGGACAGTAGCTGGGGAGGAAGCTGAGCCGGTGGTGTGGACAGACGCACAGACATGGAGTCTCCAATTTGGCAGGACGGCTGACCCTGAGATGCTCACAGTTGTCCTGCCTGTCAAGTGGACAGGGCCACCTCCCGGCAGTGCCTTGGCGGCGGGCGACAAGCTCTGGGAGTTCCTGGCTGGATTTCACTTGTAGGAGGCTGTCTGTCCCTCCCCATGGGGCCCAGGGCTGGAGTAGGGGGAGAGGAGAAATCGAACACCTAGATTCCAGGGCTGGGGCCCCCAGGCCCTCGGCTCTGCCCCTCTGCGAGGTGGCTGGCCTTGTCATTCCTTGGTGACAAGGATTTCAGGCTGCAATTCTGCTGTTTCCTGGCATTCCTCAGTTAGAAGTGTGTCCCAAACTCCCATAGTCCATGAAATCATGGGTGAGATGAGCCTGATATGTGTGCTAAAATATATAACAATAAACACAGCTACATATAAAAGACATGCTCATCCTCATTGCACCTAAAGTCATTCCTTCTTCTCATTTCTTGTGGACAGTGTCAGTCCAGGTGAATGCATGCTTTTCCCACCAGTTCAGGACTCCCTGAACAGGGGCTGCCTCCCTGCTTCATCTTTGGCTGGGGCGGGGTGGTGATGGGTCTCTGATGACAGGTATTCTGTCTCTCTCTCTTTTTTTTAGTTTCAAGTATATAATATAATGATTCAATATTTTTATATATTGCAAAATTATCATCACAATCATTCTAATTAACATCCATCTTCATACACAGTTACACATTTTTTTCATGATGAACTTTTAAGATTTACCCTCTTACAGATTTTCAAATGTATAATACAATATTATTAACTATAGGCAACATGCTATGCATTACAAACCCGTTACTTATTAGTATTTATAACTAGAAATTTGCATCCTTTAATCCTCTTCACCCATTTTGCCCAACTCTCACGCTTTGCCTCTGGCAATAAAAAATCTGTTCTCTGTACCTATGAGCTTTTTTTTGTTGTTGTTTAGATTTAGTATTTATCTTTCTCTGAATTATTTTATTAGCATAATGCTATCAAGTTCCATCAATGTTGCCTCAAAAGGCAACATTTTATTTTATATATATATATATGTATGTGTGTATGTTGTCATATGTGGTTGCTGTTTAGTCGCTAAATTGTGTCTGACTCTTTGGGACACTATGGACTGTAGTCTGCCAGGCTCCTCTGTCCATGGATTTCCTAGGCAAGAATACTGGAGTGGGTTGCCATTTCCTTCTCCAGGGTGTTCTGTCTCTTTATTCCTCCTTTTCCTCCTTTTTTGGCCATACCACATGGCTTGCAGGGTCTTAGTTCCCCAACTAGGGGTTAAACCTGCACCCTCAGCAGTGAAAGCAAGGTCTTAACCACTGGACCACCAGGGAATTCCCTTCCTTCTTCTTTTTAAAATGTGACTTTATAAGATTGTAGTTGATGTTTAATATACATACATACAGAAAGGTGCACATACCATGAGTATCCAGCTTTGACGTCTCAAAGACCCACATGACCCAAACACACGTCCAGAAGCAGAACATCATCAGCCCTCTCCAGATGTTTCTTTGCCTCTTCAGCTCTGGCCCAATGTAAAGAAAAAGATTCTGACTCAGTTGACAGTTATTGAGGGCTTTCTCTGTGCTGCCACTTTAATAACTGGGTTTTATTGGATAATTCCAGCAACCCTGAGGGGCAGATGATTATCCCTGTTTTACAATCAGGGAAATTCAGGGTTGAGAGGGTGAATGAGTTGTCAGGGTCAAGTGGTCAACGAGTGGTGAAGACTGGTCTCCTAAGTCAATCCATATCACACACTGGTGTCATATTTTTTTAAACTTTTTATTTTATATTGGAGTATAGTCTATTGACAATCCTGTGATGAGCTCAGGTGCTCAGCAGAGGGATTCAGCCATACATATACATGTATCCATTCTCCCCCAAACTTCCCTCCCATCCAGGTTACCACATAACATTGAGCAGAGTTCCCTATGCTGTACAGTAGGACTTTGTTGGTTATCCATTTTAAATATAGCAGAGCATCACATTCTTAAAAATGTGCAAAGAGAGGTGAATGAAGAGTTCAAAGTAGGGTCTATAGGTCATAAGAAATAATCTGCATCGACATCTGTCTGCTCAGACATCAATCTGCCCTTACTCATTCTGGGGACTACTGTCTACACTCTTTAAAAGGCTTCCTGAGGGAGCCACCAACTTCTTTTAGGGCTTTGCTGCTGACCACAATTGGTTGCTCCAAGAGTGGATACCTGACCCAAGATAGGCTAATCAGAGAGCTTCTCTGGGAATTTTGGTTTCATTCTTTCTCTGGAGATGAAAAACTCATGTGCTGGTGCTCAGTTATTTGAAGAAAGGCAGCCTGCAGTGAGAGACGAGGGAAAGAGGATGGGGAAAGCAGGAATGAAAAGCAAATGTCCTGATAGCATTTGGATTTCAGATTTCAGTTGGCTCCGAGACTGCCCCATCCTTTCTCTTCCTGCAGCTGGGTTGCAATATATATGCCTCAACATCCATCCAGTGCCTTCCCATTTCCACCTAAGCCAGACAAGCTAACTATTATCTCTGAGCACGGTTACATTGATCAATGGACCAGAGAAAAAACAACCAGTCTATTTATCCATTATACACACAGAGATCAATTTCTAATTGTTTGAGATATAAATGGATAAAATGGACTCCATTATTGAATGGGGATAAGGTAACCTACCTTATGCGGTTGTTGTGAGGTTGCTTGATTAAACAAATATAAAGTATCGTGCCTGGCACAACTTCAATGATGTGATATTTTTGTAGGGGAGGAAGAATCCATTTTAAAATCTTGAACCTAGCTCTTCCTTATGTCAGAGTTCTAATTAATAAACACAGAAGGGATGATGGACATTAAGAAGTACCACCATAATAACTGTTGTAGGTAAGGACCAATAACAGATGTTAAAATTGGTGGGCAGTGTGACATATATATGTTGTGTGTAAATACCCACACAACAGAATATAGCTCAACTATAAAAAAGAATGAAATAATGCCATTTGCAGCAAGGCAAATGAACCTAGAGATTATCACACTAAGTAAAGTAAATCAGATAGAGAAAGACAAATATTATATGATATCACTTATATGTGGAATCTAAAAAAGTAATACAAATTAACTTATTTACAAAATAGAAACAGAGAAAACAAATTTATGGTTACCAAAGTGGAAAGGGAGTGGGGGGATAAATTTGGAGTTTGGGATTAACAGAACAAACTTCTATATACAGTATAGATAATCAACACAGGAATTACTGTAGAGCACATTGAACTATATTCACTATTTTATAATCTATAATGGAAAATAATCTGAAATAATCTGAAAATATATATATAACTGAATCACTTTTCTATATACCTGAAACTAACACAACATTGTAAATCAACTATACCGCAACAAAAGTTTTTTTAAATTAAATTAAAATTTAAAAAAATTGATGGGCAGAAGAACGATGAAAAACAGGAGACTTGCATAGCCTCAAAATATCTCCCCAGAAGATACTTATTAATTTTCAAGGGAAAGATAGTTACTGTTCAGTAGAGACATCTGGTAGACCTCACCTTACCCTAGTTACTAAGGTGAAACCACCAGTAATGAGACCTTTCCATATCAGTTACCTCCTGATATCATGCACTGAGAAGGGTATATCACATCTGTGGTTTCTGCAGCCAAATGCATGCCTTCAATTTCATGAGAAAACATCAGAATAACCCAAACTGGGGGACAGTCTTTGAAATAACTGCTCAGCACTTTTTAGAAGTAACAAGGTCACGAAAGACAAAGAAAAACCAAGGCACTTTCACAGACTGCAGAAGACTAAGATGTGAAAAACCAAATGTGATGTGGGAACCTAGACTGGAACGCGAATCAGAAAAAGGACGTTAGTGGGAAAACTGGTGAAATTCAACTAAGGTCTATAAATCAGCTAATAGTATTAGGTCAGGGATAATTTCCTGGCTTAGATCATTGTACTGTGGTTATGGTGTCAGATGTTAACTTTAAGAGATTCCAGATGAAAGGTATACAGGTACTATCTGTACTCTGTAACTTTTCTTTAATTCAAAAATTATATCAAAAGAAAAAGGAGGAAAAAACGTGACTCCATGAACTTGAAAAAAGAAGCCCTCTTTTCCAGTTTGTCCCCAATAAGTTTTATTAAATCAATATAATGGTGTAAGTATAAAATGCACAAAACTTAAGGGAAAAACTTGAAAACCAAAGTAAACAGCCAAAGCTGTAACTAAAATTCTTATAGACTGATGCCAAAGATGTGAGGTTTATATAGTAGCTGTCCCTGGAGTTGAGGTGAGGTCTCTTAGCTCTGTGAGCTTGTTTCAGGAGTAAGAACACACACAGAGACACAGATTCCCCGGTCCAGTCTCACACCCACTGCAAGAGGCCTCTCTTCCAGGATTCCTCAAAAGGTGCTCCTTTAGCCTCTGTGTGGGTGACTCTGGGAAGCCAGTTGGGACCTGGTTAGTTGCTCAGGCCAGAGGTGATGGAGGCTTGGATGAGGCAAAGTTGGTGAAGATGGAGAAACACAAACAGACCAAGAATGCCTTTTGGAGGTAGAACCTATGGGATCCAGTCAGAATCTGTACTGAGTGTCAATGATATACCAAGCCTGGTTCTAGGCCCTTTGTGTATTCACTCATTGGGTCATTCAACAAATGTTAACCCTGCCTTCTCTCACACGTTCGGTCCCTGGGTGGGGAAGATCCTCTGGAGGAGGAAATGGCAACCCACTCCAGTATCTTTGCCTGGAAAATCCCATGGACGGAGGAGCCTAGTGGACGACAGTCCATGGTGTCACAAAGAGTTATACATGACTGAAGCGACTGAGCGTGAGCACGTGGGTGACTCTGATAATGAGAAGTTCACAACTCTCTTCCTTTGGTTGATGTTCAGTTTGTGCCCAAGTGCTATTGATGGGAATGAGAATTTAGAATCAACCCAAATCATAAGGCTAAATAGTGCCAGCCCCCCAAATGAGAGGGCACTGTATAGTCACCAAGAGTGATAAGAACATGGCTTATCTCAATTCACGGGAGTGTGCATATAACAATCTTCAGGAAGAACAGAACAAAAATAGCATTTATACACTGATTACAGCTATGTTAAAATCTTGCTGTGTACATTAAGAGTTAGAGATAATTTAGTAATTTAGAATGGTGCAAATAATTGCTGTTTCATGTTGCTTTGATTTTTTTTTAAGTGGTTTATGTATAGAATTTAAATGAAATTTAGTGCACAGAATTTTTTCTTAAATCCTCCATTAAAGGACTTGGGGGTTGTTGTTTCAAAATTGAGAATGGCTGCATGAGCACTGGATTGGGAAGGATCCTGAGGTCATGTCTCAGCTCCATGAAAGGGTGTGATCTGTTTGATTGGTGATGTCTGCCACGGGTGAAGGATTAGCAGTGGCAGTATGCAGGCTAGTACCTGCTTTCTCTTCTTGAGACACTCCCAGCAACCAGTTTCACTTGCGGGCACTCTGAAAGGTGAATGAGCTGTTTAAGGAGCCAGGTGAGAGAAATAACCTCTTCTTTTAGTTGCAGGATTTGGGGCAAGTCACTGGGATACAAGATGATATGCAATAGGGACTTCCCTGGTTGTTCAGTGGTTAAGACTCTGCACTCCCAGTGTTGGTGACCTAGTCACCAACTAGGTGTTCACCCAACCCAGTGTTGGGTTCAATCCCTAGTCAAGAAAGTAGATCCCACATGCTGCAACTAAGAGTTCGCATGCCACAGCTAAGATCCAACACAGCCAAATAAATAAATAAATATTAAAAAAGGAAAAAAGGTGGTATGAAATAAACACCATAAGGGTAGGAAAAGCAAAGTCCTCCACAATAGAGGCCAAGTTGAGGGTAGGTAGACACAGCAGTGGAGAAAGAAATGGCAACCTACTCCAGTATTTTTGCCTGGAGGATCCCAGGGACAGCGGAGCCTAGGGGGCTGCTGTCTATGGGGTCGCACAGAGTCGGACACGACTGAAGTGACATAGCAGCAGCAGCAGCAGCAGACACAGCAGGGAAGGCTTTATGGCCTTTGTACTGGGTCTTGAAGGATGAGGAGATTTTGCAGGTGCAGATGCCTGTGAAGGGTATTGCATGGAGGCGACAGCATGGATAAAGCATGGAGGTTGGAAAATAACAGGCCTCCTGAGGAGCAAGCAAGAAGATCGCTATAACTGGAACACAGAGCATGTGTAGGTTAGCAGTGGAAGATGAAGATGGAAACGGAGGCAGGGGCTAGCCAGAGTGTGTCCTGAAGGCTAGGGTAATGAGTCTGAATTTCATTAGTCAGCCACAGGGAGGCTTTGGTGAGTTTTGAGGCAGGTGGTGCTTAGAAAGAGAGGAGACCAGAGGATGACAAGAAATGCCTCTTTCCTGGGAGCCCATCACTGTGAGAGGACCCCAGGCCCTGTATTTTGACACGATCACTTTGGAGTGTGGGGTGGAAATCAGAGCACTGGGATAGCGAGGTGTGGGAGGTAAAACCAAACCCCACTGAGAACCACCCCACGGGCTCCCTCCACTGTTTGGGATTTCCTGAGCTCTGGGCCGAGCACGGGGAGGTGGAAGCCACAGCCTCCACTTTCTAGGAGTTTCTAGTCTGTGGAGGGAGGAAACATACCACAGGAAACAACTGGAGGCCAGTCTTAGACAGTGTGCCCCTGGGCAGGGAGGACACCTGCTGAGGTCAGTGATTAGGAGTAGAAGATGAACTTGGTGGGGAGTCAGTGGGTCAGGCTTCCCCGGGCTCCTGTCCTTGGAGGGAGGCAGCCTGGATGACTTCTAAGGGGTCCTCCAACTCTGCACATCCCTGCCTCTAGGAGGAGCTGTCCTGAAGGATGGGCAGAACTTGGACATGTAGAAGGAAGAGAAATGGGCTTCCCAGGAATGGGGAGCTGGGTGGTGGAGGGCAGCCAGGGCAGACAAGGACTCAGGATGTATGGGGACACCGAGGGGACTGACTGAGCTTTATCAGATCAGGTTGGGCAGGCTGAGGCAGCAGAACCCCAGGGTCTGGCAACCAAGCAGGTGCTCCGGCTCCATGCGTTTGACCAAGGATTCTTAGAAGGAATGTGGGGTGATCGAGGTTCGGGGACAGTTAGCCCACCGTCGTCAGGCTCCTTGAGACCTGCCAGATAAGGAAAGGGTCCCAGGAGGCCCATACTGGGGAGTGTGGTTGGCCTCACAAGACTTAGGGGCCCATGGATTCTGCTGTATTCACAGGATGTGACAAGATTCTAAGGATTTTATAACTTCTTTTTTAAAAAAAATATTTAATTCTGGGCTTCCCTGGTGGCTCAGTGGTAAAGACTCCGCCTGCCAACGCAAGAGACACAGGTTCAATTCCTGATCTGGGAAGATCCCACATGCCTCTGAGTAACTAAGCCCATACGCCACAGCTATTGAGTCTGTGCTCTAGAGCCCAGAGGTTGCAACTACTGAGCCCATTTGCCTAGAGCCCATGCTCTGCAACAAGAGGAGACACTGCAACGAGAAGCCTGTGCCCCACAATTAGAGAGTAGCCCCCATTTGCCGAAACTAAAGAAAAGTCCAGGCAGCAATGAAGACCAGCTCAGCCAAAAATAAAATAAATAAATAAAATTTAAAAACATTTATTTCTGATAATTGAGAGTTAGTTCCATGCCTCATTATTGTAGTCAGCCCTGCGTTTTTGCATCCTGGTTGCTATATATTCATTCAGAACTTCGCTGACCAGGGATTAAACCCATTTCCCTTCAGTTGGAAGCTCAGAATTTTAACCACTGGACTGCCAGGGAAGTCCCTCCTATGACTTCGCTTTGTCTGCTCTCCTAAAGCGGACCCCAGGGAAGGCACTGCCTCCTTACCTTGCCTTCCACCCCAGAGTCCAGTGTGTCCCAGAGTCCTGCATGTGGGCAGGAATGGGAGCTGACCTGGCCTTGAGACACAGTCCAGCAGGGACCTCCCTCTCTCTGCCAGGCCTGGGCAGACCTCTAGAGCCCTTCTGCCCCTCCTCCATCCAGGGCCAGGGAGACTCCAGGGCTCTGGCAGGGCAGTGGGTGGCAGTGGCCAGAGTGGAAATTCCCCACGGGCTGGATTTTATTGGTGTTTGGCAGGCCTGGTTTTGGCCCCCCTCCTGGGGCTCAAGGGCCTGGCAATCTGTTTGGAGCATTGAGTGAGGGGTATGAGGTGGCAGAGGGGGTACAGGGTGGGGGCTTTTTCCACTCGCCCTAAAATGGAGAGTTCTCCAGTGCCAGGTTGGTGGCACTGGGCCAGCTCCAGGTCACGTCAGGCGAAGCCGGCAGGACCTGGAGATAAGGGACAGAAGAGGACACGGGAGATCGGGCTCAGAGCAGGAAGGAGGAGAGATGAGGGCCGGGGAGAGGGTCATGGGGGACCCAGGTGTTTCAGGAGAACTGAAGACACGGGCAGAGTTGCAACGGGACAGAAGAAGAGAGACAACGAAGAACAGAAGCAGGGGCTGGGACGTCCCCCTGTCCCCATGCCCCTGCCAGGCCTCCAGTGTCAGAGGCACAACCAGAAGCCAGTGTGGCTTACACGTGGGTGTCCTGAGCACTTGCTGAACTGTGATGAGAACTTCCCCAAATGCCCCGTTTGACCAGGAAGTTCTCTAAAGCTACCCCTGGTAGCTCGGACTTCAGTCACTGGCGACCCAGCTCCATCACCTGATCCATGCTAATAATGCCGTCATCATTACCAGCATCAGCACCACACTAACCACCATCATCATTACCTTTATCCTAGCTTCTGAGCCCATCATCCCAGACACCCTAACTGCATCCCTCAAGGGCTTGGGAGTACTTGAACCAGGACTCAAGTCAGAATCTTTGAATGTATCACCTCTAGACCAGTGATACTCAACTATTTTGCTCCCAAAAGGGACGCTGGGCTGTGCCTGCAGACATTGTTGGTTGGCATGACTGGGGGACAGCTACTGGCATCTAGTCAGTAGAGGCCAAGGATGTTGCTAAACATCCTACAATGCCCAGAACAGCCCCTCAACAAAGAGTTTTTTTGTTCCGAGTTTTGGAATTACGGACTTGTCTGTAGACCTGCCTATAGACCCTACAGCCCTCATTCTGCCCTCCTCTGGCCCTCACCCCAAAATGCCCAGCTCACACCTCTGGTTCCTGGGCAAAGAAGTCGTCTTTGCCACCGCATCTTTCGGCAAGTTTGATCTCTTATCGCTCACACCTCCTGGCCTCCACTGCTTGTTCTGAAAAGTCAATAGGATGAAAAGTCCTTTGAGGCCACCCTCACAAAGGAAAACACCCGGAAATGACTGATACAGGGAGCCCAGGGTACACCCAGGGTTGAGACCATGCTTGTCCAGGGCAGGGAGGCAGCAACTGGGCTGGGTCCCGAGGTATAAAGGAGGAAGGAGTGTTCAGGCTTTCACTCCACTGCAACAGCACAACTCCGAGCTGCCTCTCCGCTGCAGCCAGCTGGAAATCAGCATCATGAAGTGGATGGTACTGGCCTTGGTCTCCCTCCAGGCCTTGGAGGCAGCGGCACTGGTCAAGTGAGTCTGGGGCCTGAATGCTGGGACAGGAACCCTGGCAGATTTTTTTTTTTTTAAATAAACTTATTTACAAAGCAGATACAGATTCACAGACTTAGAGAACAAACTTATGGTTGCCAGGAGGGAAGGACTAGGGGAAGAGATAGTTAAGGAGTTTGGGATCTATGGGTACACTCTGCTACAATTAAAATGGATAACCAACAGGATGATAACCTTATAGCACAGGGAACTCTGCTCAATATTATGTGTCAACCTGGACGGGAGGGGAGTTTGAGAGAGAATGGATACATGTACATGCCTCGCTGAGGCCCTTTGCTGTCCCCCTGAAACTCTCACAAATTGTTAACCAGCTATGTGCTGTGCTGGGCTTAGCTGCTCAGTCATGTCTGACTCTTGGTGATCCCATGGACCTCAGCCTGCCAATCTCCTCTGTCCATAAGACTCTCCAGGCAAGAATACTGGAGTGGGTTATCATGCCCTCCTCCAGGGGATCTTCCTAACCCAGAAATCAAACCCAGGTCTCCCATATTGCAGGTGGATTCTTTACCGTCTGAGCCACCAGGGAAGCTCAAGAATACTGGAGTGGGTAGCCTATCCCTTCTCCAGGGGAACTTCCCCACCCAGGAATTGAACCGGGATCTCCTGCCTTGCAGGCGGATTCTTTACCAGCTGAGCTACTCGTGAAGCCCTAATCGGTTATACCCCAATAGAAAATAACAAGTAAAAAACAACAACAACAACAAAAAGCTACTATAGACTGGATGACTTATAAATAACAGAAATTAATTTCTCAAAGTTTTGGAGGCTGGGAAGTCCAAAATCAAGGTGCCAGTAGATTTGATGTCTGTCGGAGAATCTGCTTCCTAGTTCGTATACATACTCCCGATCATTCTGCTGTCCTCATGTGTTGGAAGGGACATGAAAGCTCTCTGGGTGACTCAGTCCCTGAGTCGGCACTGGACAGATCTCAGAATGGGAAGAGATATGGCCTCTGCCTTCAGGAAGCTTTCAGTCAGAGGGAGAAACACCATCCCTTCTCCCACTGATGATAAAGGATAGACCAGAAAAAGAGAGAGTAGGGGTGACTACTGCCTAAAAAAAAAAAAAAAAAAAAGACCTTGAAAGGCTGGTATACTCATTTCCAGATAGGGAGACATTTGCTAGAAGTTTCCTTAAGGCCCCCCAATTTATTTGACAGATGCCAAATCATCTAAGCAGAAACACCAGTTATGTAATCTCTATTCGCTGAGGTGTCAGGGGAAAGGGGATGAGGCCGCCGGGCTCACAGGACATCAAGAGGGCACCCAGCCTGCCACACTGCCGGCGACTGCACCATCAAAGGGGCACTTTTTTTGGTGGAAAGTTGGCTCCTCTCGGAAACTTCTTTGAATATGTCAATTCTGGAGTCATGGTGGTGTGAAGCAATCGTCAGCCTTCATATCTCAGGGTGAATGGGTTTAGCACAGAATTTCTGGAGAATGCAGGGTCTTGAGGGAAGGGGGAAGAGATGGGGAAAGAAGCAGGAATTCTGAGGCCTGGAGCCAGGCCTGGGGGCACTGGCAGAGACCCCTGGGCAGCGGAGGCAGGCAGGTCTGGGAGGACATGGGCAGAAGCCCATAATTCAGGAGATCCAGTTCCAGAGGCTGATCTGCGCTCTGGACCACTCAAGCCAACCTCCCCATGGTCCCTGGCTCCTGCGAGGAGCAGGACTGATCCAGGCCAGACACGGAGCAGAAGAACCAGGACCCTGTCTTCTGAGTCTCCAGTCTAGTGCTGTTCCCCTGCGCCTGCACTCTGTCACATCCAGCCAGTGGAAACTGCCAGGGCCACCATACCAGGGACTCTTTGGGGTTAACTTTGCCATCTCTGAAGCCTTTTTATTTTTTGAATGATGTATTGCTTTTTTTTTTTTTTTATGTATTGCTTTTTAATTTATTATTATTTTGCTGTGTTGTGTAGCATGTGGGATCTTAGTTTCCCGACCAGAGATTGAACTCATGCCCTCTGCATTGGGAACATGGAGTCTTAACCATTGAACCACCAAGGAAGTCCCTCTGAAAACTTTTTTTAAAAATGCACAAATTGGGAACTCCCTTGTGGTCCAGTGGTTAAGGGCTCTATACTTTCACTGCGAGAGTGTGGGTTCAATCCCTGGTCAGGGAACAAAGATCCAGCAAGCCACGCAGCACGGCCAAAACAAACAAACCACATAAATCCTGCAAAGGGTAATGTCTAAAGTTCCTCTCCCCTTCCTGGGAAAGAGTTTATGGGGTATTTGAGAGTGGAAGACCAGGGTGGGATGACGACCCATGGGATGAGGTCGGGGCAGGCCTGGGTGAAGGTAGTTGTCTTCTGAATCTTGGAGCAAGTCCTGAGAAGAGTTTTCCGAGAAAGAGAGAGGAAGAAAAAGAGAGGCAGAGGGAGAAAGAGCCAGAGAGAGCCAGAGACTGGGACAGAAATGGAGATAGAGGGAGACAGACACATATAAGCGACAGACACCATGGACAGAGGGACAGGGAGCCTGAGGCAAACAGTTAGGGATGGAGAGAGAGATTGGGATATTAGAGGTGCAGCAGGAAAGAGGGAGGCCCTGCCCTGATTCCAGCCCTTCTGCAGAATCCCCTTGAAGAAATTTAAGTCCATCCGTGAGACCATGAAGGAGAAGGGCCTCCTGGAGGACTTCCTGAGGACCTACAGGTATGATCCGGCCCAGAAGTACCGCTTTGGTGACTTCAGCGTGGCCACCGAGCCCATGGACTACATGGACGTGAGTCTTGACCCTCCCCTGCAGCACCCCCTCTTCCTGCTGCCAAAGGCTGAGGGCCAGGCCTGGGCTGTGAGCTGCACTCTCCCTCTCTGCACCCTCCCGCTCGCCCCCTGGAGGCTGCTCCCTGTCTCTCAGACCTGCCTGCCAGCCCGGAGACTTCATTGCCGGAGAAAGCATAGAGGGACCCCTGATGACCCGGCAGCTGAGTCCACGTAGACTTTTGGGGCTGGCCCAGGCGGGCTCAGACGAGGGCCTGTGGGTTCTGGGCCAGTGTGGAGGGCAGGCTCAGGCCCCTGCTTGTGGTGTGGGCTGTGGGGCTGGTCACTCTGCCCCTCTGGCCATGGAGAAGGCTGGGTCTGGTGGGCCGAGCGGCAGAGTGACCGGCTCCAATGCCCCCACCACAAGCAGGACCCGCCCCCCCCGCCCCCACCCAGAGCTAAGAGCCTGTCCCATGTCCCTTCCTCCCCACCCAGGCTGCTTACTTTGGCGAGATCAGCATTGGGACGCCACCACAGAACTTCCTGGTCCTTTTTGATACCGGCTCCTCCAACCTGTGGGTGCCCTCTGTCTACTGCCAGAGCCAGGCCTGCAGTGAGTGCGGGGCTGGGCAGGGGAGGGCAGTGACACCCGCTGGGGAAGGGCTGCACTTTCATAAAGATCGCTGGGGGGCGGGGGGTGGGGTGGGCAGGGAGCTCCAGTCCTGGAAAAGTCCAGGGATTTGTCCAGCATCACACGGCCCATGTCCAAGTCAGAGGGAAGGAACTGGCCACGAGCCTGGGTGGCCCCTCTCTGATTACCAGGACATATTCCCTCACCTACTCCAGCCTAGCCCAGCTCACTCCACTCCGTTCTGTTCACTCTGGGCAATGCCATTCCAGCCCACTCCACTCTACAACACTCTTTCTATGCTACTCCCCCACCACGATTTACTAAGTTCTTACTGAACTCTCCCAGGGACACGGGAGAAGGACATAGATGTGGTCCTCCTCCTGTCGCTGTCTTTGGAGATGTTCACTTCCTAGGGTGGCCCTGGCCGCTGCCAAAGCCTTGGGGTTTGGGTCTTGACACCTCTAGTCCAGAAGGCCCCTCGCTGGCTCCATCCTAGGCTGTCTCAGGATCCTGGTGTGGCCAGCTTCTCCTTGGGGTGAGGCGAAGGTCAGGGAGTACCCTGGAGGTCCATTAACTCCTTCATCTGTTGAGTAATTTCTCGACACTTGCCATGTATCAGGAGATCTGCTGGGGGCCAGGAAGACAGAGACAGATACTATACAACTTGCCCACACTACAATCCTAGGGAGGTCATCACCCTAGGGCATCTGAAGATTCTGTGATTATGTTAGGTTGGGGGGTGGGTGCTCTAGGATCAAGGCTGCCCAGTTCTCAAGGGCCTTCCGATGTCAGGAATGTCAGTTGGCTACCGCCTGACTCCTTGGCTGGCAGGGGGAGGTGTGTGTGTGTGTGTGTGTGCGTGTGTGTGTGCTGTGTGTGTGTGTGCAGAGGCTCTAGGATGTGAGTACAGGCTGGGAGACAAGTGGGCAGCCTTGCAGACCTTAGAGGGGGCCAGCATGACTTCCCGAATTTTCCCTTCCCTGCAGCCAGCCACACCCGCTTCAACCCCAGCCTGTCCTCCACCTACTCCACCAATGAGCAGACCTTCTCCCTGCAGTATGGCAGCGGCAGCCTCACTGGCATCTTAGGCTATGATACCCTGACGGTGAGTGATGCTGCTGGCTGAGCCCTCACCTCTTCCCAGGATATGGGGAAGGTAATTTGGGGCTGTGAACTCGATTCTAACCTCACAGTTCTCAAAGTCTGATGGGGAGACTTAGACGGATGCCTCTGAAAAACATGGGAAACACCCAGTGCTCTACCACTGTCTGTTACTGTTTAGTTGCTCAGTTGTGTCTACCTCTTTTGTAACCGCATGGACTGTACAGCCCACCAGGCTCCTCTGTTCATGGGCTTTCTCAGGCAAGAATACTGGAGTGGGTTGCCATTTCCTTCTCCAGGGGGTCTTCCTGAGCCAGGGATTGAACCCATGTCTCCTGCGTTGGCAAGCGGATTCTTTACCACTGAGCCACCAGGGAAGCCCATGCTCTACCATACAGGCCAGAAAATCATAACACTAGAGACTTATCCAGGAACTTCCTTGGTGGTCCAGTGGTTAAGACTCTGAACTTCCAATGCAGTGGGCGTGGGTTTGATCCCTGCTCGGGGAACTAAGATCCTGCATGCTGTGAGATGCAGCCAAAAAAACCATCCATTCACTCACTGACCCCTCACTGTGGGCCACCATGTGCCAGGTACCGAGGACAGAGAGTGATTGGGATGACCTGCTCCTTTTCCTTAAGGAGCTTAAAGCCTCGGGGAGAAGCAGGTTGGGGTGGGCAGTGCTGCAGCAGGTGAGGATGGCTCCTTGGAAGAGAAAGGGGCTTTCTCAAACCTGTCAAGAAGAGAGGTGGCAGAAGTGAGGGAGGGATGAAGAACAGACAGATGGGCGTCAGGAGGGGGATCCAGAGGGAGGTGTGTAGAGTTACATTCATCACTTCCCATCCTCTGTGTCCCCTCCAGGTCCAAGGCATCCAGGTCCCCAACCAGGAGTTTGGCTTGAGTAAGACCGAGCCGGGCACCAGTTTCCTCTATGCAAATTTCGATGGCATCATGGGCATGGCCTACCCATCCCTGTCCGTGGATGGGGCCACCACCGTCCTCCAGGGCATGGTGCAGGAGGGTGCCCTCACCAGCCCGATCTTCAGCTTCTACCTCAGCAGGTAAAGAACTACCTGGAAGTCCCCAGCTACCAGCCCACTCGCTTCCATGGGCCTGGATGACTGAGGTTCAAACACTTTGAAGTTTGGAGGCAGGCATTCCCAGCAGGCATTTGGCAGGACCTTTCCTCCTGGGCTTCTGACTCTTCCTCTCCCGCGCTCCCCATCCCTGCATCTGTCCCCAGCCCACTCGGTCTCTTCTTTGCATTTCTTGGTCAAGACAGAATCTCCCCTTCCTCCGGCAGAACTCTGCTTGGAGCATTGTTGCAGCTTCTCCTACGTCTATGGGGCTTCCCTGGTGGCTCAGATGATAAAGAATCTGCCTGCAGTGAGGGAGATCGGGGTTCAATCCCTGGATGGGTAAGATCCCCTGGAGAAGGGAATGGCAACCCACTCCAGTATTCTTGCCTGGAGAATCCCATGGACAGAGGAGCCTGGTGGGCTACAGTCCACGGGGTCGCCATGAGTCAGACAGGACTGAGTGGCTAACACTTTCACTTTCCCCTACCTCTAGGGCTGCCTGCCTGCCCAGAGCTGCAGTGAACTCACTTCCTTCTGACCAAATGTTTTCTACCTGGACACCTCTTTTATGTAATAATCTATTGCTCCATCTCCTTTGATCTATTGTTCTAGCCAGGTCTTCTGGCCTCAGTCCACCATGAACTCAAACAAATTGTTGTTCTTACCACAAACACACGAGCAAACGTGGTTATTTACGTGGACGGGCCCTGGAGTCAAGTGGTGGGTGGCCTGGAGGGGACTTTCCATCTTTTCTCTGTAGAATTAGACAACTACCTTCTAGAGATAGTCAACAGCTACTCCCCGGGGCTTAGTCATTTGAACTTGACGTCCAACAATATTATCCGGTTACTGAGGTTGCTGACCTCTGTTTACAAGTGCTCTGAGTTTAGCCTGGAGGATCGCTGCCCAGCGCCACACTCCTGCTCGTCTACCGTCTAACAGGGAGGTCGTGCCCTCCACTCCCCCTGGGCCCCTCCTCCCTCCGATTCCAGCAGAAAAACAACACACTGGGCCCCGGTCAGGCTCCTGCCGACACGCTCCACCAGCAGCATGAAGTGAAAGGCAGAGGAGAGAGGTGGGACAGGGCTGCAGGCCAGATGACCAGAGGCTTTCCCAGAGGAAGCACTTGGTGGAGCTGCCTCATTTGAGAGCCGGAGGCACTGGGAATTCCCAGCCTTGGTCAGAGGTGGGGGATACAACGTCTGCCCTTAGGTAACCCGAGTCTGAGGGGACACAGCCCCGCCTCAGGGAGCCCCAGTCTGAGGGGAGACACAGTCCTATCCTCAGGGATTCCCAGTCTGAGGGGACACAGCCCTGCCTCAGGGAGCCCCAGTCTGAGGGGAGACACAGCCCTGCCTCAGGGAGCCCCAGTTTGAGAGGAGACATAGTCCTGCCCTCAGGGAGCCCCAGTCTGAGGGGAGACGCAGTCCTATCCTCAGGGAGCCCGAGTCTGGAGCCAGGGCAGGACTTCTACTTTCCTGCCTTTCCCACAGCCACTTCCTGACTCGCCTTTCACTTTACATTCCGCAGCCAACAGGGCTCTCAGGATGGAGGAGCAGTCATTTTTGGGGGTGTGGACAGCAGCCTGTACACGGGGCAGATCTCCTGGGCCCCTGTCACTCAGGAGCTGTACTGGCAGATTGGCGTTGAGGAGTGAGTCTGCGGTGGGCCCCAGGGGTGTGGGCACTTCATTCGGGCAGGATGTCACACACACACATCCAGGTCTTGGGGTTTCAAGACCCTGGTCGGCCTGGAGAAGGTGGGTGCAGTAGAGACAACACAGGAAGAGGCAGGGTCTGGAATCCCAGACATTTCAGACCCTGTCATCCAACCCTAGGGGCTTAGAGATTAGAAACTGGGGTGTGTGGGGGGAGGGACTAATTTACTCAAAGTATTTACAACGAATCAATAGCCCTGGCCATCAGTCTTTCTAGAACTATCTGTGGAACGTTTTAGAAACAGAAAACATGGCCATTCAGGCGGACTTGGACAGACTCTGTTATGAGGCTGGGGGATGGTTGGATTGACCTCTGTAGAATCCTTATCTTCCTGAGGGGCACCTTGATTAGGTAACTGCGGCCCATCCCTTAGCTGCCCTGAGCTGGGAGTTGCTGAGACTGCCCGTCTTCTCACTATTCAGGTTCCTCATTGGTGACCAGGCCACAGGCTGGTGCTCCGCAGGCTGCCAGGCCATCGTGGACACCGGCACATCTCTGCTCACGGTGCCCCAGCAGTTCCTGAGTGCCCTTCTGCAGGCCACGGGGGCCCAGGAGGACCAGTATGGACAGGTGCATGCAGCGGAGGCGTGCCCCTTCCCAGGGAGGGACCAGGGCGCGTTTATGGTTTTTCCTGGGAGCACAGGAAGAGCCTGATTCTTGGCCTCGGTGCTTCTCGCTGCCTCCCGGCACTGGAGGTGGGGGCCCCGGATGACTGGGGCAGGGGCTGGCTGGGGGTTGGAAGGCTGATTCAGGGGGGCCAGATGCCTGTGCTGGTATGGGAGGTCACTAATAGGCAGAATTTCCTCTGAGCTTTAACCACTTAGAGGAAACAGGTTAAACACCTGCTTGGCTTTGCAGTAAGAGCTAAATAATTAGAATGTGGGACCAAGCCCGACAGCGACAAGGAATAACTCTTGAATTCAGAGCTCCCTCACCTCCACCTTGGGAGGTGGATGGGGCAAGGTCCTGCCCCCATCCTTACCCCCTCCTGAGCCTACCAAAGGGTTTGCATAATTAAGGTATTCTCACTAAGTTTGGTGGACTGATGAGCTATACTTTCTACAGAACTGTGTATTTTATTTATTTATTATTTTAACTTTTACTGGGATATAGTTGCTTTACAATGCTGTGTAAAGCTGTCCAACGAAGAGAATCAGTTAGAGGCATACATATATCCATCCCCTCCCTCTTTGACCTCCCACCCGGCCATCACCATTCCACCCTCTAGTCATCACAGAGCACCCAGCCGAACACCTCATGCTATATAGCAGGTTCCCGTCAGCCATCTATCTTACACACAGTAGTGTATCAGACCTGTTTTAAAAGGACACTTGCAGAGAAGGGGCGTAGATTTAAACTTTCATGGGGGATATTCAAGAAAGAGGCATGTTTTGAGAAAGGTGACTCAGGTCCCCCCACAACCTACCCTCTGTACAGTAGCTTCTAAAACTTGGAACTTCTGTACGCAAGTCCTCATGGGTAACACCAACAGTATTGATGTTGCAGCCTCCAGTCCAACAGCAGGCTTGGGGTTCAGGCCCAGGACCCCAGGGGCTGCAGTGATGGGACTGGCAGTTCCTCTTAGAGGGAAGATGAGGTAACCCGGGCGCTGTTCCTCTCTACAGTTTCCTGTGGACTGTAACAACATCCAGAACCTGCCCACCCTCACCTTTGTCATCAATGGCGTGCAGTTCCCTCTGCCACCTGCCTCCTACATCCTCAATGTAAGTCCTGGTTCCTGCAGGCTGAGCCAGTGGGCACAAGATCAGGGATGGAGGTGGGTGATGGATGGGAGGAAGCTGTGAGGAGCCAGAAACACTCGGCCCCCTTAACTGTGCCATTTCCTTGCAGCATTGATTTCTCTTCCCCTCTCATGGATTTTAAACCCCCTTCTCTGGAACCAGGCTATGAAAGAGCAGAGCAGTCATCTATTATTAATAATTATTATTAATTAAGGGGGAGAGTCACTGGCTCTCTGTTGAGCACTTACAAGAGTCAGCCACCAAGTGAAGCACTTTGTCTACATTTTCCTGATAACATTTAATGAGGGAGATATGAATTTTTATTTTACAAGTAAAAACTTGGAGGTTCCAAGAGGTTAACTCATTGGCTACATAGTTAGTCAGGGTGAAGCTAAGGTTTGAACCTAAGTTGATCTGGCTCCAAGGCTTTACTACCAGGAGTTGAGGAGATCCTGCAGAGGGAGGGCCCTTGCAACCTGCCCTCAGCCACACTAGAATCCCCAACCAGCCCCGCTCTGGCAGCTCAGTTGGCCTATGAGGCCTCAAGGGTAGAAACTCTGGCTCATTCTTTTCTGTGTCTGTGCTGCTGGCCTGGGGCTCTGGGCTGAGCAGTGCCCCATCTACCTGTGAGCTGATGAATGAGTGTTGTTGCCCTTGTGTGTTGTGCAGAATGACGACAGCTACTGCATCCTGGGGGTGGAGGTCACCTACCTACCCTCCCAGAATGGCCAGCCCCTGTGGATCCTTGGGGACGTCTTTCTCAGGTCATACTATTCCGTCTACGACCTGGGCAACAACAGGGTGGGCTTCGCCACAGCCGCCTAGACTCTGCGCCTGGACTCCCGGGCTTCCTTCTCCCTCTGGACACTCCACCCTACAGGGGGTTCTCTCTGCACTTCCTGTCTGCATTTAGCCTCCCTTCTCTGGACTCTGGACTTTCTCTAACAATAAACAGCTCTTCTCCACATCGGCCATCCTGTTGTTTTTAGAGGGCAGTCGTAGCCTTGTAAGGCTCAGGGAATGGGACAATAAGAGTCAGAGGCAACTTTGCCTCTACTGGACCATGTTGTCCCTGAGTTTCTAGGAAGTTCGTGGTGGGTCACTGAGATTCTAAGAGAAATAGGGCATGAGGTAGGCTTGGGGGTGGGCCCTGTACCCCTCAAAGCTTGGAGTCTCTTCACAGCTTCTCTCTGGAGAGGGAAAACAGTGGTAGTGGCATGCAGGCAGGGCATTCCTTTGTAAGGGACAATCCAAAATGCTCTGCTGACTTAATTTACCAAACTACCACCAGAGTTACCCCACACATATTACTAGCAGTGTGACTAGGGGTCCCATGGGTCTTAAATCTAGGCTTCTTCCTCCTTATCAGTGATCAAATTTGCACTAGGAGCTTTCAGAAGAAGGCTGGAGGACAGTGCACACTGTAATAGATGTGGGTCCTTCAGGGAGACATCACCTGATGCCACCAGAGCATCTTGTGACGTCCAGCAGGAGAGGGTGACATGAAAACGCCAGGAAGTTTCTCTCTTCAGCATCATGGTGGTGGTGTGCCTGCAAGCTCCAGCTAATGAGGTCTAAGTGGGGAGGGCTAAATGGAGAACTCATGATGGGAGAGGCTCCATTTTATAATCATATTTCCTTCACCATGCTGATCAACCTTGTCCCTTATGCTCAAGATCCAGGTCTGGTACCCCATTCCAAACCAGGAGGATGAGGTTTGACACAGAGGGGTTTCTATGGCAACAGCACACCCTCTGGGACCCTACATCTTTCCTAGACTCCAGGAAACCCAGCACACTGCACGCCTCTCATTGGGGTCAAATAGGCCACATGGTATATTGTGATGATCTGTGGTTCGTGACATTACTTCCTGAACACAGAAAACTTGCAACAGGGGTAGAAACCAAATGGAGCAAAGTTTCCAAATTAAACGCCAAGTCCCAGCACAGGCCTGAGCCCACAGGGTGGGACTACAAATCCCGACGTGCCTAGCAGAGCCGTCGCCCAGGAGGACTACGTTTCCCAGCGGGCTCTGCAGCAGGCAGACAGACGGTAGGGCGGGGCGGGGCGGAGCCGGGATGGGCGGGGCCGCGGGGTAGGGTGCTGCCCTCTGCCGGGCGCGGCGGGAAGTGAGTGCCGAGTGACAGCAGGAGCCCCGGCGCCGGGCGCGGGGCTCGGTGACAGCGGAGGCGGCGGCCGCGGGCTGGACGTAGGGAGCGGCGGCGGCGCCGACCGCAGAGGGCAGGGCGGACGGGGGCGGGCCTCCCCGGTGGCGCGGAGCCGGAGGAGCCCGGGAGGGGGCGGCCGGCGCAGCTCTCGGGCCCGACACCTGAACTTGGGACAAGTTGCCGGAGTCGCGGGGCGCGGGCGGCGGACGGATTGACCTTCATAGCTAGGTGAGCGGGACCGGGGGGCAAGGGGTGCGCGGAGGGCCCGGAACTCCCGACCCAGGCTCCGCTGCGCCGATCCCGTGGGTCCGCGAGACAGGTGGGTGGCTGGGTGGGGGTGTTGACTGGAAAGGGGAGCGAGATCGTGTGCGCCGCACTGCCACCCGCCCCGCGGTCCGTCTAGCCGGCCCGGCTCCTCCGGCGCATGGCCGGGGCGGCGCTGCCCGCGGAGCTTGGGAGCCCCTCCAGCCCCTCCCTTCAGGCTCGGGCCGGGGGGCGGCTTCTCCACGACCTTATGTAACCAGGCGGGAGGGGCCGTGGCAGGCAAGGGCCTTCCCGGCCCGGGAGCTGGAAGTCGAAGGGGCGGGAGGCATGGGAGTCAACTTGCAAGAAGTTTTGAGGGCATGTGGGCCCTGCGCCCGCTTCTTCTCCACCGGACGCGGCTGGGGCGGCGGGTGGCACGGGGGAGGGCGCGGGAGGTAGGGAGTGTGCGGGGGCCGAGTCCGGCGGGGCCAGGCCCTGCCTGGATGGTCCCGGGGAGTGGGCGGGCCGGAGCAGCGCCACGCCCCGGGGGCCGGGCTGCTGGGGGGGGGGCGGGTGGAAGTACCATCCTTCCCTCCCTTCCCGCCCCTTCCTCCCCCTCGGTCTCTTGAAGAAGCCGCTCCAACCCGCGTTCCCCGGTGTGCCCGAGAGCAGTCTTTTTCTCCCCCTTGCATTATTCCACGACATTAGGGAACTCCAACCCCAGAGCACACCACTCCTTCTGCCTTCCCTGCAACTCCCAGCCATCTACCCGCCCCCAGAGTATCCCCCCTCCTTCCCGGTCCCGAATCCCGGAAAACACGCCCCCTTCCCCTGATTCCGTGAGTCTGCACCTCCCAACCCCAGGCTGTCCCACCCCTAAGTCAGCACTCTCCGCCGTCCCCGCCCGCCCCCGGTACCCCGATCAGCTATTCGGCCGAAGTGGCGAGTGCGCTCGCCTTCTCGGAGGGAGCGGGCTGATGCCAGCTCGGCTCCCCGCCCCTCGGCTCCCTCCCGCCCGGAGTTCTGGCTTCACGCACGGCTGCCCAGAGCTGCTCAGGGTTGCGCGAGCAGGTTCGCGCCGCAGCCGCCCGGCGCTCCCCGGCCCGGCTCGCAGGGGGAGGGAGGGAGGCGGGGTGGTGGTGGAGGGAGGGCGCCGAGGGCGGGGCTCATCCGTCCTGGGCTCCGCCACCGCTGCTCATCGGGCCAACCCCTCACCGCTGAGTCCTTCTCCGATGCCGCGCCCACCCCTGTCGTCGACCTCACGCGCGTGTGTTCTGGGGGTGGTTATGCGCAAACAGTTCCTGGACCAAACTTGAGCGCTTTGGCTTAGCGTTCTCCGGGGAAGTGCTAGTTAATCCTTGTGATAGTGATCGTTAACCCTTGAGTGGGGAGGGGCTGCTTAGTTGAGCCCGAATGGGACAAGGCTGGTGTAGGTCCCCAGTGACGCCTCTGGGATGTGGATTCAGAACCCTGATGGCTGAGATTCCACCCGCCCAAGACCTGGCACTCTTGGGCAACTGGGGGTGGAGGGGAAGACGGGGGGCTGGTCTCGTGTGGGTGTCCTCAACGCAGAACGCAGTTCTTGGTTCGTAGACTTGCTCCCTCTGAGGCCTTCTCTATGCCCAGCCTGAGGACCGGCCCCCAGGCCCTGCCCTCAGGGAGATCACAGTCTGGGAGAGAGACAGCCGGCAAGAGTTAAAGGCAGGCCAGAAGAGGCAGGCGGGGGAGGGCTGGCTGCCTCCAGAGCCCTACCTGGTAGTCTGAGGTGTGCCTGGTTCTTGCCTCAGTTTCCCCAGCCATGGGGAAAATGGCAACTCACACAGGCCCCTTCATTCTGCCTGCCTCCTGGCTTCTGGGGCAGAAGAGTCGGGAACCAGGCAACGGAAACGAAGAGCTGTTTAGGGTGACTGTGTGCTCTGCTTGTCTGGGAGCACAGCCAACGTTGCTTACAGTTTACGGGGCCTGTTACAGCAGCAGTGCTGTTTTGCCCTCAGCTCAGCTCTCTGAGGTGCAGCCCAATGGGAGCTCAGGTCCCCTGATTCTGTGTTCTGTGGAAAGGGTGCAATGGTTGGGGGCATCTCCTCTGGTGAGCACTCAATCCCAGGAGAGCCCCTGGGCTTCTGAGGGCTGATGGCCTGGTAACTCAGTCGGAGGTGGGTAGGAGGGTGGGCCAGGGCACGCAGGAGCCCATCCAGTGCTCAGGGATGATGGGGGTCCCCAGCACTCACCCCAGGGCCAGTGAGGCCTCCCTTCGGAAAGCAGGTGGGAGGGGCTTCCCACCTCTCAAGCCTGGCTGCCCTTTGAGGGTCTGGCTTCTGGCCCCATCCCTCCTGGGGCTCTGTTTATGGTTGTAATTGCATCATTAGCCAGAGTTTATAGAGTTACTTAGCACCTGCCCCCACAGGGAGTGGCCTCGCCACCCCCTGGCTTCTGTCTCTTCCTTTTCAAAGTCGACTTGGTTTCTGCCGGCAACTGGGGTTTCCCCAACCGCAGCTGGCATGCAAGCCAGGTTGAGCCTTTGTCCTAGGGATGGAGGGCAGTCAGCACTTGGGGCCCAGCTTGGGGCTGCCCTGGAGATGACCGTGGAAATTGGGTTGGCCTCCTCTGATACAGAGAGGGAGGGGGGTTCAGGGTTCCCGGAGCTGCCAGCAGTGTCCACATCCCAGGACACAGTGGGTGTTTTTGCATATGATGTATGTATCCACGTCTGAAAAGAGAGGTAAAAATGCACACACGTCACAGGCAGCTGTGAGGAGTGAGGTGCCTGGTACATGGTGAGTCCAGATGCTGCTCAGTATCTCAGTGTGGGGTGTGTGGTTGATGGGAGTTTGTGTGTGTGGTTATGAGATCGTGGGCATCTAGATACATGTATGTGGATGAATTGTGTACATGCATGTCTATGAGCATGTAAAAGTAATATTAAGAGAATATGCATCTACTCTATGCTATAATAGAGCAGTATTGTAAGAAAATTTAGTCATAAACTATAGTTGCCAACATTTATTGTGTATTTACTCTTCAGAATGAGGTAGGAATTATTATTTTCATTATGCTGATTCAGAGAAGTTAAGCAGGTTGCCTGAAGTCACACAGCCTGGAAATGGTAGGGATTCTAACCCAGGCCCAACCGAGTCCCAAATCCATGTTCTCAGTCCCAGCAGAAGACCACTTCAGGGCTCCCAGCAGTTCTCCCTTAAAAGGCTGGGATGAGGTGCGACAGGAACCTTCTTTTCCCCTTCGGGGTCTCCTGCTCTCAGCAGTGATGGGACTTGCTGAAGCCCCTTCTCCAGGGCACACCTGTCTCCTGGCTGCTCTTCTGAGTTGCTGACCCAGGTGACTGAAGGGCCCCTGGAGAGAACTTTTGGGCCTGGCTGGGGGAGGAGATGGGTTCAGACAAGGCTTCCTGGGTCTCCTTGGCTACCTCAAACATGCCCTTATGGTGTAGCCCTCAGTAGGCACTTGTTTAATCAGGTGAGGAGAAACAGCCGGCTCATCTCATCTCTTGGATGAGAGCCGACGGCAGCGAAAGTCCTGAGAAGAACCCAGGAGACCCCGTGTTGACAGGCCATGTGGCTGCGGCCAGTCCGTCTCCCTTAGCCTCTGTTTCCACATCTGTGAGCCTCTATCACCGGTGGGGTCCCCTCCAGCGTGAGCCTTCTGCCCATCTTTAGCCAGAGCACCCAGACAGGAGATGCTTCAGAAAGGGTGGGGTGTGAGGTGCGGGGGAGGTGGGGGGCTGCCCGAGTCCACCCCGTAGCGCTTTCGCTATAAGCTGGCTCCCGTGGAGCCATCAGCCAGCTTTTCTTGGGACAGAGCCGTGGCCACCAGGTACTGAGCGCCGGGCTAAGTGTCGCCGAGTCGGGCGGTGGTCGAGAGCCTGGGCTCCAGGGCCAGGCCGCCTGGCGTGGAATCTCAGCTCTGCACTGGCTAGCTGTGTGGGCCTGGGCCAGCCGCTCGCCCGCACTGTGCTCTGTTTGCACACCTAGAAAGCGGGGAGTACGGTAGTGCCCGCACACACTGCTGTCACGAGGGCTGGGTGTGTTGGTGCTCGCTGCCTTTACCGCACCTGGAGCCCTGCTGTGCTCAAAAACACGTTATCATAAGTAACTCCTTTAACTTCTTTATTTCTCATTTCCAGGTGAGGAAGTAGTCATAGAGAGCTCTAGGGGAGAAATAAAGACCTGTGGGTTGCAAACAGGCCTCCCTCGTGGGTCTAAGATCCTCAAGCAAAATGCCTTCAGTGGGGCTTTGCAGACTCCGTGGCCACAGTCCCCAGCACTCCCTGTGGTACCACACCCAGCCTGGTCGCCACAGCCGACAGCATGGCAGATCTGATCAGGCCTGCAGCATCTCGACCACCCCTGTCCTGCCCTGCCCCTTGGGACTTCTTGGAGTGCATCGGGCCCAGTCACTTACTACTGACTCCTGACCAGAGGCCCTCCCTTGCCCTTGTGTTGCCTGGCCCTCCTGCACTCTGCACCAGAGATACATACGGATCTCCTTGTCTGCAGTGTCACCAAGGCAGAGATAAGATCTCAGCCATAAGGCTGGATCTGGGACTTATCATCATGCCCGCAGGAAGTGCTTTGTTGCCTGTGGAGCAATGGTGAGAGCAGGTGGCAACCAAGAGGGGCAGAAGCAAGAGGCAGAGTCATCATCAGCTTTCTTTACTGTCTCTTAAGGAGGAAGAAAAGTGAGCTTCGGCCATCCCCAGCCTTGTCCATCTTCCTGGGGGCCAGGCCGCCTTCTAGGCTCCTGTCTACACAGTGGGGTCCCACAGTCAAATGGGATGCCATGAGATTAATCCAGGAATTCCAACAGGCTCTCTGGAAACCCAAGGACCATATTCCCTCCTCCTAGCCCTTGTTCATGCTGGTCCGTTTTCTTGACAGTCTCTCCTCTGCTTCCCTCCCTGTAGGCAAATATTCTGTCCCTGTAGGCATACCCTTCCAGGGAACTGCTCCATCTGACTGCACTTCTGACTGGGTATTAGGATGACCTGGGGAGCTCTTAAAAAACACCATTGCACCTGAGTCTTTGGGGAGAGGCTTAGGCATCGATATATATTTTTTAAATGTATGATGATTTTGACGCCCTGTCTCTCAGACAGTGGTTCTTAAGTCAGGTGGGCGTCAGAATCAGGATTGTTAGAACAGTTTACTGTCCCCCACCCCTGCCCAGGGTTTCTCATTGAGTGGGTCTGCAAATTCCTATAAGTCTAGAATTTACAATTCTGGCACATTTTCAGGTGATGCTAATGCTTCTGGTCCTGGGACCCCATTTTGATAACCTACTCTTTTGTGGCTATCCAGGCCAGAGCTTTCTGTTTCCTGGGTCTCTGATTGCCTGGGGTCTCTTAGGCCCATCTGCTTTTCAAAGCCAGGTCCCCAGGGGCAGGGACCACTGTGAGACCATTTGGTGACCACTAGTCTCTGGTATAGCCATCCTTCCCTCCTCCATCCTGACTCTCTGCCCCTACCTCCCATTAAACTGACCAGTGTCCAGTCTTGGCCTCACCCTTAGGGACAGGTGCTCAGGAAATAGTGACTGCTTCAGGCAAGGTGAGGTGGACAGCACCAGCCCCGAGAGTCATCAGTACTGGGGGCAAGTCCTTGGAGCCAGAATAGCATTTCTGGCTTCCGGGGGTGGGTGTCCAGAACAGCCCCTCACTCTGCCTAAGTGAGGCTGTCGAAAGATCCATCATGTTATTTGACTTTCCCATCCCATAGAGGGTATTTGATCACTGTTTGAACTGCATTTTTGGTGAATAATAAAAATGATAAAACACACACAAGAAACAGCCATTCCCTTCTCCTTTCCTCACCCTGGAGACATTGGGCTGGCAGATTGGGGGGGGGTCATTGTTGGGGGTTGAGATGTCTCCATCATCTTCTACGGGGTCCTGGGTTTTAAGGGCAGCAGATAGTTGGGGTGACCCTGTGGGCTTGCCCCAAGGCCTGTGGTAGTGGAGTCTTCCTTGGAAACCAGGGGAAGCTAGCTATGTAACGGGTGCTCAGCACAGCTTCATGAAGGGAGTAGGTGAGTGTGAAATGGGCCCAGACCCGAGGACATACAAATGCTTTACCCATGGTCTCTGCACTGCAAGAGCATCACCATCTAAGACCCAGGGATGGTACCCAGGGACATGAACAAGGAGGAACTCCCTGCCTCCATCCACCCACAGTGATCTAGGCCCAGCCCACTCTGGTGGGCTCACAGCCTGTCTCTCCCCACACAGAGTTTGCAGCAGCCCTGCCCATTGCCTTACCCCCACCGCCCCCCAGTTCCACCAGTGGGTCTCTGTGGGGTGGGGCTCTGGTTTGTTTTCCTGTGTTTGCCTGGGGAAGTCACAGCCTGTCCTCGGCCTTGTTTATAACTGGTTTGGGGACAGCAGCTGCCCCAGCCCCTACAGTCCCTGAGGGGTGCAGGGTGGCCAGGAGGTGACACTCTATCCTGTCCACCCCCCCGCCGCCTCTGTCCCCCCCGCCCTGGCCAGGTGTTCTCTCTCTCAGCTGCCCCTGCCAGCGTGGGGCCAGCTGACTGGGGCTGCAGGGCTGTGGGCCTCAGAAGTCAGCTGGTACTGCCCCCATGTTCTCGAGAGGAGGGCGCTGGGACCCAGGGAGCTTGGGGGGCCCACTCCAGCATCCACTAGGGTCAGCAGTCATGGACTGACTGGGTGCCTAGCACTATGCCACCCAAACAGGGTGGGTGGGAATAAAGACACAGCTCCTCTCCCAAAGCTGATGGCCTGGGAGCAGGGAGGCGGGGGGGGGGGGGGGGGGGGGGGGAGTTTCAGTAACTGCAGAGGACAGAGAAAGGCAGAGTGATGTGTGATCAAACAGAGCCGTGAACTAAATGACCAACAAATGTGTCAGTACCTGGCCCTTTGGCCTGAAAAACATTCTTCCTTTTTTTAGAAATTAATTGTTATTGGAGTTTAGTTGCTTTACAATGTTGTGTTAGTTTCAGATGTACAGTAAAGCGCATCAGTTATGCACGCGTGCGTGCTAAATCACTTCTGTCGTGTTCGACTCCTTGAGACATTATGAACTGTAACCTGCCAGGCTGTGTGTCCATTCTTTCTTAGATTCTATGGGGCTTCCCAGGTGGCTCAGTGGTAAAGAATCCACCACCAGTGCTAGAGACACAAGAGACTCAGGTTCCATCCTTGGGTTGGGAAGATCCTTTGGAGGAGGAAATGGCAACCCACTCTAGTATTCTTGCCTGGAAAATCCCACGGACAGAGGAGCCTGGTGGGCTACAATCCACAGGGTTGCAAAGAGTCAGACACGGCTGAGTGACTGAGCACACACACATTTCCATAGAGGTCATTACAGAGTATTGATTAGCGTTCTCAGGGCTATTCAGTAACCTACTGCAGTAGGTTCTTATTGGTTATCCATGTTACATATGTTAATATATAGTAATGTATATATGTTAATCCCAGGCTCCCAATTTATTCTCCCTGCTCACCTTTGAAGAGCCTTCTTTCCTGGCCGAGAGAAAGTATTTAAAAAGGGCTCGGGCCAGTGCCTAGAACTTGGCTCAGTGCTTCTCACCCGCTGAGAAGGCTCCAGGAAGGGCTGCTCTCTCAGTCCCTGGGTCCTCCCACCTGGAAAGGGGTCACCTCTGCAGGCCCAGGAGCATTTCCCCCTGGACCGGGTCCTCCCTTCCAGGAGACCTGGAGTCTGCTGAGTGCCAAGTGAAGCCACGGGGAGGCTGTTGGCCCCTGAGCCAGCCGCCTCTCACTGAGGCCCTGGGCCCCGGGGCACGCGGTGCTAATTGGGCCTAACAACTCAGGCCTCTTTGGACTGTGCTGAGCCCTGGGACCTGGGCTTGGAACTGCGGGCAGTGCATCTGCTCCCCCGTCCTGAGCACTCTTCTCCTTTCCCTCTTTCCTTTGGCGCTCACACCCCCATCCTTCTGACTCTCTCTCTGCTTCCACAGCCACTGGAACTTCAGCCCTCGATGCGGGTGTGTCTCCCTGTCCTGCTCTCTGTCCCCCTCCTCTCCATCTTCTCCATTTTCCTGCCTCCCTCCTTCTTTTGGTGTATTTATAGGGTGAGTGAGGCCTGCCGTGTTCCTCTGGAGCCTTTCCAGCATGCCTCTGGACTCTGCTGTCAGGGACCCAGAGGAGCAGACCAGGGCAGGGTGAGGTGGGCATGAGAGTCTAGCTTCATGTAACTCTCCCCTTGGCCACCAGGGCCAGGTGGTGACTGGCATGCTCCAGAGTCAGGGGGAGATGAACAGGGCTGTGGTGCCCAGGTGCTCTACAAACACCCCTGGGTGTCACTGGCTCCTCCAGACCTGTGACCAGCTATAGGTTCTCATCCACTTTGGCCTAATCATAATGGTTTGCAAAGTCAAGTGGGGGAAGAAACTATTAGAACTTCTATTTCGATGTATTTATATCTCATCCTTTTCTCCCCCCTTTTATTGTGAAATATAGCCTAATTGCCAAAAAGAGTGTAAACCTATATGGATAATATAATAATTATAAAAGTGAACACCCAGGTTACCACCACCCCAGTGAAGAAACAATGCAACCTGCATCCTGATATCAACTTGTGTGGTTCACCTTGGTCATAAGCCCCTTCCCAAAGTGAACCACTATCCTGACTTTTTTTTTTTGCCTCAGTGTGGGCATGCAGTAGCCTCGTTCCCTAAATAGGGATTGAACCCCTGCCTCCTGCCTTGGTGGCCTAGAGTCCCAACTGTTGGACCAGCAGGGAAGTCCCTCTCCTGACTTTTAAGATGATCAGTTCCTTGCTTGCCTTGATCATGTTACCACCTCCACCTGCGGCCTTTAGCAATAGAGCTTAGCTTCACCCGATTTTAAATTTATGCAGCTGAAGTAACACTGAACACGTTCCTTGGCCAGTGGAGAGCTCTGTCTATGCTGCTGTGAGTAGCTGCTTTCATGCATCGGCATCCACTGTATGAACTTGATACCGTATTTGTATCCATCCCATCACTCATGGACATTTGGGTTGCTTGCCTTTTTTGGCTGCTGTGAACAATGCTGGAAGAACATCCTAGAACTTGCTCCTCTGGTGTGTTGGTGTGACCCTTCTTCAGAGTCCATGTAGAGCAGAACTGCTAGAGTGTTGCTACAGGGTATATGATGCATATTTCAATTTTAGTAAATTCTGTGTGAAGTGGTTACACCAATTTGCTCCTCACTGGTGACCCCTAAGAGTTCCTATTGCTCTGTATCTTTGCTGACACTTGGTATCAGCAGACTGTTTTGTTTCTCTCCTGGTGAGCTGTTGAAACTGTAACAGTATCTCATCCTAAGTGTAATTTATATTTCCCTCCTCATCTTTTTTATAGATCTATTTTTGTGTATGTTTGCTCATATGCATGACATATTCACACACTGGCATTTATTAACAGTTCCTAAGAAAAGAAGCTTATATTGGGGGTGCTCAAAATTTGTTACTCACAGGGGTGTGTGATCAAAACAATTGAAAGACCACTGAAATACTGAATGCCAGGGAGGAGGTTGGTTTGTAGGTTGGGGTTGGGGAGGTGGTCTCGGGATGAGATTCCCAAGTGGTACCACCTGCCAGGGGGCAGCTCTGCCCGGAGGGTACTGAGCCCACGGGGTACTCACCAGCACCTCCAGGCCCTCCTGTCTGGCACATCGACAGCTCTCGCAGCAGATGCCCTTCAAGTTAGAATTGGCAGGCGCCTGGCTTTCAGGTCCTTTTAGGGCAGCAGTTCTCTTTGTCTCCCAGGGGACATTTGGTGATGTCTGATGACATTTTTGGTCATCACAACTCAGGGAATGCTACTGGCATCTAGCAGGTAGAGGCCAGAGATGCTGCTCAAGGTTCTAAAGTGCTCAAACGGCCCCTCAAGGAAGAGTTACTCTGGCCCCAAGTGTCAGTCGTGTTGAGGTTGAGAAACTGTGACCTAGGAAGGGAGCCAGGGACCCGAGCTTTGCTGTGAACTCGCTGCGTGGCCTTTGGGACGTCCCTGAGTGCTGTGAGTCTCGGGCTTCTCATCGAAAAGGAGGGTGGCCAGTGTGGCTGCCCCTGCCCGTCATGGGTTGTTGCTGGGAATGGGGAGAGGGGGGCTGGCTGTGTGGGCATCTTGGGACACGTCCCTGCAAAGGGGCCCTTGGCTATTGTTTCCAGGGGGTGAGGGGTTTCTAGAACCAGCCCTTCCCCTTGTCTGTCCACAGAGCTGGAGGCGCGTGAGCCTGGCCCTGGTTCCTGCCACTCCAGGCCTCAGCGGGCTGTGGGAGAACGGCCCTGAGGGCCCCTGCCTTTTGATGAGGGCTGCAGAAACGAGGGGCACTCAGGAGAGCCCTGGGGCCCCAGGAAAACCATTCCTGACTTTGTCTTCAGCTGGGTGGGAGTCCAAGGTTGTGAGGGATGATAAGCGGTGCTTTATCATATTCCTTATCTGAGGCTCTGTTGCAAGTCCAGCTGTGAAGGGTGGGAGCCAGAGGTCATCCTAAGGGGCTTTGTACACCCAGGCCAGGCTCTGTGTCCCTCTGGAGTGCACTCTCCAGGGAGAGCCCGGGATTGGGCCAGAGTCTGGCTCAGCGCTCTCAGGGCCCCTCCTTGGCCTGCCTGGTCTCCGCTCTGCTACGCTGTCCCTTCCCGAGACATCCTGTGAACCAGCCTGGTAAACGCATCCACCCTGAGGTGCAGACAACTAATCACAGCTCAGCGACTTCCAGCCTTTCTGGACAAGCTGCTATCTACCTACCCATGTTGAGAATCCCTTAGCCCCGAGAAGGAAACAGTAGCGAAACGTCAAGTGTCTTGGGCTATTAGAGAAGTGTGTTGGGGGCTGAGGAACCTCCGAAATCTCATGTAGCGAGAGCCTTTTCCCACAAGCTCGTGTGGTGGCTCAGAGCTTCACAGGACCATGCTGGGTCTCAGGGTCCATTTCGAGGTGGGCCAGAGTGAGGTTGTGAGCTGGGACCCTGGGAAGGCCCGGGGCTGAGGTCACAGACGTGGTCAGTCAGGAAGGAGGTGAACTGCGGGGCTTCTGACCGAGGAGGGGCGGGGCGGCCGTGTGGGTCAGGGTTTGGCCCATTGGGACCCACCAGGAGTCCTGCAAACTCCTGCCGCTCTGGGCCTCTCTGTCTTGGGGCAGTGGCAGCTTGGCCTGGGGCCCCGTGAGGCCAGGCTGTGTGAGGGGGGGAGGTGTGAGAGACGCGTTCTGGGAGCAGGGAGGGGCCCGGTCGGTGGTCTGGAGCCCCGGGTCAGTGAGACGGGAGCTGGGAGCCCGTCCGCCTCCGACGGGGTTGTGGGTGGATGAGGCCTTCCGGGCGTGTGGTTCCCCCTGCGCTGTGAGTAGTCCTCAGCCAAGTTTGCAGCTCCCAGGGGATTGTGCAACTTCCTCTCAGGCCAAGGTGCAGGGGGCTGGGTGAGAAATAGCCCTGGGGAAAATGAGGAAACTGGGGCTGGCGCTGGGGCAGGGGCCTGGCCCTGGGCTCTGGCCCCCGGAGGAGCTGAGCACTCCTGGGGGCCTCCTTCCAGGGGGCCGCCCTCTCCCAGGTACGTGGGCATGTGTGTGTGTGTGTTGGGGGGTGTCTCTTGGGAGCTGGGTGAGTGGGGCTGAGGTCCCGCAGGCTGCGCTGGCCTGGGGCTTTCTTTTGAGCAGGGTCAGAGAAGCAGGTGATGCACGGGAGGGGCGGGAGCGGGCCCTGTGGAGTCAGGAGTCCCCAGAGCTGACTGCCAGCCCCACTTCTGAGGAGCTGCTCCTGGCCTCCTCTGCTGTCTCCCAGATGCGTGCGAGGCTCGGGTGAGAAGGGGATGGGTGTGATGTGCTTAGCGGGCTGTGGCCAGGCTGCAGGACTGCCTCGCTGACATCAGAATTGGGAGCAGACACTGCCCATCAATCTGGGTTCAATTCCTGCCCTTGCCGCTTTTGCAGCTGTGTGATGCTGGCGCCTCAGTTTCCTCTTCTGTCAAGTGGAGATGAGAGTTACAGGGTGTTCATTCTGAAGATTAAAAGACTTAATTCACAAAGAGTGCTTAGAACAGCACCTGACACAGGTTTACATTGTACCGGTATGTGAGCGTGTTTGTGTGCAAACAGCAAAACACCAGATTCACGGTGATTCTTTCTGATGGCAAGGATTGGCATGTGGACTGCGGATAATAATAAGAGATCCTGTTTCCAGGACTCTCTCCACATCAACTGTTGTTGTTTAGTAGCTAAGTCACATCCAACTCTTTGAGACCCTGTGAACTGCAGCATGCCAGGCTTCCCTGTCCTTCACTATCTTTCAGAATTTCCTCAAACTCATGTCCATTGAGTTGGTGATGCCATCTAACCATCTCATCCTCTCTCGTCCCTTTCTCCTGGCTTCAATCTTTCCCAGCATCAGGATCTTTTTCAATGAGTCAGCCCTTGGCATCAGGGCCAAAGTATTGGAGCTTCAGCTTCCCATCAGTCCCTCCAATGAATATTCAGAGTTGATTTCCATTAAGATTGACTGGTTTGATCTCCTTGCAGTCCAAGGGACTCTCAAGAGTCTTCTCCAGCACCACAATTAGAAAGCATCAATTCTTTGGCCCTCAACCTTCTTTATGGTCCAGCTCTCACATCTGTACATGACAGCATGGCTTTGACTGTATGGACCCCTGTAGGCAAAAGGTCTCTGCTTTTTTCATACACTGTCTAGGTTTGTCATTGCTTCTCTTCCAAGGAACAGGGTGTACTGAGAGGAAGATGCGGGGCTGGCCTTGCTGCCCGTCAGCTCCAGTTGGGACCTCTGTCTTCTGTCTGTACCATCTCCAATCTCACAGTCAACAAATATAAAGAATGATATTGATATAGGAAATGGCTTTTTTATAGTTGGAGGGAGTAGACTTCCTTAGGTGGAGCTCTCTGGGTTTAAAGGCCACTCACCCCGGGGGCAGGATGGGGCAGGAAGGTTATGCACGTGGCTCTAGATTCAGGTGGCCCTGGTTTTGACTCCTGCCTGAGCCTGTGACCTTGGCCTCAGTTTCCTCACATGTAAAATTCCTTACAGTCCCTTCCTCCTAAGATGATGGGGAGGATGAAATGAGATACCATAATTAAATGCTTAGCACAGGCCTGGCCAGAGACAGCGTCTGCCAAATGGATGCCTCTCTTAGGCACCTGTTGCATAGAGGGTGATATGCCAGCCTGGGAGCGGGGCTATGTGGGTATCCTTGGAGGGCTGTTTTCTGAACTGTGGATCAGGGCCACTGTTTGGACCCTAATCAGGTCATGAAATCAGCTTAGTGGGTCTCAATGAAAATGAAATGGAAAGGAAGTAATAAATTAAATGAAAAAGAATGATCGGAAACGTCCAAGTGTAATGCACAGTGCTGGTGAGTGTTGTTTTGTACAAATTTTGGGGCTTTCATGTGCGTGCGAATACGCATTCCAGGCTGTGTGTGTGTGTGTGTGTGTGTGTGTACTGGGTCAAATAAAATATACTTTTCTGTGAGTCATGGTCAAAATATTTGGAGTCCCTGCCTGAGAGATGGTCTTCTTCCACGTAGTGATGTTTATGGAGCACCTACTCAGTGTGAGACCAAGTTCCGCATGTGGGAGCCAGAATGGGGGCAGGGGGGTTCAGGGCCCGATTCTTAGCACAGTGGCTGGGTGAGCTGGCGCTGTGGGGTCAGCAGAGACGGAGGGCTGGGGGTGGTCAGGTCAGGCTTCCTGGGTGATGACATGTGCTTGTGGGGACAGTGAGGGGAAGCAGTGTCTGGGGTGAGTGGTTGACTTGGGGTCTGGAGATAGAGAGCACCCCCCCCAACGGGGGCTCCCTGTCAGTGGAGGGCACAGAGCCAGACTTCGCCAGAGGTGAGGGTGAGGCTTGTCTCAGGTCACTGGGTGAGGGCTGGGCATGTTTTTCCTGGCTGGGGTGGGGCAGAGGAGGACTCAGGTTTACGGATGCTCCCCGGATCCCAGGACTTGCAGGGTCTGCAGTGATGGATGGGACTCAGAGCTCAGATCCTCTCCCTCTTCCCCTTGGCCCCCTGGGAGCCTTCTGAGCCTTCTTCTTCTCCATTTTGCTGCCCCCACTGGCTCTGGTGGGCCTGCCTGGCCTGAGACCTGACTCAGCCCTGAGTCCTGCTCCAGGAGCCAGAAGCCTTTCTATGACTTAGATCTCTGCCCAGGGTAAGTCGGGGCCTCCGTTTCTTTGTCTGTAAAGTGGGCATACGAATCTCCGAGCAGCCGCCGACTGGGTGGTGATGCCCATCTTGTGACCTCATGGGGATGAGCAGCTACAGGAAGTGTGGTGAACTCTGGGTGGGTTGTGACTCTTGTCTCTAAGGCTGGGAAGGCTCGGGCAGGTCATGAGGGTATCAGCTGCCTGGCTGGAGAGCCCCTACCTTCCCATCCCGTGACCTGGGGCAAGGGCGGGGAGAGGCCTGTGACCCATGGTGAACTGGGGATATCCCCGGATCTGAGGGGGAGGTGGCCCGTTAGGGGCCCCAGAGGATGAGACCCAGGCTGGGAAGCCCAGCCTCTAGAGCCCCCACCTACATGGGGTACCCAAGGAACCCCAGCTTGGAGCCTGTGAGGCCACGTGGAGGGGTGTGCCCTGGGACTTGTTGGCAGAAGTCAATTTCCAGGAAGCTGTGGGTGGCTTCGAGCCTGTGGAGCCCAGAGCCCCAAGGTTCAGGCATGTGCTCCCATAGGAGGATGTGGTATTTAATGAGAGGTCATGCATATTGAGCACCTACTGTATGCCAGGCACCGTGCTAAGCTCTTTTGTATATTTGCAGATTTCATCCTCACAATAACCTAACGCCCAAGTCTTTTTATACACCCCGTTTTATAGGTGAGGAAACGGAGGCTCAGAGTGGTGAAATCTCTGTTGCTAACTAGTGAGTGGCAGGGCTGGGCTGAAGGCTTGAGTTCTGGATTCAGGCTGCCAGGGTTGAAACCCAGGCAGTAGCACTTGCAAGCTTGTGCGACCTTCCTCAGATGTGAGCCTGAACCTCTTTGCCCATTCGTTTCTTGCTGGATGAAATGGGCAGAACCCCGGTGCCCTCCTCAAAGGGTTGTTGGGAGAATTACGTGAGATCATGGAGGTCAAGTGCTTAGGACCTAGGACACCGTTTCTCCTGTCTGCACCGAGGACCCACTGTGTGGCCCTGGGCGGGTTGTCTGGTCTCTTGGGTCCCAGTCTCCTCAGTTGTGTGGCATGGAGTACTAACCCCTTCCCTACCCTTCTCAACAGGATTGCTGAGGATCAGGTGGAATAAAAACCCTGGATGGGTCCTGAGGGAAGTGTCCAGAGAACAGAAATCCTAGACCCCTGAGCCCCCAGAGCTACCGGGAATTTTTTAGGACTTGGGGCTACCTGCAGATCTTGATGTATTTTGTCTGGGCTGGCTTCAAGCTTTTGTTTCCTGCTGGCCCATGCAGACCTTTGAAGTAATGACCCCAGATCTAACTCCAGAGTTTCTCAAGATGTGTTCTGTGGAAGGGTTTGGTGATCAAGCAGGTTTGGGAGAGTATGAGTTAAAAAAAAGGTGAGGTGGGGAATGGATTTCTTCACTATAGGACTTGTTAGAGCCTTCGATATGCTAATATTCATTATGCAACCCCCATGTGTGGTCATGATATACTTCAGGATATCTCAATGACCTGCTGGTCAAAGCTCCATTTTCCAGATGGAGAAACTGAGTCCTGGAGGGAAGGCTAGGAAATGGTTTTCCCAGATCAGGGGAAATTTCTCATGTTATCATTCCCTTTTCCCAGTTATCTGTAACTGAGCTGTGTGACTAGATGCCAGGGCTCCTGACTCCACGGCCAGGACACCCGTTTCTTTCCCTCCTTCCTCTGTTCTTCCTGAAGAAGAAGGAAGGACACCCGTTTCTTCCCTCCTTCCTGCTTTCTTCCTGTAGGTGCCTCACCTTTTTCTGGCCCCTTCCCTCTCTCTCCCAGCAGCATTAGAGGGTATCCTGTTCCTTCTGGGCCTTGCTGGATGATGGGAATGTGCCCAGCATCCAGCCTCCTGGGTGATGCTTCCAGGCTGGCAGATGGCAGTGAGGCGTCATCCCAGCGGAGCAGCTCCTCACAAGTTAATTCTGTTTTCTGAGCCTCGGTCTCCTGGACTGTAGAGTGATGCTTGTCACCTTGTCTCTCACCTGCGATTCATGTCCAGATGTCCATGAATCTAGCAATTCCGATCACTTCAGGGAAGAACAGGGAAGAAATGAGGGGGCCCCTGGTCATGGGATCTGATGTGGTTCTGACTCCCCAGGTCCAATTCATCTCCCACGTTTGACATCTGCCCATTAGGATAATGCTGGTCCTCTCTGGTCCCAGTTCCCCTGGTCACCTAGGAAGTGGGCCGGTCTGAGTGATGCTGGAGACCCGTTTCACAGAGGAGGCATGGGGGGGGGGGGGTTGGGAGCATGGTCTCCTAGTGTCCTGTGCGGGGTTGTTGTTAGAATTGGGAAAGACACTCAAGTGTCTCTGGGCCCCGGCCCAGTTCCGGCTTGAGAGGGTGGGTCTCTGGAGTCCACCTACTCATTTGATACCCCTTCCCCTTCAAGCAGGGAGCGTGTGTGCACGTGCCCGCATCTCTGTCCACTCAGCAGAGGGGGTGTAAACATCCCGGGCTCTCTGCTGGCTGCGGTGGGCGCCGAGGGAAAGGCTGGTGGGTGGACCAGGCTGGTTGGGGAGGTGGGAAGAGGTGGTGCCTCCCTGGCAGCAGGTCCTCACCCAGAGGGCTGTTTGCCCGGGTTATTCTTAGCACTGACTCATTAGAGAGACTATTTTTAGCCCTGTTTCTAAGTGTTGCCAACATCTGGTGCAGCCAGTGCTGAAGGGGGTTGGGGGTGGCAGGGGCGACCCCTTTGGGCATGGCTGGGGACCCGAGCCTCTGGCCAGACAGCAAGGACACTGCTTTCTGCAACTTGCCCATTGGTTGAAACTGGGCACGCAGTAGGCGTCCTAATCATGCTTGAATGTTGCTGGCATGCCCACGACTCATCCTTCCAGCGCCTGTCGGGTGTGGGGGTTGGGAGGTGGGATGAGGGTTACCATCCAGCCTGAGAGCGGGTGCTCCTCAGGTGGGCGTTCCCCTGTCCATCCCTCAGGGGTGCTAGTTGGCCTCTGACCCCTGAAGAGAAGGGCCTCAGGGGAGGAGGGCTAGCCCCCAGCTGGGGCACTTGTTACAGCGACCACTGCGGAGGAACTGCAGACATTGTAGGGAACAATGATGCCCAGGGTTGAGGTGTGCAGGCTCGGGGGCCAGACAGCCTGGGCTCAAGGCTTGGCTCTGTGACTTCCCTAGCTATGTGACCTTGGGCAAGTCATCAACCTCTCTGTGCCTCAGTTTCCTCCTCTGTGAGATGGGAGTGGGAGTAAAGTGTAAGGACAAAGTAAAATAACCAATGAAGAGCCTACCTAATGAGCGCTAGGGTGTAGGCAGCTTGTGGTTTTGTCATTATTGCAAATGTTACTGTTACTCGTGAGAAGCTCTGCCTGTGCCTTGAGCTGGGGAAGGAGGCGTGTCAGCTAAGTGGGGTGTAGCTTGGGATGGGGCTCAGAGGGAGTGGTCGTACCTGGGCATCATGATGGGGTGGTTTCTGCCAGGCTGCCCCGAGGGATCAAGGGCACACAGGTGAGTTGGAATATGGGTTTTGCCCTTCACAGGTTGGGTGAGTCACTTAACTTTTCTGAATGTCCATTTTTTTTTAACCTACAGGGCAAAGATGATGCTATGTAGGCTATAGAGTTATTATGAAAAATAAAGCACTTGATGTTTGCGGGGGCATTTTGCCCAGTGCTGGGCACACGGGAGGATCTGAATCCATGAGACTTTTCTTCTTTTTTTTGCTGTGTCCCTTTTCCATGTGAAGGATGGGGAGCCCTGAGGGTCGTGGAAGAGATCTTGGCCTGGAGGTTTGGAGTGTGGGGGCTGGGGCCCTAGCTCTCCGTGAGCCTAGGTGATCCACACACATAACTTCTCCCCAGAAACTTCTGGGTTTCTGTAACACAGAGGCCAGAGAAAACTCTGAGTTTTAGACTCTTTCTCAGAATCGCTGGAGGTGCCTTGGGGAAGGACTAGAAGGAGGGGTGGTGGGGAAGGGGAGGCCCCCGGTTGGAGGCCAGGTAGTCTGGCCCTTCCCCCTCCCCACAGAGCTGCTTCATTCTCCTATTTAGCTATCAAAGTTCCAGGTAAATTTTGTCTGCAAAGGGGGTTCTGCTGTTGAAATCAGCCTGGGAGTCTCTGAGAGGGGTGACCTCCTAGGCTGCTTGTTGTGTGACTTGGCACTGACTCTGGAGGTGACCTGGGCCGTGGGTCCTGATGTCCAGAGGATGCTGGCGTTCCCCGTGAGGCATGGGGGCAGGGCAGGGGCTGCCAGGCTGTCCCTGCGGGGAGAGGTTTGAGTGCTGCCCAGCCTCGCTGTCTGTGCGACGTGGGGCCCTGAAGACAATACTCAGCCTCACCAGCAACCTCTCCCAGGGGGGAGCGCGGGCTGAGACTGGGCAGAAGGGCCCTGGCCACCGTGCAGTCATGTTCCTAGTAAACACTCAAGAATATCTGAAAGGAATGAATGAAGTGGCACCACAGCGTCCCCGGACAGCTGCACCTCTGAGAAGGTGGCGGATCCCCCCTTCCTCTTCTTTTTTTTTAAAATTAATTATTTATTTAATTTATTTTTGGCTGTGCTGGGTCTTCGTTGCTGCACACGGACTTTCTCTAGCTGTGGTGAGCGGGGGCTGTTCTTCATTGCCGTGCGGAGGTTTCTCATTGTGGTGGCTTTGCTGGTTGCAGAGCATGAGTTTCTAGGCGCATGGGCTTAGCAGTTCTGGCCCATGGGCTTAATTGCTCTGTGGCATGTGTGGGATATTCCCAGACCAGGGATCAAACCTGTGTACCCTGCATTGGCAGGCGGACTCTTATCCACTATGCCACTAGGGAAGTCCACCCCCTTCCTCTTCTTTTCGCCCTTCACTCTGCCTTCCCTGTTCTCTGGCCAGCCTTAAGCTCCACCAGCCCTGTCCATAACCTTGAACAAATACACTTCCCCAACTGAGCCCCAGTTTGCTCACGGGTGAAATGAGGATGGTGGGCTCAGCTTGGGAGGCCCCTTCCAGGGTCTCAGCCGCTGTTCTCAGGGCAGGTCACACATGCCCAGAAGGTCCAGCCCCCCTCACCAGTGGCAGGGGGGAGAGGGTGGTCCTCAGGTCTGAGGTGAGGATAGGGCTGCCGCAGTGCTCTGACGGGGACTTCAGGGTGTGATGGGCCTGGGCGGGGGCTTGGGCGGGGAGGCAGGGACCTGTGGGTGTGAGAGGAAGGGTGGGCATCCGAGTGTGTCCGCTGGGCTGGGGCCGCACCGTGACTTTTGTGTGTGACCCTCTGCAAGCGTGGGCGGCAGCCCGCAGGGACACATTTGTGTAGTTATGACTGGCCATGAGAGGGTGTGTGGGTCCGGCCGGCCTCGGGCTGGGGCGGTTATCTCCTGTTGCTAGGAGCTTCCTGCGCTCTGCCTAGAATGTAAAGTGACTTCATGCAAGGGCGCCCCTCCCCAGCTCCCCACTTTCGGCACAGCCTGAGGTAGAGGGTGACCTGGCTTTCCTCCCCTCTTCCCCACTTACCAGAGGCCCATGTCCCCCTCTCCCTCACCTCAGACCCTGTGTCTCACTAAGGGTTTTGGGGGGGCTGCCCTGACCTGCCTTTTCTCCATGGCATCTCGTGTGGGGGGCAGGCGAGTGGTCCACGCCTGAAGCTCTAGGAGTCGATGCACCCCCAGGCCTAGGACAGTTAATCCTCTGAGCCAGAGGAAGTGTCCTCCGGAGGCCCAGCCTGGGACGCTGTGGTCAGCACCCCACACTGGTGGAGTGGCTTTCCAGCCGGAGGAGACCCACGGGGAGGGGTGAGGAGAGGCTCCACCTGCCCGCCGTCTCCCGGCTCCCGCAGCCTTGGCCGCAGCCACTGCCGGTGACTCATTCCCCCGGGGAACTAGCCGGCTCCTCTCCTGAGACTCTGGGCCCTGGGCTCCGTGAGCCAGTGGGGAGCAGGGAGGCCCTCCTTCCGTATGATGGGGAGGGGTCCCAGCTGACCGCTCTCATGTC